>NC_057861.1:350834836-351145605 GCF_019393635.1 Dromiciops gliroides
GTGCTATCTATTCAAATAGCATCAATTTTTAAAAGTTATTGTGTATAAATTTTAAAAAGAGGCATATTCTGATGATGAATAGAAGACATATTACATCTCCTGTAAGAATATTATTTAAAATACTAAACACTTTTAAAGACTTGATTAGTATCTATCTTTATAAAATTAATCTATTAACAAGGTTGTTCGGGTTTATTTGAAGAGAAAAAGAATTAGAGAATTAAAAATAAGATCTTATCCATAGTAAGTTATCTGTACTGATTATCAAGTGAGAAAGTAGAGAAGAAGAGCAGAATATTTCAATTACATTATAATCTTCATTTAATATATTCCCATACCATCAATGTCCCAGCTCCGTACCTTCCTCAGCAGGGAAAAAGTGCTATCTCTTAATATTACTTCCTGCTTCTCCTAAGCTGTAGCTTGAAATGAGTTCCCCATATGACATTTGTCTATTTTTTTCTGTCTAACCCCTTATCAGGCTTTGTTGATATCATTTGGAAACATGGCTGACATCTGTGGGACAATCAAATGAATGGTCAATTTAATTTTTAAATCTGAGCTATGATAGTCTCTGCAAAAATCCAGATATTGCCAAAGTTTCATCCTCTTTAAAAAAAAAAAACATACCAGAATTGCTCATTGTATAGGCCCAAGAAAACTCATTTTGATTACTTTGGGGTAATAACTATCTGTAATATTTGCCTTCTTAGAAACAACTGTGTATCAGAGTTTTTTTCATTTCTGTTTGCCAAATTTCCAACTATTTCTGGGTAGACAACAACTGAATCATATACTTAAGCAACCCTCCATGGTCTGAACCAGAATACTGTATGAATAATGAGTCTAAATACTTATAGACTGAATATGGTGGAAAAGGAGGAAAATAATTGTGCTCTTGTCTCCCTAATCAGAAATAGAGATATTCTCTATGTAGTCTTGTAGAGCTGTCCAAAAGCGGTACATAGTTCATGATAGTAGAAAAATAATGGGATGGAGATGCACATCATATTTACAAAGAAATATTTCTCAAGAATTTTATTTATGTTGACTTGCTACAAGAAAACATTTAATTCAATAATAATTTCATAAGTGTTTGGCTATGTCCCAGGCTCTGTGATAGTCAAAAGGGATACAGAATTGGATTGATGGCTCCTGCACACAATCTACCAGGAAAACTAAGATATTTACACATTTATATATATATATATATATATATATATATATATATATATATATATATGTGTGTATATATATATATGTATGTATGTATGTGCATGTATGTATATATGTATATATATGTGTGTATATATACATACACATATATATACAACCTATACCTATATCTATATATCTATACTATAAATGAGGCTCTTATAAGTGCACAAATTAAGTCCAAACAAAGTGCTACATAGGAGCCAACAAGGAAGATATTGTTTCCAGCTAAGGGGAATAAGAAACACATCAGAAAGAAGTTCTTACTTATGTGGAACCAGAAAAAAAATGGGAAGTTTTTCAAAAGGAATAGAGCCAGACCAGGAATAGACTGGACACCTACAAGAACTCAAATTTAGCTAGAATTTTCAGCTGTTAAAGAAAATGAGTGATACGATTTAAGGATCGAGAGATAATCAGGAATTATGTCCTTCTATACGAAGACATATAGTTCCCAGAAATGGAAAGGTGATATTTGCCTATGCATTGGAGGGAAGGCAAAACGTAAGGGACTTTGCAGCTCTCCAGACCTTCTTAAGTAGGCCATATACTATGTGCAATAATTTTCAAAAGGTAGTGGGGGCTCAAAAATTCTAAACTGTGGTAGCTAGATAAAGTAGTAGATAGATGGCTGGACTTAGAGAGAGGGAAACCTCAATTTCTATCCTGTCCCAGACACATACTACCTCTATTACTAACCTAAGTAAGTCATGTATCCTCTCTCAGATTTGGTTTTCTCATCTGTTAAATGAAGATAATATTAGCAGCTACTTCACAGGATTATTATGAAGATCAAATGAGATAAAGCAATCATATTAACTGTTATTATTTCTGTATCAAATTATTCCTTTCTCATTTTGTAGGAAATAAAACCATTTTCAGTTATAGGAATTCTGTTACAACTAAGTTATGTAATGAGCAGAAATTTTAAAAATACTCTAGTTTATCATAATCCTCACCTTTAGTTCATAGTCTTCAAGGACCTGTAGGAGACAAGGTATGTACTGAGCTGATGCTTGCTATTTTATGCCTTTGATGTCTTTCTTCAATGCATTTAAGCTCTGTGTAAAGGACAAGAATGGCATCCAAGGAAGGCATGGCTCGAGTGTTTACAGAGGGGAGTAGCCCACTCTTATCTATCACAGGATGTTTCATAAATGATTGCTGCTATTTGAAGGCTTATTCACACTCAGTGCTCCATCAAGCTAAAGGCTTTTCTGCTACTGTTGTAAGAAGGAACTATTATCTTCAATAAAAGAGTCATTACAAATAGGTCCCAATGTAAGCAAATAACGAATCCAGTGAAGTAGTCATATTATTCACATGCATTCTGCATATTTTCATTGGGCTAGAAACAAAACATATAGTATATTTTCCATGATTTTAGCTTTGTGTAGGGCAAATTTAAATATATACAACCATTTTACAAGATTCATTATCTATACACTGATCCCAGGTGTAACACTGTGCTTATATTTATTTATTCATTCAAATAATTATCTACTGCATGCCTACTATGTGCAATGTACCATACCAAGTGGTGTGGTGGATAAAATTACACATATACATATATATATATATATACGTGTGTGTGTATGTATATGTATATATACATACATGTATGCATATTAAATAATGTCACATACAACAGAACCAGGAACATCACAAGTACAAATTAATTGAGTTTTGTTCTTGTCCGGTCCTGATCAACTCTTCATGACCCTATTTGGGGGTTTTCTTGGTAAATAAACTAGTATGATTTGTCATTTCCTCTTCAGTTCATTTGTAGATGAGGAATGGAGGAAATTAGGGTTGTGACTTCTAGGTCACACTACGTGGTGTGTGGCCAGAGTTTAATTCAGGAAGAGGGCTTCTTGATGTCCAAGCCTGTGAACACTATCCACTGCACCACCTGGCTGGCTGGCCAATTAATTTAGGTTATGTTTAACAGTACAAGCCAGTGAGTTCAAAGAGGAGAAAACGCCTTCTGGGCGGTATGGGGATCAGAAAGATTTAGTGGATGGAAGCAGCACTTAAGTTGAGCCTTATAGATTTCTCCTTATACTGCTTAGCATTTCATTCTATTCCTATTGCCATCACCTTGGGGTTGAGCTTCTCATTTACATTATACCTGCACTATTAGCATCCCCTCCTGAAATGTATCTTTATCCTCGAACTCTGCTATTATCAATTTATCTTGTGTATCACTACCAATTTAATCTTATCAAACAAGTAACATGACCTGGTGATTGATTAACAGTGGGGGTGATTCTGGAGCAATGCCCAAATGGGGGATGAGAATCTTACTTCAAGGTACTATGGCTTCACACAAGTACCACTAGAATGTGGGTAGATAGACTCTCAAATCAATTGCCAATCCCAGGCAGCACCCATTATAGTTCCCCAATTATCCCACTTTTCCCTTTTTTTTTGGCATACAAGTTTCCAAGTTCTCCTTTTCTGAGGCAGGTGTCAGCACCCCAGGGCAGTTATAACCTAACGATTAGGAATGGTAATAAGATGGCAGAGTGGAAGGAAGAAGTACAGCCTAGCTCACAACCACTTCCCCTCAACTATTCCAAAAAAGATCAAAGATCTGAGTAGTAATTGGGAACTCACTACTGGACCAGACCAATAGTGATTGGGAAGTATAAGGACAAACTGTAACCATACATTCTGGCCCAAACAGGATCACAAGTCTGACCTGTATGCAAGTAGTGGCCAGAGCCTATAGAATAATGGCAGGTCTTGGTCATTGAGTTGGCCTTCAGGGCTTCTAACAGAGCAGGAAGTGGACTCAGGTCTAGGCCTAGACTATGTTCTGTGTTTAGCCAAAGGGTTGAGATGGCTAACTAAGGACCTGGGGCACTGAAAAGGCAATATTCCACAATACCTAGAGCAGGTTGAATACTGAAATCCTGGCCAAAAAGAGAACTATTTCAGCAGGTCAAATTACCCAGACAAGACTGGGAGCTAAACCTAGGTCTAAAAATGAGCATGGCCAATAGCATGACTAGGTCACAGAGCATATAGAAGGGAAAACCCTAGGCTCAGACCAGCAGCCTGGGGTCTCTCAAAAGGGCCAGATCTGGGAATCAATACCCCCAGGGCTCCAAGAAAAATATAAAAAGTAAATAGAAGTGAGCAATTAAAAGAGGTTGGAAGTAATGGGACACCAGGTGTGACAATGAAATAAAAATAATTGTATATTTATTCTTGAATGTATTCTTTATATAATAAAACAGCCATTCAAATGATTACAAGTGAGCTGACATGTTACTTGGCTCAGCTTCTACTACTGACTGAAAGTAGTGGCCCTGAACATTATAGTTTTGACCCAGTCAAATTATATTTCTTATCTTATCTCATACTACTTATAATACATTACACTTACCAAATAAGGAGGCTGTTGCATCAGCAGGGAATTCTGTGATGCTATTCAGGACACAGAGCACTAGCTGGCACAGCCTTAAGAATAATTATCTTATATACTACAGTAGCATAAATCAATGAATAACCACAATGAAAAATAGATCAATAAGGATTAGCCATTATAACACAGACTAGCATAAAGGCTTCTTAATCTTATTAGAGGAATCAGGTATTATTACAACTATTTGTATAAGCACACAAAAATTCAGAAAAAGGAATCTTAGCATGGAATAGTTTAAATAAATCTCCATGGTCTATTCTAAACAGGGTTTCTTGACTTTTACAGTAGAGTTTTGCCAAATTATGGAGGTTCTTTAATGACAAAGGAGTTTGACGTTGATGTGGTAAGCAATAGAAAGTTACTGAAGTTTTTGAGCAGAGCAATAACATGGATGAATCAAATATATTTATTAATTGCTTACTATTTGCTAAGCACTAAAGATAAAAATACAAAATCAAGACAGCCCCCACCCTCAAAGTCTTATATTCTATTGGAAGAAACAACACTCTAGGGAAGCAGTCAGGATCACAATCTAGACAATCAGTAGGTCATTCTTTTAATGTTAGTGTTGATTTGATTAAAGTTCTCAGAGAAATTGTTGGAAAGGGGTATTTGGCCCAACAAAAATCTTAAGCCAGGAGGCAGAGCCAAGGATGGGCAGAGGAAAGGGAGTGACTTTGCCTGAGCTCTCCCCAAGAGCTCTCCAAATACCTTCCAATAATGCCTTAAGCGACAATTCCTAGGCAGAGAACCCACAAAAAGACAGAGAGAAATTGATTTTCAGCCAAAGATAACTTAGAAGGTGGTATGAAAGGTCTGTAGTACCAGGGAGAGAGTGGAGTGCAGCACCAGCTAAGACCTAGCTCCAAGGCAGACGCAGGCCATACCCACAGCAAACGAGGCCTTGGGAGCGTCTGAATCAGCAGTAGCCAACAACTGCTTTAGGTCTCAGGGCTCAGATTGGTAATCTGGTGAACAATTGGTCAGAAGGAGATTATTGCAGATCTCTTGCGAGCACTGGGTAGGACTCTGGTGTTTGCCCATAATCAGGGATCTAGGGTCATAGTCTTGGGTGGTGTGCCCAGGTGGGGAGGAGCAAAAAGCCACAGAGCTTGCAGCTACAGTGGAGCTGGATTCTGTCCATAGTTCCAGTGCAGAAAAGGCAGGCATTGTGGTTGCTTGAAGACCAAAGGATAGGCCAGAGAAAAGTAAACACAAACCTTTCTTAAATCATACAACCTTGGAAGAACTAAAAACTTAAAAATTCCTAGAAGTATTTATGAAAACAGCTTCACAAACTCCCTGAATTTTGGACAGTGCACCCGCCACCCTGGAAGCAGGTTCCACTTTAACAGAAATCCTATATCCTAAGCTTCCAAGAAAAATATGAATTGGTCTCCAGCCATAGCAGCACTCAAAAAGGACTTTGAAAATAAAGTAAGAGAGGTAGAGGAAAAAAATAGAGAAATGAGAGTTATGCAAGAAAATCGTGAAAAAAAAAAGTGAACAGCTTGGTAAAGGAGATACAAAAATATACTGAAGAAAATAACACCTTAAAAAACAAATTGGGCCAAATGGTAAAAAAAAAAAAAAAAGGTACAAAAAAAGCCAATGAGGAAAAGGATTCCTTGAAAAGCCAAATTGGCCAAATGGAAAAGGAGGTACAGAAGCTCTAAGAAGAAAATAACTCCTTAAAAATTATGATCGAAAAAACAAATAAATAAATAAAAATTATGAGTGAGGGGGCAGCTAATGGCACACTGGATAGAGCACCACCCTGAAGTCAGGAGGGCCTGAGTCAAATCCAGCTTCAGACACTTAACACTAGTGTTGTGACCCTGGGCTAGTCACTTAACCCCAATTGCCTCACCAAATATATATATATATATATATATATATATATATATGATTGAGAAATGGAAGGTAATGACTTTACAGAAATCAAGAAACAATAAAGCAAAACAAAAAGAATGGAAAAAAATAAAAGGCAAATGTGAAATATCTCCTTGGAAAAAACAACTGACTTGGAAAATAGATCGTAGGGGGCAGCAAGGTGGTGCAGTGGATAAAGCACTGGCCCTGGATTCATGAGGACCTGAGTTCAAATCCGGCCTCAGACACTTGACACTTACTAGCTGTATGACCCTGGGCAAGTCACTTAACCCTCATTGCCCTGGAAAAAAAAGAAAAAAAGAAAATAGATCCAGGAGAGATAATTTGAAAATTATTGGACTACCTAACAGCCATATCAAAAAGAGCCTAGACATAATCTTCTAAGAAATTGTCAGGAGAAATTGCCCTGATATGCTAGAAGCAGAAGGTAAAATAGAAATTGAAAGAATCCACCAATCACTTCCTGAAAGAGATCCCAAAATTAAAGCTCTCAGGAATATTATAGTCAAATTCCAGAGCTCCCAGGTCAAGGAGAAAATATTGCAAGCGGCTAGAAGTAAACAATTCAAGTATTGTGGAGCTACAGTCAGGATAACACAATTTAGTAGCTTTCTACATTAAAGGAACAGAGTGTTTGGAATATGATATTCTGGAGGGCAAAGGAACTGGAATTAGAAACAAGCATCACCTACCCAGCAAAACTGACTATAATCCTTCAGGGGGAAAAAATGGGAATTAGATGAAAGAGAGAACTTTCAGGCATTCTTGATGAAAAGACCTGAGCTGAATAGAAAATTTGACTTTCAGATACAAGACTCTAGAGAAGCATAACAAGGTAAACAGGAAAAAGAAACCATAGGGGATATCCAAAAAGAGATAAAAAACAAAAGGGAAAAGGACCTATATGTACAAAAATATTTATGGCAACTCTTTTCTGGTGCAAAGAATCTAAAATTAAGAAGATGTCCATCAATTGGGGAATGGCTGAACAAATTGTGGGGTGAGATTATGATAGAACATTATCATGCTATAAGAAATGATGAATAGGATGTTCTCAGAAAAACCTGGAAAGACTTATATGAGCTGATGCAAAGTGAAATATACTGTAGACAAAGTAACAGCAATATTGTAAGGTGATCAACTGTGAATGACTTAGCTATTTTCAGCAAAACAATGATCCAAGGCAACTCTGAAGGACTTATGAAAAATGAAATCCATCTCCAGAAAAAGAATTGATGATGTCTAAATATAGATTTAAGCATATTTTATGTCTTTTTAAAAGTATTTTTGTCAGTTTTATTTTACAACCTAATATGGAAATGTTTTGCATGACTACACATGTATAACTTATATTGAATTGCTTGAGTTCTTAAGGGGAGGGTAGGGGAGAGGAAGGAAGAAGATTTGGAACAAAGTTTTTAAAATGGACGTTAAAATTGTTTTTTATATGTAATTTGGGAAAAATAAAATTCTAAATTAAAAAAAGGAGTATTTTCAGTGAAAGGGATTGTAAAGTGGAAAATGACAGAAGTCAAGACAGATGGTCCCAAGTAGTGTAGAACTAAATGGTTCAACTCTTCTATGGCAACCAATATCATTAGATTGATATGTGAAAATGATTATAGGAGCATAGTATAAGGACAGATTAGAGTGAGGAGAAAGCAGAGGCAGGAAGATTTCCTAGAAGTCTATTAAAATAGTCCAGAACTGTATTAGGGTGGTGGTACTAGAAAGAGAATTAAAGAGTTAGATATAAAAGGCATTATAGGGAATTTATCATTATGATTGAGTGATGAGTGATGTGCTGGACAGGAGCTCCATGGTTATTTAGATCTAATCTTCCCATTTTGCAGATTGTATGGACTTCCTGAATGTATTTGGCTGTTCTCGTCAGCCTCCATCAGAAAGATGAAGAGCCCAGAGAGGAATAATGTCACACAGGAAGTGGAAACATCAGATCTACAGCCATATCATCTGATGTTTAGATCCATTTTTTTGTTTGTTTTTGTGTTCCCAGTGCAATACATTAGATATGGAAAGTGTGAAGGAAGCAACAAAAAATGTGGAGATTTCAAATCTGGTAACCTGGGTTAATGGTGGTGCCATAGAGACAAATATTTAGTTAAAGGAAGAACGGGTTCATGGAAAAAGATTTTGTTTTAATACCTATTTTAAACACTGATTTTATGGAACAGGTTGGCAATTATGAGTATTAATCCAAAATTTGCCTTACATGCCCAATTATCATGTATTTCTTTGGATATATTTTATTTCTCTTACATATGCACATATTTTGTCTCCTTCTAGAAGGGAAACTGCTTAAGGGAAGAGAATGTTTCATGCCTGTCTTTGTATCACCATCAGTAGTTCCATACCTTGAGTATACTAGTGCTTAATAAACACTTCTTAATCAGTTGGTTGATAGGTGAGATGTACTAAAACCTAAGAACAATGGTGTGGTGGTTCAAAATAAGTCAGGCTATAAATACACACTTAAATAATCTACACTGAAGTCATGAAGGTGAAGAATGCTAAGGGAAAGAATGTAGAAAAGAAAGACAGGCCAAGGATAGACTCAGAGTTAAAAGGCAAATCAAAGGCTACCTAGTAACTTAGACCACCTAGAAACTTCCTCTAGAGATCCCCTCTACATCAACAATCAGTAGTCATCTAGCCTTCACTTGAAGAAGTCTGATGAGAAAAAAATCTGTGACTTAAGAAACAGCCTATTCCACTCTATATTACTCTAAATGTTAGGAAGTTTTGCAAATATAATTGGACCCATTCCTTCTAATTTTGCCCCTGATACCAATAAAACAAATTTTAATCTATTTTCTATACATTATCTCTTTGATTACTTAAAGATAACTCTCAGGCAAGCCCCTAATCTTTTTTATTCCTTTTGTTTAAACAACCAAAATAGCAACAACTCACATTTTTATAGAAGGTAGAAGCAATTTTCAATTATTATTCTCATTTAACAAGTAAGAAAATTGTGCCTAAAAGATGTGTAGTAGCTTGACTAGGAGCACATGGCTCTGAAGGATAGTATTGCAAACTATATAAGGATATTGGAAAGAAGATTAAGTTGATAAAGTCATATTAATGCATATTGCTTAAAGTCATAATGGAAGGTACTTGCCAAGTACAGGAGTATTATGTTAGCTTGGGATTCAATTTTACACCAATGAATCAGGAATTTTTTTAATAGATTAGGGTGAGTACATTCAATACATTGTAATGTTTAACTGGCCAGTGGTCAATACCAGAGGTTCTTAACCTGGTGTCCATGGATTTCCAAAGGGTCCAGGAAAGATTTCAGGGGACCATTATCCTGGATGGAAAATAAATCTTTTATTTTTAGTAACCTCCAACTGAAATGTAGATTTTTCTTTCAATTATTAAAAAAAATATCATTCTTGCAGTCCAAAAGTTTTTTTATCAGACTGCCAAAGGGGTCTATGACAAACACGTGTAAGAAGGTTAAGAACTCCTAGTCTGAACAAATAAGAGAAGCATATTGGTCTTCAATTCTAAGAAATACTAAACTGCAAACCCTTAGATGACCCTCATTTAAAAGCCAAAATCATATGCAGATGAAGGGTAGTATCAAAGACTATAGGTAGCTACAAAAAGCTGCCATACTGATACGATACTTACTAGTCCTCTTATGGACAATATGGTCATATTGAAACATTTGGCCTCAAAAGTTTCTTGAATGTAGAGGTGCTATACTCTCCATTTCACCAAAAAGCTCTCATACCCCGTCTTCTGGCCTGCTAACAATCATAATCCAGGTGAAACAAGGGATCTTTGAAACCACTGTCTTTGACTGACTGAGTTATCATTTCCTCTACAGTGGTTCTTGGTGCCTAGAGGTCCAAAACCACCCTAGCAGCTTTTAGACGGAAATGTTCCAACAGTTGACCTAATATGTTACTTGATCAATGTAAAAACAAATGGTAACATGCTGGCTTCTTGGATGTCTAAACCTTGTAGTGTTATGGGCTTGTTAGAGATAATGGCAAGACCCAAGAATAATTGAGGGGACTAATTTCTTACCCCTTCTAAGAGGAATGCTAGGCACTAGTTTTAACTTCTTTGTTGACATAAAAATTATAACTCAAGGGGGAAATGCCATTTTGTAACATCTACCATTTAAAACAATGATTTTCTTTCTTTCTTTACTTCCACTTTGAATTTAGGCATTGTGAGCTAGCAACATCATCTCGAGGTGTTCTAGAGAAATTTCTCTCATGTTTTGATCTTTTCTGGCTTATCATTTGGAAGAAGTGAAATGTGTGGTAGGTAATTATATTTTGAAATAGAAATACCCTCATATTAGTTAACGAACCAAGAGAAATCTTCAGGGTTTTGGTAGTTGCAGGTCAAACATAAATGAGCAAGAAGCATTCATTCGATATTACTAAGAAGCCATATTTAGCTCAGTTCTTGGTTACCTTGGAGATCACCTCTTACCACCCACCCACACACATACACACACACACACACACACACACACACACTAGTGGCAATTAAGATGAACTGTCGTGTCTTGATTAATGCTTGCTAGATAAGACTCACAGGCAACCAGCCTCAGGGGAAATTATGCTGAGAAATGCATATTCTAACATTTGGTTGCTCTCCTTGTCTAACAGAGCTCCCTTTTGTTAACATCAGAGCCCAGTGTCCAGCTTCTATTGTGCAGATTCCCCCAACCAGTAAAATTCCCTGATAATATGTATAACTATCATTCATTATAATATGTGTCTCAGAAAAGGCATAGCAGGTTGACTTTTCTATAGTGGGCATAGAGAAATAATAAATAGCACCTAGGTCACATCTCTATGCCCTGTGTATATATACACAGGCATATCTTATATGTGTGCATATCACACAGGGCATATAGAGATATAACTGAGGCTTATCATTCAATAGATATTTATTTATTGACTGTCTATCACATATGAGACACTGTACTAGGTGATGTAAGAAATACAAAGCAATCTCTACATAAATTGTGTTTGCTGTTATTCAGTCATTTCAGTCGTGTATGACTTGTTGTGACTCCATTTTGACTTTTCTTGGCAAAAGACATTGGAGTGATTTGCCATTTCCTTCCCAATAACTTATGTGGAATTATGACAGATGCAAGAATCACTGTAATACATAGTGGGTATGTGGCAAGTGAAATAGAGTAGCTGAAATATTGGGATTGTGATTGGAAGGATGTAGATGTATATTTTAATAGCTGTGTCAACATGGTGGATACCAGAGGCACTTTTGGAAAAACATTGACCCATAGTTATCCAACAGATGTGGCAATAACAAAGCTGTCTTGAAGGAACTTTAAAAAAAATTATTTAGAATTTTCCACAAGTTAAATGTTAAAAAAATTATAAAACATTTTTTTTCACATTGATTTTTTTTAGAACTTTGCCTTTTGAATTTTCTTCCTCTCTCCCTCCTCAACCCTCCCTATGAAATCAAGTAATTCAATACTTCATACATGTGCCATTATGCAAAACATCTTCACATTAGTCAGGTTGTGAAAGAAAATAGACAAAATAAATTTAGAAAGAGGAGCTAACAAATATAATTATACTTCAGTCTGTATTCAGATACCATCAGAAGCAATGCATCCAGAATTAGAAGGGAGACAGAAAACTGGGAAACAATTTTTATAGCCAGTATTTCTGATAAAGCCTCTGCCATTCAAGTAAGCCCACTGCTTCAGAACCTGTGTGCTTCACCCCAACTCAAGCAGAGCCCACAACCACTTCACCCCAGCCAACCACTAAAGCCCCTCACTGGTCTGTGAGCTGAGCCTCAGAAGAAGCCGCTGGCACTGAATACTCTGAGGCCCTGTCCTGGGCTTTGTCTGCACCACATGCTGAGTTCTTCTCTCAGCCCAGTGAGCAGGTGGTCCCAGTCATCCAATTAAGCTGTCTTTGGCTGGAAAATAGTCTCACTCTGTTCTTTTGTGGGTTGGGCTGTTCTGGGTGTTGTCCTATGGCATTATTTTTGGAAATGTCTGGACAGGTTGTTGGGAGCTTGGGGGAGTTACAGCCTTTCCTCGGCCATCTTGGCTCCACCCCCTTGAAGGGACTTCTTTGGGGAGCCACTGAAACCTACCTTCCTCTTTCTGTGTTAACATTGCTATTCATAGAACATCGGCATATACTATTTCCCTATTCCTTTTTCACCTGTTGGGAATTAGTGTTCCTGATAAAGTATGCCTTGATCAGACATGAGAATGAACCTTTTTTTTAATCTTTCCATCACAGCTTGGTACACATCACTTTTCCTCTGGGAGATTGTATGTAAAGTTCATAGAAAAGAAATTGGCCTAGACTAGAATGTAAATTCAAATGTATGAAGGGGAGTATCAGGAAATCATCCTGATAACATATCCTAGAATTATATGGTGAGGAGTTCTAAAGACCAAGTTAATAGCTTTGTATTTTCGTTTAGAATAAATGGGGAGCTACTGAAGGATCTTGAGTAAAGGACAAGGGGCACCCAAGCTTTCAGAAAATTATTTTGATCATTTTCTAAAGGACTGATCAAAAAAGAGAAAGACTGGATGTTATGAATGTACTTAAGGGGCTGTTGTAAAAGTCCAGGTTAGGGTAGATGAAAGTTGGAACAATGGCCATGTGAGTAGAGTAGGTACAGAACTAGCATAACTAGCTCAAGGCAGATTAAAATATAATTGAGAGGGGCAGCTAGATGGCACAGTGGATAGAGCACCGGCCCTGGATTCAGGAGTACCTGAGTTCAAATCCGGCCTCAGACACTTAACACTTACTAGCTGTGTGACCCTGGGCAAGTCACTTAACCCCAATTGCCCCTCAAAACAAAACAAAAACAAGACAGGATAGACTAGTAGGACATGTGCTCTCTTAGAGACAAAATATAATTGAGAAATATTTTTAAAATAAATAAAATATACAATATAACATAGATAATGTTAATTTGTGTCTTTCTTAGTCAATATATGGCCAGCAGGACTCCTTTTCTGTTTTACTTTGAAGCCATTAGAGTAGAGGATGCTTGGAAGACATATTGTGAAGGTAGATTCTAAATAATAATGAGAAGAATGTTTAGTACTAGGGGCAGCTTGGTGGCACAGTGGATAAAGCACCAGCCCTGGATTCAGGAGTACCTGAGTTCAAATCCAGCCTCAAACACTTGATACTTACTAGTTGTGTGACCCTGGGCAAGTCATTTAACCCTCAAACTTAGCCCTCATTGCCCAGCCCCCCCCCCAAAAAAAAAAACAACTTTAGGACAGTACCGGACACATGAAAGGCACTTAATAAAAATTTGTTGATTAATGATGATGATGATGATAATTGTATTCCCTAACACCTATTCGTACACATTGAAGAGGATACAGCAAGAAATATCTTTTGGAGTTAAGTTAATCAGGGAAAGTTTTATGGACAAAATATTATTTGAAGTGCATATTGAAGAGCAGGTAGATTTTCATTAGGTTGAAATAAGTGAGGGAAAATTCCAGTCCAAGGCAACAGCATGCATAAAAATGATAAAGCCAAGGTTAAATATGAGATTATGGGACTATTGCAAGGTAGTTGGTGTGCACTAGAATGCTATGATGGTACTTGCAATTGCTCTAGGATTTCTAGTAGAGTAGTCTCCCTAAAACAATCGTCCACCCTCATTGATTCTACTGCCTCACCACCTGCTCAATTGGTATACCTTTCTAAGCTGGTTTCCATTCCCATCCCTGTTCTGGAGCCACTTTTTCCAGATTCTGCAATGACTTCCCAAATACCAAAATCAGGGGCCTTTTCTAGTCCTCTTCATTGTTTATTTTTGCCACATTTGACAATGTTGACCATTTCTCCCTCTTTGCTTTCTTGGCTACTATGACATTTTCCTTTCAAGATCCTTCCCTGAGGGAAAAAAGGGGGCAGCTAGGTGGCACAGTGGTAAAGCACCAGCCCTGGATTCAGGTGGTCCTGAGTTCAAGTCTGGCCTCAGACACTTGACACTTACTAGCTGTATGACCCTGGGCACGTCACTTAACCCTCATTGGCCCACAACAACAATAACAAAAACAAAAACAAAAACAAAAAGATGCTGCCCTGGGGTAGCTAGGTGGTGCAGTGGATAAAGCAGCGGCCCAGATTCAGGAGTACCTGAGTTCAAATCCGGCCTCAGACACTTGACACTTACTAGCTGTGTGACCCTGGGCAAGTCACTTAACCCTCATTGGCCCACAACAACAATAACAAAAACAAAAACAAAAACAAAAAGATGCTGCCCTGGGGTAGCTAGGTGGTGCAGTGGATAAAGCAGCGGCCCAGATTCAGGAGTACCTGAGTTCAAATCCGGCCTCAGACACTTGACACTTACTAGCTATGTGACCCTGGGAAAGTCAGTTAACCCTCATTGCCCAGCTTAAAGAAAATAAATGTTTCTGCCCCTACTTCTCTGAGACCTCCTCAGTTTCCTCCCTTGTTTCTTAATCCTCCTTCTGTACCCTACATGTGTGCATTTCCCAATACTCTGTGTCTTCTCTCTCAAAATCCTTTCCCTAAGTCATATAATCTCATTCTTAGGCTCCTTTCTTGATTTTGCACAAGTCAACCTCAATACATGGAAAAAGGCCTCTCAATATCTCAGTCAAAATTATTTTCTTCCTTCAAGTTTCATCTCAGTTACCATCCATTCCATGAAAGCTTTTTTGATCCTTCCTGAGTGATCTTTTCCTCATTTATCTCATCCCTCTCTGATCTGCCCTATGTACTTAGAACATTCCATTACTATAAGATGCTCAATCTTATAAGATTAATTAGTTCCTAGAGATACTCTGCATCCATGAGCCCCCCCCACCCACACCCAATATCTGTAGGCCACAAAGAGAATCCTTATGACAGTTTCATATTCCTATGGAAAGCGCTGTTAAATAGACAACACATTTGAATTATTGGGGTCTCAATTTCCACATTTGAACCAAGGTTACTTTTAACTCTAGAATTCTATAATCTATATGCCAAATCCAAACTTTTAACTTCCATAGGGTCAAGTAAGATGCCATGAACCCTATGAAAATTCCATGGCTATAAGACCAAAATGCAATTAGTCGTTATGACTCCCCATAAAAATAATATTTCTGTCTGTGACAATTATCAAATTCTTTATAAAGCAATTTGGGAATTTACATAGTGGAAAGAGCTCATTTAAATGTGCCCCTGGACTTGTAAGCTCAAAGATGGGAACTGGTAGTCTTGTGTTCCTTATGCAGATTGGTTCTGTGGTGGCACTAGATGTAGTATCAGGTTTTGCTCTATTTTTGCAATTCTGGCTGGTGATATAAGCCAGAAAAGTCTATGGAACTTGTAACATTGCCTCATAGGAGCATGATAAGGCCAATTTTCCCCTTTGTGATTTTATCTTATTATGTTTGACATTCTGTGTCTGAGCTCTGTTATTAGCTAACAGCTCATGGCTGTGAACTGGGTGGATGATATTCAGCACAGCACACATGCACAACAAAAGATACATGAAAAATTAAAATGACAAGGTTCATTTAACACAGCTGCTTGTTATGAGGATACATTAATGATGAAAGTATTTGTCTTATAATGCTGCCTTTCACCTGAGGCTCTGAAAGCAATTTATTAACTCACCAAGAGAAAAACATCATAGCCATTTAACAGATGGGGAAAACTGATGCTTGGAATTATTTCCAATCACACTGCATTTCAATTATTTTATGGTACTTAGGAAATGGAAATGAAATTACTAACAATTTTTATGTGGATAAGTAGAGATTCTACTAATGAGAATATCTTCTGGTTGCTGTCAGTCTGGGATTACTTTGAATTTGAAAATCCCATTTGAAAGTCCTCAGTGCCAAGACAAGTCTTTCAAACAGTAAGCAGACCATCTTCCTGTATCCTTTCTAATGCATTTTTTCCCTATCTTTTCCCATGGTTTACGCATTCTAAAGTAGATCAAAGAAATACTAAACATGCCTCCACTAAACTTCTGAATAACAACTCCATCAGTAGCAGAAACTGTATTACCTTTATTCTCTTTGTGCTGAGGATATTAGAAGGTGTTCAGGTAACCCCATTGCCTTCAGAGCTAAAGAAAGTCATGGCATAAGCATGATAACTGAAAATGTATTTTTCGCCTCTACCTAGCTTTGGTAGGGCATATTGGTTCTGTAGAATTGTGAGGCTGGAATAGCAAAAGATGAAAAAAAATGTTCCTGTTTAATCTAGTCTAAGCCGATGTGTGTGTGTGTGTGTGTGTGTAAAAACCAAGGCATAAATCTGAAAATGTGATGTAACATAGTAAAACAAAGGGATAATAATGATGGATGGGCCAAGGTGCTGAAGGCAAAGCATTAAAAGTTCTTACTAGTTAAAGGAGTCTTCAGATTAAAAGCCAATGAGTAATTTATTTTCCCCTATCTCTTGTGTATCCTTTGTCATCACTCACACACTCCCCTCTACTGCCCTGGTTCAGACCCTCATCATCCTCACCTGGACTACTGAAATAGCTTTCCCCTGATCTGTCTGCCTCAAATCTCCCCGTACTACAATGCACAGCCTCCACTTAGCTGCAGAAGAGATTTCCTTAAACCTCAGTTCTGACCATGTAACATCCCACACACATCCACATACATAAAAACTTACTCAATAAATTCTAATGGCTCCCTATTAACAAATATAAATTCCTTTGGCATTTAAGGCACTTTACAACTTGAGTCTTGTTAAGTTTTCTTACATGTTTAGTTTTCTTACACATTATACCTTCCCAAACATATTATAACCCAGTCATATTGGTCTACTTTTTCATCAAACAGGACATGCTACCTCCTATTTCCATGTTTTTCCACTGGTTGTTTCCCATGCCTAGGATTCTCTCCTTCCCCACTATTTCCTCTTAGAATCCCTGGCTTCCTAGAGGACTCAGATCAAAGATCACATTCTACAGGAAGCCTTTCTCAGTCCCTTCATCAGTTACTGTCTTCCCTTATGAATTTACCTTCCACTTACTCTGTATGTACCTCTAAGTTTATCTCTGCAGGACTCATTTTGATTATCTGTAACAAAATGGAGTGAGATGAGGTAAACTCTCAAGTCCCCTTCAGCTCTAAATCCCACTCAATGTGAGAGGGAGAAAGGGAGAGTGGTTATGACTGGTATGAAGATCTGAGAAGACAAGATATTGTAGGCCTAACAAATAGAGAGCCAGCCTCATAGTCAGGTCATCCTGGGTTTCTATCCAGTCTCTGCCACATTCCTGTCTTTGTGGCACCAAACAATTTCTTCAACCCCTAATTGGAGGGACAGAGAAGGTAACAACCAATTATGTAGTGCCTACTATGTTCCAGGAACTGTGCTAAGTGCTTTTTGGAAACCTTATCCCATTTGATCTCACAATAACCTGGCAAGGTAGGTGCTATTATTATCCCCTTTATACAGTTCAGGTAACCAAGGCAAACAGAGGTTAAGTGAGTTTTCCAGCATTATACAGCTAAAAATCTAAAGCCAAGTTTGAATTTAGATGTTCCTAACTTGAGGAACGGTTGCTCTATGAACAGCATACACAGGCAGACCACTCTCTACGAATATAAATTGCTGAACATTGCCAATCTTCATTGATA
The DNA here is from genome assembly GCF_019393635.1 of Dromiciops gliroides. Classification (NCBI taxonomy): domain Eukaryota; kingdom Metazoa; phylum Chordata; class Mammalia; order Microbiotheria; family Microbiotheriidae; genus Dromiciops; species Dromiciops gliroides. The sequence goes on from NC_057861.1 coordinate 350,853,031, forward strand.
GAGGGGTCTTCTCATGAAAATTTCCCTTTATTAATAAAATCACAAGTCTGATCTCTCCCCACAAAAATCAACAAAAATATGGATATCATTGTGTACCTACCATATCAAAAATAGTTTCAAATACTTTGTGTGAGTATTTTTGATGTTATCAAATGGGATAAGGCCATTGGTCCTTGTCCAGTATCAGCTGCTCTCCTTGGGGGCATTTTAAGGAACGTAGCTTTGTAGAGTTAGTCAGAAAAATAAAAGTAGGTACAGAAAAAGTAGATATAGAAAAGTAGATGTAGAAAATAAGTACATACAAAAAAAGTAGTTACAGAAAAAGAAAAGTAGATACAGAAGACCATGCAACAAACTTCCCAGCTTGCCAAGACTATCTTGAAGCTTTACTGACCCCCCTGTTTGGCTGAATTCCAAATGGATCACCTAATGAACATATCTGCACTAGCCCTTTACTTGTTCCCTGTTTCAGAAGAACTAATCCTTGGCTCCATTCTGTGCTTCCTCAGATTCTTAATTCCACTCACCCACCTCCCACTGGGCCCAGGATTTTGTTGGTATAGGGAGTTCCGGTGCAAAAACAAACAAACTCTATTTTGATCTTTCCTCAGCAATTGTTCTGCAATTTGTATTCTTAGTGAGTTGCCAGGGACATTAAGAGGTTAAGTGCTTTATCCCTGTCTGTGACAAAGATAGGACTGAGACCTAGGTATGACTGACTCTGAGTGTAGTTTTCTGTTCTGTGATGAAATAATGGGATTTAGCAGATACTCAAAAACCCACCTGGAGATTAATCAAGACTGATTGAATCAAGTGAGAGTAATTGACTGCTGATTAAACCTACTTCAAGTTAATTGGCTTGTAATCACACCTGGCTATCCCTTAAGAAGGTATTGTTCTCAGAAACTAGACTGTGAACTCAACTTGAGAACACCTTCAAAGCCAATGGATTTGGATGACCCAACCAATCACCTTGAAGCAGTGTGTAAGGACCGCCTCTGTTCCAGATCTATAAAATAGCTTCCACAAACAGCTTGCTAAGGAGTTCCTGATTAAAACAGGCTAGTTGAGGAGTTCCTGATTAAAGCAGGCTTGTGGAGGAGGACTTGAGGAAGAACCCAACCAAGCTGCAACTCTAGGCTAGGTAGGACTTCTTTTTCATAACCTTCTGAACTCTTTGTAAATATCTGTATACTCTAATAAATGTTTAAACTGGTACTGAAGCCTTTTAATTTTTGTCGACCACAATTAAGATTTTAAACATCACAGTTCATTACTGATTTCACCATGCTACCTTGCCCACCTCATTCTCTCCCTTTGGCAAGACTTTGGCTTTGAATCAGTGCACATCTTCTACTTGGCCCACTCATCTTTTATGCCATCAAAGCCAGCCTAGTCAAAAGCAGTCCAATGCCCATATTTTCTGGAGGGGGCAAGGAAATGGCTGGAAATTTACTGATTGCTTTGAATGTTTTCAGGTAGGGGACTGTTAGAATCCTAAATCAGTGACAGAATGGGGAACCTGCTTTATATCCTAGCACACCTTTGAGGATAACCCCAAAAGGACAGGGGACATAACACAAAATCAATGAAATTCATCAGACTGTTATGTTTCTGTATTATAATCAAAGAAAGAGCAAAATGGGCAAGGGAAATGCAGCTTTTGCTCTCTTGAAGTTAACAATTTGATATCTACTTTAATAGAGTTCCCTTCCAGTCAAACTTTGGTTAAAAGAAAGTACTGAGATGTGATACAATAACCCAACTCCCCAGTATACCTGAAAGGTAAATTAGTAGCAGAGAGTTTTAGAACTGGATGGTATCAATTCCAGACCTGATGAAACCTCAGATTTTTAAATTGAGCCCTAGAATTGCAATCAAAAGACCTATAAGAATTGACCTTGAAAATATGACTCATCCTCTCTGGACTTTCTTATAAAAAGTATGGGTTGGGACTACATGCCATTAAGATCCTCAAAATCTCTTATACAGTGAGGTCTGAGGGTAGTGATAGCCAAGTTGGGAGCCCCAAAACACAATTTCATGCTCATAGAAATGTCAAGGGGCAATCAGTTTCTGTTGTTGCTCCCTGACTACTTACCTATAGTTCTCTGTTCCACCTTATTTCTCATTCTGACCCAGATTGATGGTTTGGGGCTTTTTTGTCTTTTCATTATCTTGTTCTTCAGCTGTCTCTCAGGATCCATGGATCTTAGTGTCCTTACTTCATTTTGGCTCTAGAAATTTTGTGTTTCTATCCCCTGCTCCTCTTGAGTTCAACTTCTGGAATATATGATTACTACTTTTTGACTATGGTTTCCCCATGACTGTAGGCACCCTACACCTGTGAGCATCTCAACTCTACAGCCTCTTGGCCATATTGGTGCTGACAAAAACTCAAAGTCACAAAGTGATCCAGCATAGGTCAGGTTAACCCAGTATATCATAAAGTCCCACGTTGGTCTGAAATATCACATCACAGGTATCAAAGTAGTAAATTTAGCAAAAAAGGAAAATATTGGATGTTGGAAGGGTTGTGTAAAAGCTGGGATGCTAATCCACTGTTGTTGGAATTGTGAAAAAATCCAACCATTCTCGAGAGCAATTTGGAAACTTTGATCCATCAAGACCACTGCTACATTTATATCCCCCAGACATCCCCAAAAAGAGAGAAAGACCTATTTGTACAAAAATATTTATAGCATGTCTTTCTTTGGTGGCTAAGAATTGGAGATCAAAGGAATGCCCATCAATTGGGTAATGACTAAACAAGCTGTGGTATATGATGGTACTCACTTCACTATCCATCAGTTAATATGTCTTTCCAGGACTTTCTGAAATCATCTTGCTTATCATTTCTTATAGCACAGTAATAGTGAAGTGAGCAGAACCAAGAGAACATTGTGCACAGAGACAGCAATATTGTTTGATGAAACACTGTGAATTACTTAAGTATTCTCAGCAATACAATGATCCAAGACAATCCCAAAAGACTATTGATGAAACATACTATCCACCTCCAAAGAAATAACTGATATTGATTGAACACAGACTGAAGCATGCTATTTTTCACTTTCATTCTTTTTTCTCTTATTCAAGTTTTCTTGTACAAAATGACTAATATGGTAATGTTTCACATAATTGCACATGTATAACCCACATCTGTTGGCTTACCACTTCAGGGAAGGGATAGGGGAGGGAAGGAAGGAAGCATAAAATTTGGAACTCAAAGCTATAAATAAAAATGTTTATTACAAAAACAGTTCCATGTTGGGTTATCAAAGAAGGGACAATAGAGCTCAGCTAGTTCTCATGCACTTATCTACCCATTTTCAGATGTGCACTTCTTATTTCCCCTTAGTAAGAGCAAGGAATCTTTCATTTGTGTCTTTATAGCTTGTGTCTATTATAGTGCATAATGCATTGTAGAGACTTTAAAAGCTTACTGCTTCATGCATTGATTGAAAAAATGGTTGATAAAAATTATTCACATTCATATTCTATCCTTCATGCTACAACTCACATCATGCTTCAAAGATTAATATGTATTATTGATGCCTTTTTTCAATTGAGGAAACTGAGGTGCACATATGGTCACAGAAATGACAAATATTGGAGTCATGATATAAATTTAGGTCTTGAATGGTCTGGAGCCATGAGTATCACTTCTATTTTTCTCTCTCATTCCCATTCCTCATTCAGCCTGAGGCAAACAGCCCTGGAAGGCCACTGGAGTTGAGGCCAGAGAAAGCTTTTACCCTAAAACTTTCCTGCCAATGGCCCTTTCCCCATTCCATTTGAATAATGATCTTCTCATCTCTACTCCCTCAAGAAGAAACCTAGAATCCCACTTTACTCTAAAGCTCAAGCCTATTCCCTACTTCCCATCAGTTATAGGCCAAAACCCTCCAATCTTCCCTCCCCAAACCACTGCAAAGTGGACAAGGCTACATAATACTTAGATAAGCCGAGCATAACTGAATGCAAATGCTTCTGTAAGATGAAGGATCCCTTTACATTGACATAGAACCTGAAACTATACTCTCCAGATTCCAAGATGTTTCTAACCAACCTTGTAATGCATTCTAAGAACTTCTGGGCATAGTCATCCAACCAATACTTAGCATAGTGCATGGAAGATGTTTAATAAATTCTGTTGTTGTTGTTGTTGTTGATCAAGCTTAAAGATGAACTTTTCTTTATATTTGTCTTGAAACATAAAGAAATATTAGCTTCTTGATCGCAGTGATGGTTTCATTTTATTATCTATATTCCCAAAGCTTAGCATAGTACTTGGCACACACTATGTGCTTAATACATTATATACTTATTTATTCATTTATGAAAGCACACATGCATGCACGCATGCACGCATGCATCCCTAACCTTGAGTTCTGGACTCTTTCCATCATATCGCACTGCAGAAATGTAGAAATAGTGCCCACTGCATATTCATTTTTTTCTTAATAAATCATCTTTCCTATCCTGTCATTCCACAAAGAATAGCCTTGTCTCTTATAGTTACAGTCAATAAATCCTACTCAGGTCTTAAATATTTTAAACAGTGATCTTAAACAAGTGTTTATTTATATCTTATTACAATAAACTTTTACTCTGATGCTTCATTGTGGTGAGAAGGTGACTATGGTTCCCAAAGGCTTTGACAAGGAGACCCAAATTATGACAAGTTCTACTCTACTGGAGAGTTGCTCAGTATAGGTCTAGTGAAGGGTTATATGTCTATAGCACTAGTAACAGTTTAGCTGCATTTCAGGAGACTATTTATAAAATATTTGGAAAACAAATTAGTTTTTAATCCAAGAAATTTGTAAAGATTGTATATTCAGAAATGTAGGTTCTTTACAGGTTGGCAGAAAAGAGGCAGAGGAAATACACTATTATAATTACAGATCCCTGAAGAATTACAGTGATTTTTTTTTAACCTGAGCTCACACAATTTATTTGGAATGTATGTGGGCTTCTTCTGGAGTAAAAAATGGGTCAAAATTTGTCAGTCTTAAGGGAGAAAGGGGGACTTTATCTCCATTAAATTTGCAAAGCAAACAATTCAAATTCAAGAAATAGTTGTAGAATATGAGAACATACTTGGCCTCCCCATGGGAGGAAAAATGAATTTTCCGGCTGAGTTTAATGACGTTAGCTACTTAGTAAAAATATAAATGCCTGAAAGAAACTCCTGAAAGGTCACCTTTCTAATTTCTTTCTTTTGTTCAAAAGCATATAACTTCTTTGATGTGAGGTAGGATTTTTTAATTCAAACAACAACTCCATCAGTCAGGATATGACAGCGATAGGTGTCTAGAGAGCATGTACAAAGATTTTAAAGCTTACGGACTGGAGAAAAATTAAGACAATAAAAGAGAACTAAAGTTGAAATGTTTGAATTTCCACAATGATAGTCTGAATGGACAAGAGGGATAGCTTTCTTTGAGCAATTGGAAGAGAGGTGACAATCCTTCCTCCCCGATTCCTCCCAATCCCACCTTGCCTTTCTCAAAAAGTATAGCTAACACACTGCTTCAAGAAATACATTTTTGAAAATGTTTAATGTTGGAGGGTATGTGCAAAAACTGGGATGCTAATCCATTGTTGGAGAGCAGTTTGGAACTATGCCCAAAAGGCCATAAAACTGTGCATACTCTTTGATCCAGCAAGACCACTGCTAGGTTTATATCCCAAAGACATCCCCAAAAAGAGAAAAAAAAACCTAATTTGTACAAAAACATTTATAGCAGCTCTTTTTGTGTTGGTTAAGAATTGGAAATCAAAGGAATGTCTATCAAATGGGGAATGGCTAAAGAAGCTGTGATATATGATTGTAATGGAATATTATTGTGTTATAAGAAGTGACAAACAGGGTGATTTCAGGAAGGCTTGGAAAGACATATTAACTGATGTATATTGAACCAGGAGAATGTTGTGCATAGTGACAGTAATATTGTTTGATGAAGAACTGTGAATGACAACTATTCTCAGCAATGCAATGATCCAAGACAATCCCAAAGAACAAATGAACACAGACTGAAACATGCTATTTTTCACTTTCTTTCTTTTGTTTTTTCTTGTATTTGAATCTTCTTCTACAAAATGACTAATATGGCAATGTTTTATATAATTGTACATATATAACCTATAACTGATTGCTTGCTACCTCGGGGAGGGGGCAGGGGAAGGTGGGAGGAAGGAATAGAATTTGGAACTCAAAACTGTAAATAAAAATATTTATTAAAAGACAAAAAAAGGGGGCAGCTATGTGGCACAGTGGATAAAGCACTGGCCTTGGATTCAGGAGGCCCTGAGTTCAAATCCAGCCTCAGGGGGACAGCTAGATGGCGCAGTGGATAGAGCACCAGCCCTGGATTCAGGAGTACCTGAGTTCAAATCTGGCCTCAGACACTTAACACTTACTAGCTGTGTGACCCTGGGCAAGTCACTTAACCCCAATTGCCTTACTAAAAAAAAAAATCCAGCCTCTGACACTTGACACTTAACTAGCTGTGTGATCCTGGGCAAGTCACTTAACCCCAATTTCCTCACTAAAAAAATAAATAAAATAAAAGACAAAAAAAAAGAAATATACTTTTCTCTTTGAGGTAAAGGAAAGAATGTTTGCTCCCTCAGGGTCCCTGGCCCTCATGGCCTCATGGCCTCCAAAACAGAGCCCTAGTGTAGGAATGGTATAAACTGTTACTTTTTGACCTGGAACAAAAATAACTATTTTGGTATTAAAGGATTCATGACAGTCTGTCTTCTTGGGCTTTTTCCATGAAAAGGGAGACTCTTGTTCTTGTTCCTGTAGGGATTAGGGGGAAGAATATGGAGGAAGAGGAAGTGGTAGTGGCTATGTCACTAGGCCATGAGCCAGGTGCGAGAGAAAGCAGATATTAAGGAAAAAGTGCTCCCTTCTCCAGGAGGAAACAGCATACCCCACTTCTAGATGTCAGTACCCTGGATTACTTAATCCATTCTAGGTCTAGTGCTAGTCTAGGGTAATAGGGTGGAGGAGATAACAGCACCAGTAAGGAATTGGCCAGTCATTACAATATTAATGTGCTTCAGGAAAATGAATGAAAACAAAATGGAATGGCGAAAGATGAGAGAAAAGTTCTAAAATTGAAGCCATTGAAACCTCTCAGAGAGTGAAGTAGCTAACCAACCACATGAGGAAAAGAAACCTGAAGTCTAAAGAAAGAAAATAATATAGGCAAGAAAGAAAAAGATCTTTTTTATGCAGAGATCCAGAAACCAAATGGAAGACTTTTTCAGTTTTTAAACTTGCCCCACTACCGCAGTGTAATACACTATTTCCCAAATTAGATACAGCCAGGTAAAGCAGCAGAAAAAGGTAGTTAGGCATAGAGTCAGAAAGACCTGATTACAAAATCTGGTCTCAGATATTTACTAGTTGTGTGACTTTAGTCAAGTCTACCTTAATTTTCTCAGTTACTAAAAAAAAAGATCATAATAGAATCTACCTCATAAGGCTGTTGTGAGGATCACATGAGATAGTATTTGTAGTGTTTAGCCCAATGATAGTATATATTAGGTGCTAAATAAATGCTTCTTTCCTTTTCTTCCCCCCTTCTTACCTTAACACATATTGGTCACCAGAAAGTACAATGAGGGAGACCAGAGGGTGAGACTAGGGGAGAAAATAGTGTTTATAAAAGCCTTGAGGATCCCCTGAGAATAAATACTGAGAAATCAATTCTAGGAAGGCTGAGAATTTTAACATTGTGTGAATCACTTAAATAATGAAAGCAAAACATTGATAGTTGCAAGTTTTGAAAGAATTATGGGAAGACCTGAAAAAATATTATTTTCTATAAAGACATGGGTAAGAGTTACACATCTGGATTATGATTTGCATTGGTGAGAGTAGCACCATGTTGAAATTATGAGTCTAGAAAATGATGTTCCCCAATAGAACTTATTGCTAACACCTATTTAAAATACTCTAAAGACTTCTATAATAATTTCATTGAAAGAGGAAAGAAAAATGGAAATAGTCCAGTTTTGGTTCAGTAGGATGGTCCGGAATCCCAGGTCATTAAGAAAAGACACATGAAATACTTAAAAGCAGAAGGTTCTATTTTGGGTCAAATGATCAGCAAATAGGCAAAGTAATTGTTACCAACAGAATAACTTTAAAATAAAAGAAAACTTTTAAAATTGTATATATTATCATAGCTCTATGACCAGGGAGAAATGAAAAACATATCTGCTTAAAGTAAACCCTTGTACAATAACATCAGAGGACAAATTATGTAAACTCCAATTAATAGAGAAAGTGAAAAAACTGTTCTTTAGTCTTCACTCTCTCTTCACTTAGTTCTCTCTCTCTCTCTCTCTCTCTCTCTCTCTCTCTCTCTCTCTGAACATATATAACAATTTCCACTATGTTTCCTCTAGAAATGTCTTCAATTACTGTGCTGATATTAGTTATTAAATCTTTACAGTTGATTATCTTTACTGTTACTGTACACAATGTTCTCCTGGTTCTGATGACTTCGCTTCATATCATCAGTTCATGTAAGACTTCCCAGGTTTTTCTAAAAACCATCCCACTCACTATTTCTTAGAGCACAATAGTAATCCATCACAGTCATATAAGACAATTTGTTCAATCATTCCCAAATTGATGGATGTTCCTTCAATTTCTAATAATTGACACTACAAAAAGAGCTAACATAAATTAAATAGATAGATGATAGATAGATAACATAAATTAGATAGATAGATAGATAGATAGATAGATAGATAGATAGATAGATAGATAGATAGATAGATAGATAGATAGATAGTACAAGTAGGCCTTTTTTCCCTTTTGGCTAATCTCTTTGTGGCACAGATCTGATAATAGTCAAAGAAAGGGTAGACACAGTTTTGTAGTCCTTTAGGCACAGTTCCAAATTGTTTTCAAAAATGGTTGGTGCAGTTCACAACATGCATTGGTGTCCCAATTTTTCCACATCCCTTTCAACTGTGGGGACCAATTTTTAATTGGGGAGTGTTAGCTAAGCGGCTCGCTGCAATATTGGGGCAAGGAAGGAGACTGGCAGCTTCCCTCAAAACAGAACAGGATTTATTTTAACAAGAACGAACTTAAGAAAAAACAAACCAGGATCAGTAGGATCAAGGGAAAGGAAATAAAATGAGGAAAGGGAAATTATACAACCTGAAAAATACCACCACCCATGAATTAGTTGAGAATACACAGCAGAGCTCCTGTCACCTTCCAGCTTCTAGCCAGAACAGCGAAAATCTCCTCATTCCCAGAAACCCCACACAGCCCCCAACCAATTGTCTGGCCTCTCTGACAGTCACATGACTGCCCTCACTGGGCTTCCAATCATTATAATTTTGCCAGGCCCATGTAGGCATCAGTGAGTGGTGATGACATGAGGTGCCAGTGCCATGGCAACGGCTACAACCAGTGGATGGAGCACCATGTGGTTTTCGGAGCCACAGGCCAGTGGGCTCAAGGCATAAAAACCTCAAATAGCAATTAATTCTTTACGCAACATTTGTCATTTTTCTTTTCTGTCATGTTAGCCAGTCTGATAGGTGTGAGGTAAGACCTCAAAGTGGTTTAATTTGCATTTCCCTAATCAAAGGTAATTTAAAGCATTTTAAAATGTGATTATTGATAGCTTTTAGTTTTCCTTTCAAAAACTATCTATATCCTTCTACCATTCAACATTTGAAAGATAGGTCTTATTTCTCTAAATTTGACTCAGTTCTATATATATTTAAGAAAGGCCTTTTTCAGAATAAATTGCGGCATCTACCCCTACCCCACCATTTTCTTACTTTCCTTCTAATTGTGGCTGTATTAGTTGTGGTTGCATAAAACCTCTTTTTTATTGAAATTAAGATTACCTATTTTACTTCCCATGATCCTATCTTGTTTTTGTCATAATCTCTTTTCTTATCCATAGATCTGACAGGTCATTTTTTATGGGTAAATTAGTTCTATTCACATTCACAGTAATGATTATTAACTGTGTTATTTCCCTCCATTCTATTTTCTTGTTTTTATGCTTCTCTCTCTTTTAATCCTATCCCTTTGTCTAATATCTGTTTTGCTTTGGACCCCTGCCTTGCTTTATCTGCCTGCCCTTTTATTCTCCATCCCCACTTTTCTTATCCCTTTTACCTTCTGCTTCCCTACTTGAGTAAGATATTTTCATACCCAATTGACTGTGTATATGCACATGTGTATACACACATGTATGCATATATGAATGCATGTTTTATGCATGTATTATGTATTCTTTTGTATTTGAACCAATTTTGATGAGAATGATGTTCAAGTATTGCCTTCCTCCACCCTCTATATGTTTCCCTCCACTGTAAATGCTCTTCCTTGGGTGCCTCTTTGGTGTGAGGTAGTTTTCCTCATTCTTCCTATCCCTTCCCTTTCTCCCTTTGTATTCCTCTTTCTTGGTTTTATACATACACATACATACATACATCTGTATACATATATGTGTATGTATGTATGTATGTGTGTATGTATGTATGTATGAATGAACCAATCATAATTGACTCACTTCAGTGCTTTTTATACATGTAGAATCCTTCTAACTACTCTAATAGTGATAAAGTTCTTAGAAGTTACATGTATCATCTTCCCACATAGGAATGTAAACAGTTTAGCCTTATTAAGTCTCTTATGATTTCTATTTCATGTATGCTTTTTATGCTTCTCTTGAATATTATATTTAAAAGTCTTCTTTAAAAAATCATCTGTTTTTTTCAGCAGTAGTTCTTGAAAATTTTCCATTTCATTCAATGTCTATTTCTTGTTGCATAGGTTATCTTTGCTTGTGATCCTAGCACCTTTGCCTTCCAGAATATCAACACCCTATGCTCCTTTAAGCTGGTATTTGCTAAATCTTATATGATCATGACTGTGGCTCAATACTTGCAATGGGTTTCTTTCTGCACCCACCTTAAATCAATTTTCTCTTTAACCTGCGAGTTCTGGAATTTGGCTATAATATTGCTAGGAGTTTTTATTTTGGAATCTCTTTCAGGAGGAAATCTGCATATTCTTTCATTTTCCATTTTCCATTCTTTTTCTAGGATACTATAGCAGCTTTCTTGTATAATTTCTTTAAATATGCTATCTAGGGGCAGGTAGGTGGCTCAGTGGATAGAGCACCAGCCCTCAGGAGGACCTGAGTTCAAATCTGGCCTCAGACCCTTGACACTGTGTGACCCTGGGCAAGTCATTTAACCCCAATTGCCTCACAAAAAAAAATGCTATCTAGGCTTTTATTCATGGCTTTTAGGTAGTCCAATAATTTGTAAATTATTTCTCCTCAATATATTTTCCATGTCAGTTGTTTTTTTAAATGGCATATTTCATATTTTCCTCTACTTTCTCCAATCATTTGACTTTGTTTTATTGGTGTTTTTTTATATCTCATGGAGTCGTTAGATGTTACTGGCCAATTCTAATTTTTAAGGAATTATTTCCTTCACTGAGATTTTGCACCTCTTTTTCCTATTAGCCAATTTTGCTTTTTAAGGAATTATATTTAGTTCTTAAGTACCACCTCAAATCTATCAGAAATGATAAATGCTGGAAGGATAAAAAAATAGGTACACTAATGAACTCTTGGTGGAGTTGCTAACTGCCCCCAAACATTATGGAGAAAAATTTAGAATTATGGTTACAGGGATATAAATCTATACCCTTTGATTCAGAAATATTACTAAGTCTGTACCCTAAAGAGATCAAATAAAAGGAAAAGGACCTCTTTGTATAAAATTTTTATAGCAACTCTTTTTGTGGTGGCGAAGAATTAGAAATTAAGGGATGTTCATCAATCAGGGAATCACTGGACAAGTCATGGTATATGATTGTGATGAGTTCTATTGTTTTATAAGAAATGTTGAGGGGTTTGTTTTTTAAAAACATGGGAGGGCTTATATGAACTGATGCAAAGTGAAATGAACAGTACCAGAAGATTGTTTTACACAATAACAGCAATATTTAATGATGACCACCTGTGAAAGACTTAGCTACTCTGATCAATACAATGATTCAAGAAATTTCCAAAGCACTCATAATGAAAAATTCTGTCTACCTCCAGAGAAAGAACTGATGAATTCTGAGTGCATATTGAAGTATAGATTTTAACCTGCTTTATTTTTCTTACTTTTGGGGTTCAAAATAGGGCTGAACTGAAAACATATTTTGCATGATTTTACATGCATAATTGATAATCATATCACTTGCCTTCTCAGTGGTTGCAAAATGGGTGAGAGGGATGGAGAACATTTGGAACTCAAATTTTTATTTATGTGTAAAAAAAAGATAATAAATATTTTAAAAGAAATAAAAGCAGTTATTTTCTTCAGTGAAGTTAATACCTCTTTTTTCCATTTGGACAATTCTGGTTTTTAAGGTGCTATTTTCTTTGGTATTTTTTGTTCCTTTTTTACCAATCAATTTTTTTTCATAATTTTCTTTCTTTGCTCCCATTTCTTTTCACATTTTTCCCCTAGCACTCTGATTTTGAAAATCATTTTTAGCTCTTCCAGCGATTCTTGTTGGGCTTGTGTCCAATTCACTTGTTGTTGCTGTTTTTTTTTTTTCATTTGAGTCTTTGCTTTTAACTATTTTGATACCATTGTCTTTTGCATTTATATCTTCAAGTACCCTGTCACTGTAGTAGCTTTTTATGGTCAAATCACTGTTGTTGTTATTTGTTCATTTTTCTAGACTATTTCTTGATTTTGAACTTCATATTAAAGCTTGGATCCTGTGACTGGCATGTCTCAAACTTCAGGCTTTTTTCATGCTGTTTTCAGAGTAATTCTGGGAGTTTGTAAGTTTTCAGTTCTTTCAAGGTGGTGTGACCTGGGAAGAGGTCTAGTTATTTCTTCCTGGTCTGGTTCATGATCCTTACCCTAGGACCATAAAATTGACAATAGCTTCTCAGGGCCCCTGCTCTCAGGTGACTGAAAGACTTTCTCTCCTTCCTTCCAACTGTGACCCAGTAAGTAGTTATAGTCAATGGGCTTGCCAAACAACTTCCAATCCTATTCCCAGTGCTAGCAAACAAACCCCTCATAACCACTTTGTGAGCAGCTTCTCAATCCCCTTACCATTTCTGGCTTGAGAGGTCTCAAAACTACTGCTGCTGCTGCTGCTGCTGCTGCTGCTGCTGCTACTGCAACCACTGCCAAGTCCCACCATTGGCACTGCATCACTGTGGGCTCTGGGTCATCCTCTGCCCCTATGTCCCAGATCTCTACTTTTGACCTCCTAAGTTGTTTTGGGCTAGAAGAATGTCTGATCCTGACCTTTTCCCCCCTACTATTCCAGAATTCAAATAATCATTTTAAAGTTATTTGGAGGGGGATATCGGTAGAGTTCAGTTGTAATGCTATCTCTACTGTCATCTTGGTTCTACCCCAGAAGTCCCAGGGTTATATCTTTAACTTTGACTTTGTTGGCTTCCCTGATCCCTCTGATGCTGTGATTTATTCTAAAACTTCCCACCTATATCCCAAAATAGGAATATATTGATCATTCCCAGTCACATTATACAAGTATGGTCTAACTCTTTTGGGGGGGGTGGTTAAGGTACAAGGGGGTAGAGATAGCATTGGTCAGTTAGAAAGAGAGGAAGGAGGAAGCTAGGTGGCTCAGTGGCTCAGTGGATAAAGCACCAGCTCTGGAGTCAGGAGGACCTGAGTTCAAATCCAGCCTCAGACACTTGACATTTACTAGCTGTGTGACCCTGGGCAAGTCACTTAAACCCAATTGCCTCACCAAAAAAAAAAAAGGAAAAGAGAGAGAGAGAGAGAGAGAGAGAGGAAGGACAAGGAGGAGGAGGAGGAGGAGAAGAAGAAGAAGAAGCTTCCTTACATGAAGGTTAACTGTAAATAAATGTAATTCTGGTAAGTTCTATCCTAAGGGATTTATATAGGGCCAGGGCCCATCCAAGACCCCACACTTCCCATCCCTGGCAGACTAAAAGTAAATATAGAATGTTCACACATTCTAGAAATGAAAGGCTGAGAAGTTGAACAGAGATGATGAAAGCAAAAGATAAATTACAAAGAATAGAATAAAAAGACTAAAATATGGATCCCCTTGTTGGCAGTTAGGGAGACTGTTAAGAAGATGACTGGGGAGGATGGGGTGAATTGAAGCATAGCTGGTGCCTCCCAAGTGAAAGCATTCCCCAAACAGGATAGCAGGGCCTTAGGGCAGAAATTCTGAAGATTAACCAGATGAAAAGAATAAATCAAATAAAAATATCATTTAAAAAGCATAATAAGTAAAAAATGAAAATAAGAATTTGGAGGAGATGAGAAAGGAAGACTTTTGAAATAACAACTTACCTGAATGGGGAAAGAGAAAGGACAAAAGAGGTCAGAAAGTTATTTGTATAAATAAAATCATTCAATTAAAACTCAAGAAGTAGTGTAAAGGTAGGGAAATAGGAGTCAGGTTGGGGAAAAGATGTAGGAATTATTAGAAGTACTTTAAGAAAAATTGTCATGAAAAATACTGATTTGAAAAGGATGAGGACTTTCTATTTATTATTTATTTTATAAACATTTTTATTTATAGTGTGGGGTTCCAATTTTTATCCTTCTTTCCCTCCCTCCCATCCCCCAACCCTGAAGCAGCAAACAATAAGATATGGGTTATATATGTATGATTTTGCAAAACATTACCGTATTTGTCATTTTATACGAGGAAATTTAATTTTAAAAAAAGAAAAAAAAGTAAAAACTAGCATGCTTCAGTCTGTGTTCCATTAATATCAGTTCTTTCTTTGGAGGTGGCTCCTATGTTTTATCAATAGTCCTTTGGGATTGTCTTGGATCATTGTATTGTTGTGATAGTCAAGTCATTTACATCTCATCATCAAACAATATTTGCTGTCTCTGTGTACAATATTCTCTTGGTTCTGCTCACTTCTACAATACATCATTGTCATACATGTCTTTCCAGGCCTTTCTGAAGTCATATTTCTTGTCATTTCTTATAGCACAATAATATTTCATCACCATCATATAACACAAGTCATTCCCCAATTGATGGTCATTCCTTTGATTTCCAATTCTTAGCCACTACAAAAAGAGCTGCTATAAATATTTTTGTACAAATAGGTCTTTCTTCTCTTTTGGGGGGATGTCTTTGGGATATAAACTTAGCAGTTGTATTGCTGGATCAAAGGGTATGCACAGTTCTATAACCCTTGGGACCATAGTTCCAAACTGCTTTCCAGAATGATTGGATCCTTTTCATTGGTGGATTAGCATTCCAGTTTTCCCACATCCTCTTAATATTTTCCATTTTTCTTATATTTGCCATTCTGATAGGTGTGAGGTGATACTTCAGATTTGTTTTAATTTGTATTTCTCTGATCAGTAACGATCTAGAGCATTTTTTCATATGATTATATATAGTTTTGATTTCTTTGTCTGAAAATTGCCTGTTTATATCCTTTGACCATTTATCAATTGGGGAATGACTGAAGAGGATTTTTTTAAAAAAGCAAAATGGAGGAAAACACAAGCTTTTACACTCAAGTTTAGATGGGGAATGGACTAAATGATACAATAATGTTCAGAGAGTGACAAATGCATAAGAAATAGAATGTAAAATATATTGTATAAAGAAGAGCATCTAAAAGTAAAATAATATATTCAGAATTAAAATGAGAAGAAAGTAAAAGTTAATATGCATCAGGTAAATACAAAAAAGCAGGGATTTCAGGTATGTTATTAAATAAAGAAAGCAAAGATAGAAATTCATGATATCAATAGTGATAAACAAGAAAACTATATTATCTTTCAAGAAAGCATCAACAATCTACTAATATCAATACTAGAAATATATGCAACAACTGGCACAGAACCTGAATTGATAAAAGTTAAATGATTATGCAAAGTGATATAGTGACAATAATAACTTGAAATTTTAGAAATTCCTCTTGAAGAGCTAGACAAATAGAATAGAATGATAAGAGATGGAAATATAGAATTGAATAACTGTTGGAGGAATTGGAGCAGAAAGAGTTGAGATATCTTCTGAATGTCAATATAAAGTACTACATACATATGTGTGTACATATAGACATATATATTAGCACCACATGTCACTTACAAAAATAGACCATGTGCTAGAGAATAGTTAAATTATAGATAAAGGTTTAATACTATTAAATATATCTTTTATAACCCATAATATATTAAAAATACTAATTCAGGAAACGTATACAAAAGACAAAGACCTAAATGAAGACAATAATAACAGTTTTGACAATCATTGGGTTAAGAACAAATCATGCAAATAACATGAGAGAGTTTGATAACAGTGTGAAAACCTACCAAAATTTGTGGAATACAGCTCACCTAGTATTCATTAGAAAAATAAAATTATTCCTGAGAACATACACCAATAAAACAGAAGACATCAGAACTGATAAACTGAATATGCAATTTAAAAAATTAAAAAAAAAAACACTGCAAACCCCAAATAATCTTAAAAGAAAAAAATGAAAATTTACAGAGAAATTGATAAATTCACTTATAAGATTATAGAAAAGATAAACCAAACAAACATAATAAAATATCAATACATTAGCCTGGCACATAGTAAGTGTTGTATAAATGGTAGTTGCTTATTATTATTATCTTTATTATACCATCATAATCATTATCATTATTTAACTAACCCATTTAAATGAGAAAAATATAAATTAATAGATAAAACCTTTAAAAGAAATAAAAAGAACTTTCATAAAATTCAATGCAATTATATGCCAGAAAAAATGAGAAATTCAACAAAATAAAGGAATCTACAATAAAAAAAAACCTATCCAAATTAACAGGAAATCAGAGATCTAAACAGTCATATTTCAGAAAATGAAATTGAATTTAACAAATTTGGGGAGAGGATTCTGGGAAGATGGTGAAGTAGATCAGAAAATTTTCTACTCTCCAAATTTTCTCCACAAAAAAAGATAAAATATCACCTCAGAGCAGCAGAAATAAGCACAGGGAAAATCAAATATTTCCTAAGACAATTTCAGAAGATCCTAGGAAAGACCTGACCTTCAGGGGCAGAGATTTGGCCTGAGTGAAGTGCTAACAATTCCAGGCTGACTCAGGCAGAATCAACAAACAACAATGTCTGGGGACTGCTTGGTTGAGAGACAGCCTTAGAAACTCTCATCTCACAGACTGGGGGGGGGGGGGGGGGGGTGTTGCAGGGGGCACTGACAGCTGAGTGCGAGAAAATCAAAGGACCTTCCATTGTCAAGGGACACCAAGCACAGCTGTGCTGACCAGATGCATGACAGGCTGTGGCTGCAGGGGAGAAGGAGCTAGTAGATACCTCGTGAGTACAGTAGCAGATGGATGGGGACCCTGCTGGCTGTGGGTACTTGAAGGAGAGCAGAGACCTTGGTTTTTGTTCTAAGGCAGAGAGGACAGAGGGACCACAGGGAATGAGATAATTTTCTGGACAGTGTAGCTAGGGGTCTTGCTGTGTCATAGGACTGAAGAAGAGAACTTAGGGTTGGTTCCTGAGACAGACCTCAGAAAATAACTGCTAAAAATTAAAAACTAATTAAACAAATAAATAAGCAAGAAAACAAATAAATGAATGAATAAGTAAATAAATAAAGATGGGTAACCAAAGGAGAAAGAACCCAACCATAGATAGTTGCTATGGGAAAAGAGAAGATCTGGGTTCATATTCATAAGAAGATATGGAGCTATAAAAAGCTGCTCTTTTTTCAATGAGAAATGTCAAATGGTCACAAGAACAAAAAGAGTTCTTGGAAGAACTTTTAAAAAGACTTTAGAAAACAAATAAGATTGAGAAAAAAATAGAAAAAAAATTAGTGATCTAAGAAAATCAAGAAAATTGTGAAAAGAAAGTCAACCAAATTGAAATAGAGAACCAAAAACTTAAGTAAGAAAATAATTCCTTGAAAACTAGAATTTGGAAAAGGGAAGATAATGTTCTTCTAAGAAAACAAGAAATTATAAAACAAAACCAAAAGAAAGAAAAAATAGAAAGTGAAACATCTCATAAGAAAAAACAATTTGATCCAGAGAACAGATTGAGGAGAAATAATATAAGAATAATTCAGGGCAGCTAGGTAGTGCAGTGAGTAGAGCACTGGCCCTGGAGTCAGGAGTACCTGAGTTCAAATCCAGCCTCAGACTCTTGACACTTACTAGCTGTGTAACCCTGGGCAAGTCACTGAACCCCAATTGCCTCACCAAAAACAAAACAAAACAAAAACAAAAACAAAAACAAGAATAATTGGACTACCTGAAAATTACAATAAAAATTTAACATATAACACCCAGGGGAAATATAAGGTAAAAATTAAAAATTGATTAAACAGACTCAATAAGACAAAGTGTTTACTTTTTCATTTTGGGATCTCTTTCAGGGGAGGATTGGTGGATTCTTTCATTTCCTATTTTGCCTTCTGCTTCTAGAGTATCAGGGCAATTTTCCCTGACAGTCTCTTGTAAGATGATGACTAAGCTCTTATTTTGATCATGGTTTTCAGGTAGTCCAATAATTTTCAAATTATCTCTCCTGGATCTGCGTTCCAGGTCAGCAGTTTTTCCAAGAAGATATTTCACATTGCCCTCTATTTTTTTTATTCATTTGGATTTGCTTTATTGTGTCTTGGTTTCTCAGAAAGTCACTAGCTTCCATTTGTTCAATCCTAATTCTTAGGCAATTATTTTCTTCAGAGAGCTTTTCCATTTGGCTTTTCAAGCTGTTGACTTTTTTCTCATGACTTTCCTGCATCACTCTCATTTCTCTTTCCATTTTTTCCTCCACCTCTCTTACTTCAAAGTCCATTTTGAGTGCCTCTATGGTCCAATTCATATTTTTCTTGGAAGCTTTGGATGTAGGAGCCCTGATGTTGCTTTCCTCTTCTGAGGGTGCACCTAGATCTCCTTTGTCACTAAAGAAACTTTCTGTGGTCCACACCTTTCTCTGTCTGCTCCTCTTGCCTGCCTATTTCTTGACATTTAACTCCTTCTTAAAGTGGGCCACTGCTTTCAGGCTGCACTATCCCAAGCTTCAAGGGGTCCCAGGTGGTATGATTTAAGGAGGGGCAGGTTCTTCACTCATCTGGCCTATGCTCTGTTCTGTAAATAACCCCAGTCCAACTTGCTAATTAACAAAATTTTGTTTGCTGTTGTTGTTAGTTCTGAGGAGCATGTGCCCCTCCCCCACCTGGGCCTCCCACCATTCAAGATTTCTTCCTGGTTCCCCACTGAGGTAGAACAACCAAATTCCATATCAGTTCCCACAGGAACCCCTGTAATCTCTCCCCTGGTCAGTCGTTCAGCCCTCTCACCAGACCATGAGCTTAGTTCCAGAAGACGCCAGCCCTGCAGCTGATTCGGAGGCTCAGGGGTAAATTTCTCTGGCACAATTTGGCAGGGACTGGATCTGTGTCAGTGTGACCATGGGTTTGGGCTCCATTCCCACTCTGGAACAGCAGCCCCCTCCTGCTGAACTTCTGGAAAATGATCTCATGCCATCTTTTTGTGGGTTCTGCTACTCTAAGCATTGTCTTATGGTTGTTTGTGGAGTTTTTTGGAGTAATTATGTTGCGTCTACTTTTTATATAGCAGTACTTTAATGACTGTAATTATTGTTTAGGTGATTTGATAGACCTTGGCTGACCTGAATATGATGAGGTGATTCTAAAAAAATAAAACTGTTGGGGGAGATAAAAATGAGTAATTAGTTCATACAAATGAGGCAGAAAAGGAAACTTTGATACAGAAGAAGCTAGTAGGAGGGAATGTAACTCTTATCAGGAATGATTTAAAAGATGATAGGGAGGGAGGAGAAGATAAGGAAAGGACTATTAAAGGGATGGGTGGGATAAGGAATAGGAGGGCAGGGTAGAAAGAAATAAAGTAGAGGTGGAATGAGGAATAGGGTAAATAGGATAAGAAGGGTAGTGAGGGAAAATAGACAAGTAATTGTAGCTTAGCATGTATATTGGATGAATTTACTCATAAAATGGAAATGGATAGCAGAATAAAAACTTGAATTTAATGATATGTTACTTTCGGGAAACATTATAAAGATGAGAGATACACACAAAAATAAAATAAAGGGCAGGAGTAGACTTTATTGCATACAAAAAACCAGGGATAGTAATCATAATGTCAGACAAAGTTAAAGTTGAAATAGATTTAATCAAAACAGAAAAGTAGAGAAACTACATTGTGCCAACAATAGTATTCAATATCATCTTATACTATTTAAAGTAACTAGACAGTGTAAAATACCTGAACATATACCTACCAAAACAAAGGAACTATTTGAACATAATCATATAACACTTTTTATGCAAATAAACTCAGAGCCAAATAATTGAAGTAATATTTACTGTTCATGGGTAGGTAAAGCCAAAATGATTCTTTAAATGACAATTTTACCTAACTAATCCATGGACTCAATGTTACCTCAATTAAATTAAAATTTTTATTTTACTGAGTTAGAAAAAAAAAGCAAAATTCATTTGGAAAAACAGAAGGTCAGGAATTTAAAAGAAACCAGAAAAAAAAAAGTTATAAAGAAAATAGTTTCTGTAGTATCAGACTTTAAACTATATTATAAGGTGAGAGCATTGTTGAAGTGAAAAATGGATAATTTCAATTAATTTCAATTATTTTTTTCTTGTAAAAATATATCCTATGTGGCCAAGAATAGAAGGAATGCAGAAAATTGGGGGGGAAATCCTTTCATGGTCAATCTTTCATACATGATATGTTTGGGTTGTAATATTGTTGTAGTATAGGAGATGATGAGTTATTGACTTGGAAAGGCATGGAAAAATTTATACTTATGAAGGAAAATGCTATTCACCTTCAGAGAAACATATGAGTGGAAATAAACATAGTACAGTCTTATTTATGCATGTGTATATATACATACATATATACACCTATACAAATGTATATACATGCATACACACATTCATACACATATATGTATATGTGTATGTGCATGTGTAAAGTAGACTGCAATTAATAGTAAATTAAACAGCAGAGAACAAACGAAAACTGATAAGGAAACAAAGACAAGCTAAGAAGACTTGAAAACAATGTGTAGTATTGATTATATAAGTTTTCTTGGAATGGAAATTTATTGTTTTATATTGAATCCTCTATTGTATTTGGTTGTGTACTTGACATTTTTTTTCTTTTCTCATTTTGTATTTGTCTAAAATAGAAAAGTAACAAAAAAGATTTTAACCAAACTACAAAAATGAGAAGGAAACACCCTGTTCCATACATATTAAAGCAGAATTCTATAAACGTTTAAGCAACAATTAGTAACTGTATTACTTTGAATTGTGCTTTGCATATAACAGGCACTTAATAAACTTTTTTTGAAATTTAAATTGTCCAAAATTACACAAAAAAGTAAGTAGAGGAACTGGGATTCTAACCTGTATCTTCTGATTTCAAAATGAATGTTCTTCCATTACAGATTCTTTAAGACCTATTTCAAATGTCATCGCCTTCATAATTACTCCATGAAAAACTGATTCACACATTCCTCCAAACTTGTATTGCACTTAGCTGGTGTTCTTATGATGCTAAGTGCTGATATCCATCTCCTTTGTGGTCGCAAATGAGGAGTTGCAGCTGTGATGTTCTGAATCAACCATTGTGAGAAAATTATTAATAATAAAGCTGGGCTTGACCTTTCTTAAGGTCAGCCCAGAGTCAGGAAGTTACCTCACTTAAACCCCACTTACCTGAAAGCCTTGTTCCCGCCAGAGGACCTGAACTCTGACCTCAGCACATTCTACTCATGGACTGCCCTCAAATCCAGTGAACCAATGGATTTTGTTGATGCTGGACAATTACCTTAGAGCAGTATGTAGGGACTTCCTCTCTTCTGGACCCACAGGTAGCTTCCACTCTCACAGGCACAGGAACTTCCTCTTTTTGGTGGAAGACTTGTAGGTAAAGGCACCTTTTTCTCTTCTCTCTCCCATAGATCCTAGCTAGGCTTTCCTATCTTTCAGAGACATGTATGCTCTCTTAACTAATATTTGATATACTTTAATAAATGCTTAATCTCCCAAACCTGGTGAAGTAGCCTCCAATTTCTAAGTAACAGATCTATGATAAACCCCAGCTAATTTTCCCGACACTTGGAACAGTAATAGGGAGAACACATATAGTTTTACTCGTCACACCAGGACACATGCTTTATTAGAAGTTTAATAATCTGCTGCAACAGATACATGAAAGTCAGGAACAGGAGAGGTCAGAGTTACTAGAGTTGGGGAGCAGGTAAGAATAAAAAAAGACAGCCCAATTCACTATAAAATAAAGTCAAGAAACATTAAATATGACAAAAATCATGTCTTTCTTTGCATTCAGAAAGTCATACTCAACTAGACTCTGAGGGAGTCAAATCATGCTGTGTTCTTGTATTATAGGTATTTATGCACATCTTCTTCCTTATTTGATTCTATGTTTCTTGAGGATGGCAATCAATTAGTCAACAAAACTTTACAAAGTATCTACTATGTTCCAAACACTGTGTTTAATGCTGTGGATAAGAAACAAAATGAAAGTGCCCTTGACCAGTGCAAAGGCACCAAGGGTCATGTGTGACTTTCAGCAGGGACGTTGACTTGTGGACCATATAGAGAAGTGTATAAGGTTTTTTGTTAAGGCAGGACGAGTCCAAGTTCTGGAGGTTAAATGCCAAAAACGGGAGTTTACATTTTACTCTAAAAGTCATAGAAATTCACCACAAAAATGTGTTGAGTAATGTTAAGATATGATAATAACTCTGTTCTAGGAAAATGAGATTGACAGCATTGTGCAGTATGGATGGGAGTAATTTGAGAACTAAAACTGGGAGACCAACAAAGGGATCTACTACACTAGTCTTGGAGAGAGCCCAAAAGAGTCTGACCTAGGGTTCAATAACTTCATGCATTTGTACCTTCTATACCAAAAGTAGCAAAATTAAGGCTTGTGGACCAAACCAGAGTAAACTATAATTGGGAAATATTTAACAAAATAATTAAATATGCAAAATAATTAAAAATGCAACCCAATACAGATAATGTTAACTTGTGATTTTCTAAGGCAACACATGGCCTTCAGGGATCCCCTTGTCTTTGAATTTGACACCATTGCTCTACACCTAGGAGAAAGTCTGACTGAGATGTGTGCTCAATAAATGTTTGTTTAATGAATAAAAAATCATTTGCATGAGTGGGGTTAAAACAAGCCTAGGTCCACTTTTGCTTTGATACCTTAATTAGGTCAATAAATCAATCACCCATGGATCTTAGACAGAGTGAAATGTCTTTGAAAGTCATTTTATGAAATTAAATAACTTCAGACAAAAGGTCAGTTCCAACTCACCAAAAGATTTTGTTTTGCCCTCTGGTTCTTGCATAAAAACATTAAGTTTGATTTGGGGGAAAAACCCCCCAAATTTAAGTGAACAAGGGTGAAATTCTAAGTGAGGGCAGAGGAAGGAATGACCCCATCTTCTCCCTGCCACTTTTGAGTGGAGGGGAGCCTTCTATCTTTAAAGGGTCCTGAGAATTGTGGATTTTCCATGATTCTATGTGCCCTAGCAGTTTTGCTGGTTTATCAGGTTCTTCAGATGTGAGGAGGCAAAGATAGATGGATGAAGAGTAATCATACTTAAGAGAAACTTCTTATGTACTTCATACATGGGAGAACAGAACTTTTAGCAACTAGGAAACATGAGTTCCTCCCTTTACATATGCTTTCTAAGCTTTAGCTCACTTTACCTGGACTCTCTGTGTACTTTTATGAGAGTCACACAGTTTGAGGGGGGGATATTTTATACTAACTGTTATTTATTGTTCAACCTTACTAAATACCCATTTCTAAAAGTTAGGGGAAGCATACCAGTGGAGAACTTAACCAATTATCTTAGAGAATTACCCACGAATTTTTAGGATTAACCTTAGAATTATGAAGGGGAGATAGATGTAGCCAAGATCTGGGGGGGCTAACTCATCAGAGTTTATATAGGCTACAAATATAGATAGATGACAGATAGATACATACATACACATATACATACATACTTGCATGCATATATATATATATATACACATAGATGAATATGGATATGGACATAGAGATATTGAGATAGAGATATAGAGACAGAGATAGAGATATATTTATTTCTAATTATCAGAAGTTATATGTATATATATGTATATATATATATACTTGTCTGTTTTAAATTATTAATGATTTAATTTTCTATTCTGTCCAAAAAGGTCTCTACATAAATGCTTGAACTAAGTAGAGTTGTATTTTAGAACTTATGAGAGTAAAACAAAATGCAGAGTGTACAGTATCTAAACCAAAGAAGATGAAGTAGGACATACGATTTTATTCAAGTCAAAAGGTGGAAGAGGAATTCAGAGTTTAGAATATCTTTATTTGTTTATTCCATCCTAGCTGTAGAGCTTTTTCATTGTGTTTGTTCAATATTTGAGAATTGTCCATGCTGGGAAGACAGACTAAGGGACTCTAATATCTCTGGGGGGTGTCACTCTCTTTCCACTCTGTACTTTTGTGTCTGTAGATAAAAAGTCTATCAGCTGGTAGTTCTGGGAAGGTGAAGTGAGATCAACTATAATATTCATTTCCCCTTTGCCCAGTAATGCCTGAACTAGGTAGATTTTTCAGGCTTTAAAGAATTAAAATTGCCATTTTATCTCAACCACTTCAATTCCTTTGATCTTTTTTTTTTACTTTTTCTTTCTTTATTTCTTTCTTTTTTCCTTCCATCCTCCCCCCCCTCTCTTTTTAGGCACTATTTTACAAAATGTGGCATTTCATAAAAAATAAAAATGCATTTACTGCACATATGTAAAAGTAATAATAAGGGGATTTTTCACACCTCTTCTTGGAGCATAAATCATAACTAATTCAATTTAAGCATTAAGGACTAACTTTGAAGATCAATGGATGTCCCTTTAAATGAAAAAAAGTTAGCTGTGAATCAAGGGATCTTACCCTGTTAACAATAGAAAATTGATTTCTCAAATAAATCATGATGGGACCTCTTTTTCTAAGATTTATTGCTCTTGCCAGGGTTCTCTTTGAGATGGTCAAATTATTATTTTCCCCATTTCAATAAGTTAGAAATTTCTTGGTTTCAGCTGTTACTCTATTGCTAAAAATGACTAACTATGCTTCTATCATTTATTTCTGAAAATTGTTAGTGTTGCTTCAAAACATGCAAGAGGGTAAGCATGTAAAACCTCATTAATTCACTCTAATTGGAAAAAAGTCAGTCTAAAGGTAAAAAGTTTGAAATATATGATATTTGAAGGGATTGCCTTGTAAATTAATGTTCAAGTTCTGGTAGTTAAACTACTGACAAGATCTGGGGTTTGTTTTGGGGAGGAGCTGGGCTGCATGTTATAGGGCATCTTCTAGTTTAATAAATAGACACTGATTATTTATAATTCCCATGTTAGTAGTTTGACTATGAAGTCTATTAAAAAGAGGTCTTGAAAGCATTTGTTAGACCTCCTTCTCATTTAGAGTAGATATTTATACTATTATCAACATTTGCAGACATTTGGAAAATTTCAGAGTACTATATTTCTATTGGGCAGCTAGGTTGTGCAATCGATAGAGCACTGGACCTGAGTTAAATTTCAGTGTCAGGCACTTACTAGCTGTGTGACCCTGGGCAAATAATTTCTTCCTATTTGCCCCAGTTTCTTCATCTGCAAAATGAGCCAGAGAAGAAAATGGCAAATCATTTCATTATTTTTGCAAAGAAAACCCCAAATAGAATCACAAAGAGTTGGACATGATTGATATGACTGAACAATATAATATATGAACTATTACAAATTCCAAAATAGTGGAATTTTAATGAGTGACATACGAATTGATAGATAGATGATAGATAGATAGATAGATGATAGATAGATAGATAGATGATAGATAGATAGACAGATAGAAGTAGATGTGGATACAAACACACATGTGCACATGTGTATACAGGGAGCTTACCTGCAGAGAAACTCAATACCAGTCTTTGGCATTTTAAAGTTGTTGCTGTTTTAATTTTCACCTTGTAGATTGTTTTAAATAGCTTGTTTACTTAACATAAAAGATCACAAGAGAATATTAAACAAATTCTTAATTGTCACTCACTAGCTGTAGTAGTAGTAGTAGTAGTAGTAGTAGTAGTAGTAGTAGTAGTAGTAGTAGTAGTAGTAGTAGTAGTAGCAGCAGCAGTAGTAGTAGTAGTAGTAGTAGGCCTCCACCAGTCGAGGATGATCATGGATCAGCACCTTGAAGAGCCACAGGCCACAGTGTGGCTGTGCAGTCCGATGTGGGAGCCGCAGTTCCTGAGTGACTTATAACCGGTAACTGCCACATCCCGTGATGTATCTATCGCATGAGGAGTAGCTAGAGTATCCTCTCCAGGGCGCTGGCCTGGGCGGATCAATATGGAAAACAAGCTGTTGCCCATGCAGCAGGTTTTCCCCTCTCTGTGACATTGGTGGATCCAAAGGAGAGGCAGAGCCAATACAATTTGGCACCAGTGCCACTGCAGGAGTTTCCAGAGGGATGTGATGTCCAACATCCAACCACCTAAGGGACTCCGACTCCTGATTTTTCCTCGGGGTTAACTCCCAAAGCCTTTCCCATATATGGGCAGAGCCGCAAGGCAGCGGAGGTTTAAAATCAGGGTTCCTTCCTTTAGGCGGGTTGCCTGCCAAGGCTAACGAGCCCCACCTGCCCGAAGCGACTGGTTTTAAGGCGCCAGTGACTCGCCTTCCCCCCTTCTCCTTTTAGGGGAAATAGTTCCTCCATGAGAAGACCAGGAGTTGGGCTTCGGTTGTCAGAGGCTATTTGAGACACACGCCATCAGAGCATTTTATAGAGAGTGGGAGCTAGTAGTGCAAAAATCATATAATCTCTCCAGACTGCAATAGCCTGATCTGTAGAAACATGGAGTTGAACTAGGTGATCTCTAAGGTCAATTTCAGCTGTAAATCTAGGATCCCAGTATAAAACTCAATCAAATCCAGGTATTCCCTACTCCCAAGAAAGAGTTTATATATGATAATAAAAATGATGGTGTTGTCCAAACTCTAGGAAAATGAATCTGAAGAAGAATGATGAAAAGATGATGAAAAGAGATTCATGAGGGGGGAAACAGCTGAATAGAGTTGTCTAAGATTACAAAAGAAATAAGGATATAATCATAGAATTCCAGGAACAATAGTTGAATATCTACCACATCATTAACAAAAAGGGAAAGAAAGAATAGCCATTAGGAGATTTTAGAGGCAGTTAATATAATGCCAAGCAGAGACAGAAAGATTGATGGAAAGATTATTCTGGATATGGTATGAGTCCAGAACAGGTCACACTTCCAAATCCCTGAAAAACATGACATTAAGAATGGGTCTCTGGCCTTTTTGGCTTTCAGAGCAGGATCATGGCAGTGGGCAAGAACAAGCGCCTCACCAAAGGCAGCAAAAAAGGAGCCAATAAGAAAGTGGTTGATCCATTTTCAAAGAAGGATTGGTATGATTAAAAGCACCATCTATGTTCAACATTCGCAATATTGGCAAGGCACTGGTTACAAGGACTCAAGGAACAAAAAATGCCTCTGAAGGTCTCAAGGGTTGAGTTTTTGAAGTGAGCCTTGCTGATCTGCAGAATCATGATGTTGCTTTTTGTAAGTTCAAGTTAATTACTGAAGATGTTCAGGGTAAAAATTGTCTAACTAATTTCCATGGAATGGATCTTACCCGGGACAAGTTGTGCTCCATGGTCAAAAAGTGG
The DNA here is from genome assembly GCF_019393635.1 of Dromiciops gliroides. Taxonomy (NCBI): domain Eukaryota; kingdom Metazoa; phylum Chordata; class Mammalia; order Microbiotheria; family Microbiotheriidae; genus Dromiciops; species Dromiciops gliroides. The sequence goes on from NC_057861.1 coordinate 350,880,946, forward strand.
CAGACCATGATTGAAGCCCATGTTGATGTCAGAACTACTGATGGCTACTTGCTCCACCTCTTTTGTGTCGGTTTTACCAAAAAAATGCAACAACCAGATCCCTAAGACCTCTTATGCCCAGCACCAACAGGTCCGTCAAATTCATAAGAAAATGATAGAAATCATGACCCAGGAGGTGCAGACAAATGACTTGAAAGAAGTTGTCAATAAACTAATTCCAGACAGCATTGGAAAAGACATAGAAAAGGCTTGCCAGTCCATTTACCCTCTCCATGATGTATTTGTTCGAAAAGTCAAGATGCTCAAGAAGCCCAAATTTGAATTGGGAAAGCTGATGGAACTGCATGGTGAAGGTGGTAGTTCTAGAAAACCTTCAGGAAATAAAACAGGAACAAAAGTAGAAAGGGCTCATGGCTATGAACCACCAGTTCAAGAATCTGTCTAAAATAACTTTTAAAGGCTGAAAAATAAAAATTTATCATTGTGAAAAAAAGAAAAGAATGGGTCTCTGAAGGGGACTATAGAATCTCTGTTTTGGGAGTGTTTTACCACTGTACTTTTAGTTAGGTACACATAAAGCCCATGTGCTTAAGAAGATGGTTGGTTCTTGGCTGCCCAGGGTACCATACAATAGATACAGAAAATATAGAATTAATAAAAGTTCTGATTTCTAAAACACACATTAAATCACATAAGCAGCCTACTGAAAACTCTTTAGGTATTCCCTTTGTTTGTACAATAAATGAATCTCAGACTAAATGGCATTCTAGATATACCACAAGCTGATGCATTTTACCTTTCCAGCCTCATATTCTGGGATTTCCTATACGCTCAATTCCAGCTAGCTTCATCTACCCAACCATCACCCATTCTATTTTTTGTCTATAAAAATCTTTCCTCTATTTGAAGGCCCAGCTCAAGCCATACTCTTCCAAAAATCCTCTGCTGATCACATAATTAATTTCTATGCAATTACTTTAATTGGGAGTGATTGCTTGGTCCCTCTAATGTATTTCATACAGGACTTTTCTATACACACTCAACATATAATAAGTTGTGCAATGATTTTTTTTTTAATATCTGTATCTTATCTTCCCTAATTTAAGTGTAGGGTCTGAGGTAACAGATGTATTTATTCCCTTGCCCTCACCAATCCTAACATATTACTTTTGCACTGAATAGTTCTATAATAAATTATTGTTGATGAAAGATTAATGAATGATGTGATAAAACTTTTTGTTTGTTGGTCTAAAATAGCTACTATTTATGTAGAACATAGAAATGTTAACTAGTATATTTTCACAGGTTTTCTCTCTATTTCAATAGCACAATTTGGTCTTCCTAGGAGGTTACAAGAGGAGACCAGAAAAAAAAGGAGTCTCTGTTCAGGGATAAAATGAAGGCAATGGTTTGGATAAATTATTAAGTTCTTTTCAGCAGTAGATACAATGATTTCCATGAGTAAAGAGGAAACTTGTGCATACGGAGTCAATGGACTGGTTCAGCCATGAAGAAACATACATCAGCCTAACAAGACTCAAAAACCTACATTCTACTTCATTCATTTTCTTAGTTTTTTACTTCATTGTCCCAACAACATCCCACACCTGTTTGATACTATATGTGCCCCTTGTACTGAAGAATCTGCTTAATATGATGTAATACTTGTTTAGAAGTCAGAACAATTCACCCTAGGTTCATATCTGCTATTAGTTAATTGAGTGAACTATAGGTGTACAAATCATTTATTTATGATTTGGTTTACTTCTCTGTAAAGTGAAAGAGTTGGGTGAGATATTCTCTAAGAACCCTTACAGATTTAACATTCTGAATGTTTGAAGAAGTTATTTGCCTCTTTTGGGGCCTCATTTTCGAGATTTTTTTTTTTTGCAGGGCAATTGGGGTTAAGTGACTTGCCCAGGGTCACACAGCTAGTAAGTGTTAAGTGTCTGAGGCCGGATTTGAACTCAGGTACTCCTGACTCCAGGGCCGGAAAATTTTTGCCTCCTAAGCAGATCTCTCAATGTTGGTCTTTAAAACTGATGTGTGTTACCTTATGACAACATTTAATGATGTTCCAAGCCTAGCAGGGTGACAAGATCCTTTCTTTCATTGTCCCCAGCTGTGAATACTAAACAAATCCTCTCAGACATCAATCAGCATTAAATCCTCAGTATCTATCCACAAGCTCCAGGGTGCCAGAAGCCTTATTTGTTGTTTGTTTCCTTTCTTAAATTGACACTGAAATTCCTCAGATGGCTACAGGTTGTTCCCACAGCAGGACAAGGAATGTAATTGCTAATTATAAGAATAAAAGTATGAATTTTCCCAAATCACATATAAGGCAGTAAATGCCTTCCATTTTCTGGAGAGAAAGGAATGAGAAAGCTGAGGAGATAAATGAGCTCACAAACAAAAATATAGGCCATCAAGGGGTAAGTATAATTGTACCTTTTTTTAAAAGAGAAAATCTTTTTATTTCTGCTACCAGAGGACAGACTAGTCATTTGATATGAGTATTATTAAGAACATATATTTACAAAATGAAAAAGTAAGGCATGAGGGAGCAAAAACATCAGAAAATACTTTGCATGCTAGGTGAGATCAGTTAGTTTTTTTTAGATCAGTTAGTTTTGATGTAAATATTATTTTATTTTAAATACCTTATAATGATCTATGTATTTAAGAATCCATTCAATATTACTATGTATCAAACTTGAAAAATGCTTATAGAGATTCATGGCATCTACTCAATTATCTACTAAATATATACAATATTATAAAAAGTAACCAATACAGGATACACAAAGAAAGTATACAGAACAAGGTGGAATTTTAATAACAGTTGAAACAATGAATGACTCAAAGAAAAAGCCACAGAAACATTAACTATGTGAAAGAAATTTTATGGATGAGTTCACCCCATTCACATTCACAGTTATGGTCACTGTGTATTTTCCTCCATTCTATTTTTTTCTTTTTATACTTTGCTCCTTTTTTTAACCATCCTCAAAAGTCTTTTTTGATTTTGACCATTGCCCCCCTTAATCTGCCATTCATTTCCTCTCCTCACTCTCCCTTCTCTTACTCCCTTCCTTTCCTAGTTCCTTATCCTGGTAGCATAGATTTCTATACTTAATTGAGTGTATGTGGGGGTGTGTATGTGAGTATGTGTATTCTTCCCTCTTTCTTTCTTTTTTTTTTTGTGGGGCAATGGGGCTTAAGTGACTTGCCCAAGGTCACACAGCTAGTAAGTGTCAAGTGTTGGAGGCCAGATTTGAACTCAGGAACTCCTGAATCTAGGGCCAGTGCTTTATCCACTGCTCCACCTAGCTGCCCCCTTTTCTTTGAACCAAGTAAGATGAGACTGAGTTTCAAGCATTGCCCACCATCAACCCCCCCATTTCCCCTCTACTGTAAAATGTCTTCCTTGTGCCCTTCTTTTATGTGAGATAATTTCCTCCACTCTTCCTCTCCTTTTCCAATACTCCCATTGCATCCCTCTTTCTCACCCCCCTTTTTAAAAATTCATCCCAATAAAATTGACTCACACCCTTGTCCTTTATCTATGGAGAATCCTTCTAACTGCCCTTATAATGATAAAGTTCTTAGGAGTTACATGTAATTCCCATGTAAGAAGGTAAACAGTTAAACTTTATTAATCTCCTTAGGATTTCTTTTTCATGTTTACTTTTATATGCTTCTCTTAAATGTTATGTTTGAATATCAGATTTTCTATTTACCTCTGGTCTTTTCATCAGGAATGGTTGAAAACCCTGTATTTCATTAAGTCTATTTTTCCCCTGAAAGATTATACTTGGTTTTTCTGGTAAGTTTTTATAGGATGTAATTTTAGTTCTTTTGCTGTTCTGAATATCAAATTCCAAGTCCTCTGCTCCTTTAATATGATATTTACTAAATCTTGTCTGATCTTGACTGTGGCTCTATGGCATCTAAATGGTTTCTTTCTGGCTGCTTCCAACAATGTGAGTGCAATAACTAGAGTGCTGGACCTGGACTCAGGAAGACCTTAGTTCAAATCTTGTCTCAGACTCATGCTGTCTGTGTGATTCTGGGCAAGTCTCTTAACCCTGTTTGTCTCAGTTTCCTCATCTGTAAAATTAGCTGGAGAAGAAAATGGCCAACTGCTCCAGTATCTGCCAAGAAAACCCCAAATGGGGTCATAAAGAATCAGACAACTGAACAACAACATTTTTTCCTTGACATTGGAGCTCTGGACTTGGCTATACTCTTCCCAAGAGTTTTCATTTTGGGATTTCTTTCAGGAGGTAGTTGGTGAATTATTTCAATTTCTCTTTTACCTGCTGGTTCTAGGATAGATAGTAAGACAGTTTTTTTTTTCCTTCATAATTTCTTGAAATATGAAATATATGCATTTTTATTGTAGCTTTCAGGTACTCCAATAATTCTTTTGGGTTTTTTTTGTAAATTTATTTATTTTAAGCTTAAGTACAAAAGGAGAAAAAATATTGACATGCACATAGCACACAGCATAACAGAAGAGAGAATTTAATATAAAACACTAAATTTCCATTTGAAGAAAACCTATATAATAAACACTACTCATTGTTTTCAAAGCTGTCCAACTTTGCTTCCTTGGAGGTTTTCTTTTGTTCTCTGATCTACACTTTTTATTTAATTTTTTCTTCCCTTCCCCCCCACCCTAAAGAAGGCTACAATTAACATAAATATAAAGAAATGATAGATAGATAAGATACATACATACACATACATACATACATATGCAGATATCTAGAGGGCAGCTAGATGGCACAGTAGATAGAGCAGTGGCCCAGAAGTTGGGAGGATCTGAGTTTGTATTATATTGCAGACACTTACTAGCTGTGTGACCCTGGGCAAGTCATTTAACCCCAATTGCTTTAAACATCCAGGGCTATCTCCAGTCATTCTGATCACATATGTGTGTGTGTATGTATGTATGTGTGCATGTATTTTTATATATGTATGTATATATGTACGTGTGTGTGTGTGTGTATATATATATATATATATATATATAGCGAGAGAGAGAGAGAGAGAGAGAGAGAGAGAGAGAGAGAGAGAGAGAATCAGAATGACTGTAGATATAGATATTTTGCTACTAGACCCAAATGGCTCTGAAGGAGAGAGTGAGTTTGGTGACTTTGCATAGCCCTCTCTCCCTTAAATCCAATTCACTGCAAGTTGACTATGATATCACCCTGATGTCATGGTCCTCTTCAAGATCAAAGGACAAACAACAATATAGATATCTATAAATGTATACACATATATGTAACACTGAACCATGCTTATTTTCACTTGTCATTTGTTTTTCTGAAGGTGGACAGCATTTTTCTTTTTAAGTCATAGTCTTTCCTTGTTTTTCTAAATCAACCTGCTCATCATTTCCTACACCATAGCACTATTCCAACCCACTCACATCCTATGAAAGTTTCTTTCCCCCCATTTTTCTGCATTCCTTCTATTCTTGGCTTTATGGGTTTAATTTATACAATAAAATAGTAATATAAAATAATTGAAATTATCCATTTTACACTTCAACAATGCTGTCACCTTATCATATAGTTTAAGGTAGGATTTTTAAAAAATTGTTGGATCTGCTTCCTTTACATCTTTTTTTCTTATAGTTTCTTTGAGATTTCTTGTTATTATTTTTCCCAATTCAATAAAGTAATTTTAATGTAATTTAATTGGGATGGCATTAAATAAATAGGTGTTAGGTAAAATTGTCATTTTTATTATATTGGTTTTACCTACCTTAAAATAAAGATTACTTCAATAATTACATTTGACTTTATTTGTATTAAAAAGTGTTTTATGCTTATGTTCATATAGCTTCTATGCCTGTTTTGGCAGGAATACTCTCAGATATTTTATATTGTCTAGTTATTTTATATGGTCTAAAATAATATTGAATAATATTATTGACACATGATGTAGTTTTCCTATTTTTCTCTTTTGATTAAATTTATTTTAGCTTTAACTTTGTTTGAGAGCATGATTACTACCCCCTTTGGTTTTTTTACATAATAAATTCTACTCCAGCCCTTTATTTTATCTTTGTGTGCAGCTCTTGTTTTTATAGCATTTCCTGAAGTAATGTATTATTGAACTCAAATTTTTATTCTGCTTTCAGTTTTCATTTTATGGGTAAATTAATTCCATTCACATTCTAAGCTGTAATTACTTATTGTAATATAATTACTTGTTATTTCCATTTTTCCTCACTATCATTCTCACTCTATTCCTATTCCTTTTCACTCCTCTGCGTTACCTCTACATTTTACCTTGGCTTCCTTTTCATAAGCCACCCGCTCCTCCAAGTTTCCTGGTCCTATCCCCTTGCTCTCATTTCTTTTTTTATTCCCTTCTAGAAATATAACTAGTTCCCTGTTCAACTCATTCCAGATGAGAGTAAGATTTTAGTACTATCCACCCTCCTCTCTACTAGCTTCTTCTGTTTCATTTTTTTCCTTTTATTACTCACTTGTATGAGATAACTACTCCTTTATATCTCTCCCTACAGAGTTTTATTTGTTTTAGTATCACACCATCACATGCAACTTAGGCCAACCATTTCTTTCAAACTACCCAAATAATGACAACAGTCATAAGAGTAGTGATAATATTTTCACATATAAGAAGTAAATAATTTGACCTCATTGGGTCCCTTATAATTGGTCTTTAATGTTTACCTTATATTTCTCCTGGATGTTATATGTTAATTTTCCCTTAAATTCTGCCATTTTATAACAAATACTTAAAAGTCTTTCAGTTGATTAAATGTCCATTTTTTTTCATTCAGGATTATATTTAGCTTTTCTGGGTAAGTTTTGGGAAAGCTATTTCAACCATGGCTAAGCTTGCCAAGCTGTCTGGGCAAACAGTAAACTGACAAGACAAACCAAATTTGCTGTCTATAGAGCATGCGTCCCGAGTACCTTACTGTATGGCAGTGAAACATGGACTACATATACTAGACAAGAGGAGAAGCTTAACAGCTTCCACATGCACTGCCTTCAGCACATCCTTGGCATATCTTGGTCAGATAGGATCACCAACACAGAAGTACTCCAACCCGCGCAACTTCCGAGCATCTACACCCTACTGAAACAAAGATGGCTCTGCTGGCTCGGTCATGTGCACTGCATGCAAGACAGGTACATTCCTAAAGACCTACTCTACAGTGAGTTAGCCTCAGACCAAAGACCTGCTGGACACCCCCAGCTTCACTACAGAGATGTATGCAAGCAAGACTTGAGGACTCTGGGAATAGACATTGGCAGCTGGGAGGAGGTGGCCAAGGACCCTGCCTGATGGAGTTCAGTACTCAGGGGCAGCTTGTGCACAGCTGAGATGGGCCTTCAACCTCGAGAGGAAGAAAAACAAATGAGACACAGGAACTAACGGACAATGGAGAGCGCAGTTTTCAGATGTCCTCATTGCAGCAGGAGCTGCGTTTCCTGTATCGGACTGCACAGCCACACTGTGGCTTGTGGCTCTTCAAGGCACTGATCCATGGTCATCCATGACTGGTGGAAGCCCACTACTCTTGGTTGTAACCCCAAATCTTTTGCACTATGAAATACAGTATTCCAAGACCTATGGTCCTTCAATGTAGTAACTTCTAGGTCTTATGTAATCCTTATTTTAAGTCTCTGATAAATAAATTGCTTTTTTTCCTCGTTGCTTCCAATATTTTCTCCTTAGCCTGGTAGATTTGAGACTTGACTATAAAATTTCTGTAAGTTTTCTTCCTGTGATCTCTTTCAGATGCTAATAAGTAGACTTTTTTTCTATTTCTTCTTTGCTTCTTTTAGAACTTTAAGGCAATTTTTCTTAATGATTTTTTGTAATATTGCATCAAGATTTTTTAAATCACAATTTTCAGGTAATCCAACTATTCTTAGATGATTTCTCCTCAATGTAGTCTCCAGATCAGTTGTTTTCCTCATGAGATGTTATGTATTCTCTTCTATTTTTCATTCTTTTAATTTTGCTTTATTTCTTGGTGTCTTGGAACCTCTTTAGCTTACTTTTGCCCACTTCTAGTTTTCAAGGAATTATTTTGGTCCCTAAGTTTTTGATTCTGTATTTCAACTTGGTTGACTTTCTTTTCATAATTTTTTTTTTATTTTCTTGGATTCCTCTTATTTTTTTCTAATTTTTCCTCTCTATTCTGATTTTCAAAGTCCTTTTACAGTTCTTCCAAAAACTCTTTTTTTTATTTTGAACTTTTGACATCTTATTTAAAAAGTGTGGGGTTTTTAGCTCCATTATCTTTCTCTGAATATGAACCCAGATCTTCTTTAGCCCCATAGTAGCTATCTACTTTGTTTACTCATTTTTTTAGCATCTATTAGTCTAATCAAATTCTAGTCCTGTGGTATGGGGAATGATGCCCCAAGCCTCAGATCCTTCTTACTGCACTGAGGTCTGTCCCAGAGCTCAAAGTTGGGCTCTCCTCTCCATTCTTAAGCCATAGCTAGGCCCCAGCCACACTGTCCAGCAAATGATCTTGCTCTCTAAGGTCCCTCTGGTGGCTGTAAACTACAGCTGTCCTCTCTGCCCTGGAACAGAAAGCAGGGACTCTGCTCTCCTGCAAGTGTCCACAGTCAACAGGATCCCCACCCATTTTGCTTTTTAAGGAGTTCTTTTCTTCTATAGATTTTTGTGCTTCTATTACTGTTTGCCCAATTCTGTTTTTAAGACATTGGTTACTTCTCAGCAGTACAATGATTCAAGACATTCCCAAAGGACTATTGATGAAACATGCTATCTTCCTCCAAAGAAGGAACCGATATTTATGGGAGAGACTGAAGCCTGCTATCTTTTACTTTCTTTCATTTTTTTTCTTTTAATAAAATTTTCTTTTACAAAATGACTAATATGGTAAAGTTTTATATAATCATACATGTATAACCCATATATAATTGCTTGCCACTTCGGGGAGGGGACAGGGGAGGGAGGAAAAGAGGGATAAAAATTAGAACTCAAAACTATAAATTAAAATGTTTATTGCATTTCTAAAAAGACATTAGTTGGGGTAGCTAGGTGGCACATTGGATAGAGCACTGGCCCTGGAGTCAGGAGGACCTGAGTTCAAATCTGGCCTCAAACACTTGACCGTAGGCAAGTCACTTACCAAAATTGCCTCACCAAAAAAAAAAAAAAAAAAAGACATTAGTTAGTTCAGGGGTTTTTTGCATCTTTTACCAAAATGTTCCTTCTCTTTTATAATTTTCTTTCATCATTCTCATTTCTTTTCTCAATTTTCCTTCTACCACTCATCTCTTTCTTTAGCTCTTCCAGGAATTCTTGGTTAGCTTATTCACATGCTTTTTCCTTCTTGAAGCTTGTCGTTTAGCTGTTTTCACATTGTCTTCTTAGTTTGTGTCTTCATCTTCCCTATCACTATAGTAGCTTTTTATGATCAGATTCTTTTTTGTTATTGTTGTATCCTTTTTTTGGGGGGGAGCTATTTCTTGACCTTGAATTTTATGTAAAGTTGGGTATTGTTCCTAGGAGGAGGGTAAGCAACTTCTTAAGTTTCAGACTTTTTGGTGCTGCTGTTTTCAAAGATAATTCTGTGAGTGTGTAATTTTTTAGTGCTTCCAAATTTTTGCAATACAGGGAGGGATATGGTCACTGTTCTCTGGTCTTTATTAGGAAGGTGCCCTGTTCCCCTGTAGTTACAAGTGTCAGTACTCCTCAGGGCCCTATAACTGTAACCAGGTCCCCTGAAACTTCAAACACTAGCCTTCCTTTTTGTCAATGAGCTGCATCCTGGAACTACATGTGAACAATGCAACAGGGTCCAACATACAGTGCTAGCGCAGGATACCCTGAATTCTCTTTCTGATCACTTACTTGACCCTTTTATCATCTCTGAATTTAGACTTCCCAAATATGCTGCTGCTGCTGCTATAACAACCACCTCCAATGCTCACTACTGATGCTAGCCCAAGATATATTCCAGCTGACCCAGACTCCAGTGTTACAGACCTTTTTTGCTCAAATATTATGGGGCTGGAAAATGTCTCATTTGGACCTTTTGTGGCTCTGCCCCTCCAAAAAATTTTTTGAGGAATTATTTTAGAGTTGTTTGAAGAGGAATATTAAAAAAAAAATTGTCCTCATTGTTGCTTCTAATTTGCCTTCTTAGCTCTGCCCCACCCACAGCTGACTTTGCTGTCATGTGTGCCCTGGACTAGCTCCTACCATAATGCCACTAACCTTTTCTTCCAATGTCCTAAATTGTTGAGCTGGAAAAACGTCTCACCCTGACCATTTTTGTCTCTGCTGCTCCAAAATTCAATTAGAGGCATTATTTTAAATGTGTTTGCCAGGGGATGTTGGGAGAGCTCAAATATAGTGCTTCTTACACTCTACCATCTTGGCTCTACTCCCTATCAAATCATTCATTATGAAGTATAAATCATTGCATTTTATAGGTACATTCAATGCTCATCTGTTGTTTTTATTGTTAAATAAGGGAAGGGGAACAGGTATCTGGATTTAAATGTAATGACGCTAGGAAGGGAGAACAGAGAGGAAACTCTGAAAGACTAGGCTCATCTCTAAGCATTTTAGTAGCATACCTAAGGTTCCATTTGATCTGAATTCTTTCTGCTGACCCTAGAGTATTTTTTTCTCAGATGACATCCTTTCAAGTCCCTCAGATACAGTGTCCTTCCACTGGGGTCTTTTTCTCTTCAGCAGATCAAATGGTTTCTTTCCTGCAAGAGATTCCAAATTAAAGATCATGGAGGCCACAAGTGGCCTGAAAAGAGAGATAATGATGCAGATAAAAGCGAGATTTTCTGTTTACACAAAATGTTCATTTATAAGTCTCAAAATATTCAAGCATTCTCTAACTAATCTCATAGGTTTTAAAATTTTTATCTTATTAAAACTTTTGCTGACTGACATAAAAATTAAGGTAACCTTAAAAATAATTTAAAATATACTAGCTACTATACTGATTTTCAGCCTTTGCTTTAGGCAATATAGCTTTTCAAAATGCTTTTTTATTCAATTAAATAGCATTCTATTATGTGTTCCCATTTACATATTGGAAAAATTTGAAATAAAGTCACTTCCTTTGTAATGTAATACAATCATATTGCTTTTAGATTGTAAAATCATTCACCATAACAAAATTGTGAGATCTACAACTAGTCACTATTCAAATAGCAGTTCCTGTCTTGAAGTAGTATCTATGAAACAAGAGGATTAAGTTAGAGGAGCCACAAGGGCCCTTTTCACTTTAGCATTCTGTAAGCTTATGAATATCTAATCAAAGAATGTCCAGGTATATCTTACATTGTATTCTAGACATATTCCTGAAAAATTGTGTGGAAATTGATGTATTATTAAGAAACTTATATTTTAAATACAGAAAGCAGAACCTACCATTCAAGGAAAGTCATTTTGCATAATAACTAAGAATAGCCTAATTTATAAATTTTAAAAATCAGGATATTCTTATACATGATGCACTTACATTAACATATGCCTTTAAAATGCTTTTTTAAATATGAAATGGTTGGTTACTAGATGGATTTTAAGTTTATAGTTTATAGTTATAGTTTAAGTTTTAGTTCCATTTTTCAGAAATTATAGACCATACCCATTCTCTTCTAAACTTCTTGACTCCTCCAGACACTAATGGATTCTTGTTTCTGTTCCGTTGTTTACCTCATCTGTCATTTTTCTCCCCTCCCTTTCTCCCTCTTTGTCCGATAATTAATTTAAACAGCATATATTATTTCAGATTCCCTCTTGGTTGAAGTATTCTTTAACCTCCTTTGCTGATGAAAACCATTCTCTCCTCTGATCTCCCTTGATGCAGTGTTAGCACCATTTACAAAATACATGTTTCCTTGTTCTTTTGGTTACCTTTTCAGGTATGGGTATCCCCTTCTCCTCCATATATTGAGAATTATTGCAAAGAATTCTAAACTTGTGTTTCATGAACATAATTATATATTTATATAATGCACACACCTATATATATATATATATATATATATATATATGTAACTGTATTTCAAATTGTTGTTCTTTTGTAAGCCTCTGTATTTTATTTTATGCATTTAAATATTATTCTGAGGAGGCTTTGATAGGCTTCATTGGAATGTCAAATGGGTCCATGATGAAATTAAAATTTATTTAGTCTTTTTTCACAATGTCTACATATAATTAGAAATAAAGGATTTGGACAAGGGTTAAGGATGTTGAAGTAAATTATCAGAAGAGATCGCTCACTGGAAAGTACTTTTAATATAATTATGGGATACTCCAGATAAGACCTGTGGAGAAATAATTTCTATGTCATATTTACTGGGCAAGAAAATCTGGATTACTATAGACTTTATAGAGAGTTTATTTCAACATAATAGGTGTCCAAAAATATTGGTTAATTGATGTATTATACACTGGGTAGAGTACTGAACATTACATCAGAAAACCTAGATATAAATCTGGGTTCTGTCACAAACTCACTGTGTGATCTTGAGAAAGTCATGTCATCTCTATGTGCCTTTGTTTCCTCTTCTATAAAAGGAAGTTGAACTCTGTTAACTATTAGGACTTTTTCTATCGTGATATTCATTAATTCATAGGATTGTGAGAGCTATAACTAGAACTGGAATGGACCTCAGAGTAAAAATCCCTCATTTTACTGGAATTTTCTGGAAGGAAACCAAGGTCCATAGAGGTCAAGTGTTTCATTATTCTAAAGAATATATGTGTCCCTCATAGTACCTTGCATAGCTATAGATGAATAATGGATAATTCATAAATATATACTGATCTAGTTTCAGTGCTGAGTATGGATGACTTGTAATAAACAACTCTTATTTTCTACCAATAGACAAGCCCTAAGGAATGAATTCAAGAGGCAATAAAGGGGGAACAGCTAGCAACAGCCTCCAACAATGAAAATAATGGATGTGGTAATAAAGAGAGTAATGCAAAAAATGATAGAGAAGATAGAAGCAGGCATGTGTGGGAGATAGCTAGAACAGACTATCTCCAGACCCTCTGGAGAGCTGATTGTAAAACTTTCCATTTTAGTCTTTACTCCCTGGTAACTGGCAAACACTATGAAATCAGAGCTTGATGTATTTTTCATTAAAAGTTAAAATGGGGGCAGCTAGGTGGTGCAGTGGATAGAGCACTGGCCCTGGAGTCAGGAGTACCTGAGTTCAAAGCCGGCCTCAGACACTTAACACTTACTAGCTGTGTGACCCTGGGCAAGTCACTTAACCACAATTGCCTCACTAAAAAAAAAAAAAGTTAAAATGGTTGGGGCAGCCAGGTGGTGCAGTGGATAAAGCACCAGCCGTGGATTCAAGAGTACCTAAGTTCAAATCTGGCTTCAGACACTTGACACTTACTAGCTGTGTGACCCTGGGCAAGTCACTTAACCTCCATAGCCCTCCCCCCCCCAAAAAAGTTAAAATGGTGTAATGGTGTTGCCCATTTTCAGAGAAATAGTTGTTAAACATTTTCCTCCTGGCAAATAATTTTAACCTTAATCTACATTGTTAGCACTTTCTACATCATTTTATGCCTACATAATCAAGAAAATGATTTTGTTATTTTGATAGTATATGTCATAACCAGTCACGAAGACTCCTCAGTTGTCAATAAAAACATAGTTTAACAGCCTCTCCTATTAGAAAGAGAAAGTAGGGCAGCTATTTGGCACAGTGGAGAAAGCACCAGATCTGGATCCAGGAGGACCTGAGTTTAAATCCGGCCTCAGACACTTGACTTACTTACTAGCTGTGTGACCCTGGGCAAGTCACTTAACCTCCATAGCCCTCCCCCCCCAAAAAAAGTTAAAATGGTGTAATGGTGTTGCCCATTTTCAGAGAAATAGTTGTTAAACATTTTCCTCCTGGCAAATAATTTTAACCTTAATCTACATTGTTAGCACTTTCTACATCATTTTATGCCTACATAATCAAGAAAATGATTTTGTTATTTTGATAGTATATGTCATAACCAGTCACGAAGACTCCTCAGTTGTCAATAAAAACATAGTTTAACAGCCTCTCCTATTAGAAAGAGAAAGTAGGGCAGCTATTTGGCACAGTGGAGAAAGCACCAGATCTGGATCCAGGAGGACCTGAGTTTAAATCCGGCCTCAGACACTTGACTTACTTACTAGCTGTGTGACCCTGGGCAAGCCACTTAACCCTCATTGCCCCTCCACACACACACACACACACAAAAAGGAATCTGAAAGTCGGATTTGTATGCCCTTGGTGTCATCCCTCAAGAAAAAAAATTAGTCTGTGGTATTAGAGGTTTGGGCTAAAATGGAGCTTTTTGAAATATCAATTATTAATGTCCAAGAGAATGGATGGTCAAGAGCAAACTGACTGACTCTAATGGCTGTCCGGCCCTGATTTGTTACTATTAATCCTCTTCTGAGTTAAAAGAGGAAGGGAGAAAAAGTGGTTGGATATCAGGGAGAGGAAGCTACTGGAAATCCTGCTGACACCTTCTCCCAGGCAAGGAGCAGTGAATCCATCTCTAGCAACACAGGGGACAAATCACAAAGTTTGAAGCCAGCCAAGGCAGAAAATGTTCCAACTGACCCTCCTTGCAGAAGTTCAATCAAATTCATCCAACCTGAATTCAAACCTACAAAGGAGCTCCCTAGACAGGTTTATGACCCTTCACTGTTACAAATGAGAATTAGGCTGATTGTTTCTAATTAATCTGGTACTATAGTCCAAGAAAGCAAAGGGGCTCCATGGAGTAATACTGGGAAGCTGGGACTGAATAGGAGACTTGGTCCCAGGCAGTAATTTGCCTTTTAATTAAAGACAAGTTGATTACTTAACCTCTTTGTGCTTCCATTTCCATCTTGCTTCTTTTGCAGCTTTTAGAAAGAACAGGACATAGTTACTAGGCTTATGATTCATTGTATAGCTAACTCCTAAAATGAGGAAATTCCTCCTACCAATGAAAGTCATTACTTTCTATGCAACTCAAAATCTATTGCCTAGAGCTCTGAAAAAGTAAGTGCTTTAGCCAAGGTCATAGAGTTAGGATGGATCACAGTTAGGATTTGAACCCAAGTCTTCCTGCCTCCAAGATCATCCCTCCACCCACTATGCCAGACTACTTTTCTAAATGTTGAAATCACTAATTAAAGTTATAACTGTGTTTTTTAAATTTTTGTTTCCCTTACAGCACCATTAATAGTTAAGTCAGCAGGTAATATTCTGGAGTTATTTTTTTTTCCTTTCTGAAGCTCTTTACACAATTTGAGAGCAGGCTTGAGCCCCGTCACCCCTAAAGCAGGTAAACCAATTGGTATCAGAAGTATCAGTATAAGCTTCTTTCAGAAGTGCTTTGGTAAAGCTCCTTGAAATGATTCTTTAAACCTTGACTTCTGAATCCTTTGGATTCCGTCTGGTCAAATCCTAAGCAGCCCATTCTTCTAGTGTACGTCTTCCTAAAGTCATCTCTGGGATCTCTAAATCTGCACAGAGAGGCCTGGTGCAGGACTCATTTTTATGATCCTGTCTACAGTATTTGATTTAGTAAACTATAAGTCACTCCACTCTAACCTCAAGACTATCAGACTTAGTATCACTATAAAATCGATGTCATTTTCCTCCAGAGAACGTAAAAGGAAAGATAAACACAAGACTACCAAGTAGGAGCCACCGGAGTGTATTGTCAAACCCCTTCAATCTCCCCTTTCTTTTATTTTTTTAGTGATATAGTGGAAAGTAGGTTGAACTTAGGAGTCCATGGAGGCCCAGGATGGATTCTACCTTCAAACACACAAGTTCTATGAGAAGAGAGAAGTCCCTTTGCTGTCTTAGTTGCTTCCACTCTGAAATGTAGTAATACATATGTGGATATAGAGCACAGATTGACTTTACCTGGGTATATCTGTTCTATGTACACCTATGTCTGTCTTACAGAGTTATTGTGAGGATCTAATTAGATACCATGAATTTTGTAACCCCTACGCTACCAACGGAAATGTCAGCTATTATCTTAGGTTCCTAAGTTTAAGAGCTGGAGGAGCTTTAGAGATCATTTGGTCCAAACCCTTCTTTGGCAAAAGGAGGTCTGGAGAGTGAAGAGACTTTTCTTAAGGTTCAGAGGAATTAAGTGGTGAGGCTGGAACTCAGAACTAAATTGTCTCACTAGTCTTTTTTTTAAAAACCCATCATGTCGCCTTCATTAGTTTCCTCTCTTCCTCAGATAGGTACAGATGATAGCAGGTTTGTTAATTGTTCCTCCTCATTTTCACAGAAAAAATTACCCTTTCACATCAAGACTGGACTATTGCAATAGCCTCCTGATTGGTCTGCCTCCCTTAAGTCTCTCCCTATTTCAGTCTATCCTCCATTCAGCTATCAAATTGATATTTTTAAAATAAAGTTCTAACCATTGTCACCCTGCTCTCTTCCATCCCCTTGGTCGTTTGCAGTGGCTCCCTATTACTTTCAGTATCAAATATATATTTCTCTGGTTAGTTTTTGAAGCCTTCCATAGTCTGTTCTTGCCCTGCTTCCCACCTTCCCGTCTTATATTTTATTATTGCTCCCCGCCAATACGCAGATACTTTGACACCCAATGACATTGGCCTCCTCCCATGCCTAAAATTTCTTCCTTCCTCATCCTTCATTCCCTAGCTTCTCTCAAATGCCAGTTAAAATCCTACTTTCTGCCAGTCCTTAATCTTACTGCCTTCTCTCTTAGAATAACTCCAATTTAGCCTTGTTTGCGTATGTATTTATGTTTGTATGTATGTATGTATGCGTGTCTATATATACATATATACACAATATATACATGCACAATATGTATGTATATATGTATGTGTATATATAGATAGAGACAGAGACAGAGACAGAGACAGAGACAGAGACAGAGACAGAGATAGAGACAGAGATAGAGATAGAGATAGAGATAGAGATAGAGATAGAGATAGAGATAGAGATAGAGATAGATAGTTATTTGAATGTTGTTTCCTAGGTAGCTACTAGAGGCACTTGGTGGTGAAGTGGATAGATCACTGGGCCTGGCATCAGGAAGACAAGCATTCAGATCCATCCTTAGGCACTCACTGGCCAAGTCATTTAATTTTGGTTTGTATCAGTTTCCTCAGTTCTAAAGTGGGGATGATAATGGTAGCACATACCTTGAAGGGTTGGTGTGGATATCATATGAGATAATAATTGTAAAAAAAATAATTACTTATCACAATGCCTGGCACATTGTGGATAATCAATAAATGTTAGTTGATAAATGAAAAATAAAATAAAATTTACCCTTTTGAGTTAAAAAAATATCCCCAGGAGGTTAGTAGCAAAAAAGATAACCCTTTCTAATTAAAGGAACTATCCACTAATAATAATATTAATATTAATAATACTAATAACTATAATAGCTAGTATTTATACAACTCTTTAATGTTTGCGAAGCAATTTACAATTATCTCATTTGATCTTGGAACAACAAACCTGAGACAAAGGTATTTCCATTACCCCCATTTTACAAATAAACAAACTGAGGCGGACAGAGGTTAAATGACTTGTCCAAGGTCCCTTAACTAATTATGATTTAAAGCTGTATTTTAATTCACATATTCTTAATATCAGATCAAATCCTCTATCCACTGAGGCAACAATTTATAACAAATGAATATCTGGTATTTATGTAGCCATCTACCCATTTTATCTCATTTTTTATGCTTTTTTTGTGGGGCAATGAGGGTTAAGTGACTTACACAGGGTTACACAGCTAGTATGTGTCAAGTGTCTGAGGCCAGATTTAAACTCGGATCCTCCTGAATCCAGGGCTGGTGCTTAATCCACTGCACTTCCTAGCTGCCCCCCCCCCCCATTTTTATCTCATTTGATCCTCACAGCAGTTCTATGAGGTGGGTAACATGAGAATTACAAAACCCTACATTTTACAAATGAAGAAACTGAGGCTCAGGGAATTTAAATCTGGAGATCACAGAGCTAGTAAACATGGAGAATATATTTAAAGGGGCTGGAGGAGAGTAAAGGAACAAATATTAAGCACCTAATATATGCCAGGAACTGTGCTAAGGGCTTCACAAATATTATCTCTTTTGATCCTCATCAGCAGAATAGATACCTGATGACTGTGGGCTAAAAATATCATTATCTGGAATTTATATAGATCTTTAATGTTTGCAAAGTGCTTCACATTAATTATCTCATATGCGCCTCATAGCACTCTTGCATGCTGTCCCCTCTCATTAACACAACCATCATCTTAATTCAGGTATTTGTTACCTCTTTTCAATCAATTAATATTAATTAAATGCCAACACTGAACCAGGTATTGTGCTAGAGAGACAATTAGAAAATGAAAACATTATCTGCCTTCAGAGAGCTTACATCCTAATGATGGAGACAATATATAATTGTTAATATGGAAAACACTAAGGAAATAATCTTGACAGTATGGAGAAGGCACTTGTCCCAGCAAGAGTATGGGGAGGAGAGGGGCAGCTGAATGGAGCAGTGGATAGAGCACTAGCCCTGGAGTCAGGAGAACCTGAGTTCAAATCCAGCCTCAGATACTTGACACTTACTAGCTGTGTGACCCTGGGCAAGTGACTTAACCCCCATTGCCCCACAAAAAAAAAAAAAAAAAGAGTATGGGAAAGAGAAGCCAGGAAAAAATCATGGAAGGATCATCAGGATCTCAACATTTCCCACAAGAAAGAAATGAATTATGTTCCATTTGGACTGCCATTATCCTTGGCCTAGCATTATTCCCTCTTCTTTCAGTAATGGCAAGCACCTCCTAATTTTTCTCTCTTCCTTCAATTTCCTATCCATCCAGCATATTCTATATGGCTAGGTAACCTAAAACACGAATTTTGCTATATTTCCCTCCTGTTTAAAAACCTCTAATGGTCACCCATTATTTACATGTTAATGTTCAAACTTTTAAACTTAATATTAAAGACCTTACATAATCTTACCCATTATCTTTCAAATTTCATCTCCCACTTAGAATTTAGTGTCTGAGTCAAACTGGGCTACCCATTCTCATTTGAACATTGTCTCTTGGCTCAGCTACCTGCCTTTCATTTCATCACTCCCTTAAAGTTCCTTCTCTTTTCTTATCTATATGCCAGGCACTATACGAATATCTCTATCTATCTTTCTGTCTGTCCATCTATCTATCTGTATGCATGTATGCATCTATATAGAATATAAAGTATATGTTTTATATAATATACATTGTATAATATATATGTATTGCATATTATGTATTATAGATATTCTATACATGCATGTCAAGTATTATACCAATACATATTATATATTACAAAGTATTCTGTTATATAGTATTACATATTATATATGCATATATTAACACAGTGCCTGATGTATTATAATGAGGTGCTTAATAAATGCTTACTGACTGACTGATGTATGTACCAATCCTAATACTCCTCAAGTCCTAGATTAAATTCTACCTTCCCTTGAAGACTTCCTGAACCCTCTAGCCTTTGTCTGCAGAACCATAGAAGCACTTAATATTTGTAATATACATGTACTATTGTGTTTCCCTATGCTTCTTCTCATATGATTATCTTATATATTCTCCTGTTTATGAACTTTATGTTCCTACATTTTGTTTTTGTTTTCTCCATGGTACCTGATATCCAATAAATTTCTTGACTATACATACAAATTCTCTCTCTTCTGTCTTACCATTCCCTGCTTCCCATCTCTTCCTTCCTGTTGTTCATATGAACTTAATCAGGGCTTCTCTCTTTCTATGCTCACCTTGAACCTTCTCCAGAAGAAATGGATTAAAATAGTCACTTCTCTTATTATTCATTCTTATCTAAGATGGTATTTATTATTACCTTTCCTAAAATTCAAGGAGAAATAGAGAACTTGTCTAAAATTAAACTCATACTGTTATCATAGAATCATAGATATAGAGGTATAAAGATTTTAAATGTTATCCAGTCCAACCCTCATTTTACAGAAAAGGAAATTGAAATCCAGAGAGGTCGTCTTACTGACCCTTTGCCACAGAGAGGGAGAGAGAGGTCTCAATCTCAGATTCTCTAATACAAAAAGAAAAGTGATTTTCCTTGTGACGTGCTACTGCTTTTTGTAAATTTGAAGTACTTTAAATAAAAGTCATTTCAAAAAAGACTGTCCTTTTAGTTTCAAAAGTCCTTTTTACAAGTCACAAATTCTTAAACAAAGGACTGGAAAAACCAAAGGTATATAGTACCTACCTATTCTCTTGCAGGGGTACCTATCCCTATATTGTTACTCTGCAATAGGGTAGCTAGAGGACACAGTATTAAGACTGTGGATAGGCACAGCAGATAGAGTGTTTGCTGAATTTAGCCCATCTAATTCTTAGTTTCCTTATATATAAAATGGGGGCAATAATAACACCTAACTCACAGGATTGTTGTGAGGATGAAATGACATAACATGTGTAAATAGCTTAGGATGCACTATGCAAAATCTCTTATTATGTACTTAAGGCAATGCTATTTACATGAAGAAGGCTGTTCGTCTGAGTGACTAAAAGGGATTTGATTTTCTTCAGTTGTTTTTTTTTTTTTTCTCATAAGCAAGTAAGACTAGGAACATAATGAATTCCATGTATTTCCACTTCCACATGCAAGTCAACCCCGAACAACTCACCACAGAAAAACAAACTGATTTTAAATACAATCATAAGGAATTGCAACCAACTAAATTAAATTCTTTGGGGAACACAAAACAATCACATTATTAGCTTAGCCTTTGCATTTTACTTTAGTCTTTCTATTATCAATGTTCAGCTAATAATTTTTTTTTTGAAGAAATTATGTCCCTGGGGCAGCCAGGTGGCACAGTGGATAAAGCACCAGCCCTGGAGTCAGGAGTACCTGAGTTCAAATCTGGTCTCAGACACATGACACTTACTAGCTGTGTGACCCTGGGCAAGTCACTTAACCCCCGTTGTCCTGCAAAAACAAAACAAAACAAGAAAAGAAATTATGTCCCTGGTAAATTGTAAAAGATTTAATAAGAAAATAAATTGGTATAAGTTGATTTTTGTAATTTGGCTCATTAAAATGAGCCATTCTAGGTACACTTGCCAGTGTGTCATATAAAGCATTATACTGTGATCTTCCTTTTGCAGTGCAGACTGAACATTCCTTAGGCTCTGAGGAGAGAATCATATGTAGCTGTGGACATTAGCCCCTACCTACCCCCTTTCCATTCATAGTACACATTCAGATATTAGAGCCAGAAGACTGGGTGTTCTTTAAATTGACTTCCTCACTTTACAGATGAGAGAACTGAGACTGAGAGGAGTGAAGTGATTGCTCCAGGGTCTTGTAGCTGTTAGGTTTTAGAGACAATTTGAATCCACATATTCAACTATAAATGCAGTACTTATGTTACTAAAAATGTTGCCTCTCTGCTCCTTTAAGTTTCATGTACACAGTGCTATTCCTTAACTGGAGCACATGTATGGCATAAGAATGTGCACTCTAATTGGTGAGCTATGCCCCCCTCAAACTTTTTAGGCTCCAAAATCCAACAGTACCTATATCTTGTGTTCAAGGATGAAAAAAATAAAACTTTTTCATATGAATTCACAGGGCACAGAAATGTGATCATTATCTTCACCATCACTCATAAATAGCAAGACAGCTAGGTCCCAATTGACATAAATAATGAATCCCATGGAGAAATTGCATTATTTGAATTTGCACTATTTGAAGTTATAATTATGTGTAAAATATGGTAATTTGTTACAGGCCAATGGAATTATGCAGTGTGAATTTGATTGGGCTGTAAATATGCAGTGCAAATTCAAATAATATGACCACTTTATGGAAATCTGTCATTCACACTAATTGGGATCTAATTGTACACAAGTGGTAATTTTGAGTATGAATAAATTGTGCTGAATAGTCCCAGTTTTTCAATGGAGGGAAAGGCCAAGCCATCATGCTGGTATCTTCTTAAAATAAATCACTGAAAAAATATTTGGGTCTGCATACTTCTCCATTTTAAATGATCACTGCAAAGCAAGTGGAAAAGTAGATTCTGCACCTCTTCTTATATCATTGAAGTCAGTATGTGATGGGTATTTTTGACAAACAAACAAACCCACTATTAAAAATGACCCTTCTACACTGGTAGAATAATGGGGAAATAAGAGAGAAAAAATTCACCAATAAGATATAGGGTGTTAATGCTTCAAAAGAAAACACAAGAAATAAAGTGATACTGAATTTCTATCTATTCCTTTTGAATGCCATGGTGTATATGCAATTGGTTTTTCCTAGTTAACTTAAAGAAGAAATAGAATCATGGATCTGAGATGTTTTGAATCTCTGTCATATTAAGCCCTTCTAAAGAATAGGTAAGTAAAAGGAAATGGGAAAATGGTAAAACCTTGGCTGTTACTTTTTGTTTGTTTAAGCTAGTTTGTTTTCTTTTTTTAAAAAATGTACATTTTATTTCTATATTCAATTCCAAATTCTCTAATATCATTGATTCCCTTACCCACTCTTTGAGAAAGCAATAAATATTATTTCCATTATACATTTGAATTTATGCAAAACATATTTCCATATGAGCCATAGTCTAGTGGGGCAGGAGGGGAGGGTGTGCAGCAAGAAAAATAGAGAAAGGAGAAAATGTTTGCAAGAAAAGAAAAGAAAGGAGAAAAACTGCCTCAATCTGTAATGAGAGTTCCTTAGTTCTTTCTCTGGAGGTAGATATGTTTTTCATCATTAATTCTTTGGCATCGTGTCAGATTATTGTATTGATCAGAGTTGCTAAGTCTTTCACAATTGACTACCTTTACTGAGAATAGTATTCCCCTGGTTCTGCTCAATTTGCATAAATTCATATAATTTTTCTCAAGTTCCCCACCCCACCCAAAAGCATTCTGCTCATCATTTCTTATACCACCATAGTATTCCAGTACAATCATATACGACAACTTGTTCAGCCCTTCCCCAATGGATGGGCATGCCATCAGTTTCCAATTCTTTACCACCACCAATTTTTGGACCTATGAGTCCTTTTCATTTTCCTTTTTTCTTCAGGTATGGACCTAGGAACAGTATTTCTGGGTCAAAGAGTATGTACAGTTTAAAAGCCCTTTGGACACAATTCCAAATCATTCTCCACAATGGTTGGAAAAGTTCACCGCTGCAACAGTCTAATTTCTGCCAGACTGTTTTCCAGTTTTCCAAGGAAATAGTATATTCTGTGTGTGTGTGTGTGTGTGTGTGTGTGTGTGTGTGAAATAGTATATTCTTACATCAATATCATGGATCTTTGGGCTTATTAACAGTAGATTATTATTCTCATTTGCTTCTGTATATTGTGAACCTAGTCTCTTTCATTGCACAACCTCTCCAATTCTTTTTTACTACCAAATTATTTTGATGATTAGCACTTTTTAATGTAGTTCAAAATATGATACTGGTAGACCACTTTCCTTTTAATTTTTTATTGATTCACAAATTTTATTTCTTTCTAGCTCTATAATAATAACTATTTGGTTGTATTTTTTGGTATGGCACTGAATAAGATAATTAATTTTAGGCAATATTGCCAGTTTTATTACATTGGCTCAGCTTACACACGAACAATTAATAGTTCTCTAATTATGTAGATTGATCTTTACTTGTGTGGAGTATTTGGATACTGTATTATTTTGGTTCCTTAGTGTCTTGTCAAGTAGATTTCCAAGTATTTATACTGCTTTCAATTATTTTAAATTGAATTTCTCTATCTCTTCCTGTGGGGTTTTGTTGGTAGTATACAGAAATGTTGATGATTTGTGTGGGTTTATTTATATCTTGCAGGTTTGCTAAAGTTTTTAATTGTTTCAACCAATTTTTAAGTTAACTCTTGTTGATTATGTTTCAAAACCTGCCCTCCGGAAAAACAAACAAACAAACAAAAACAAAAAACAGGTCAGAGAACTGCTAGGGAAAGACAGTGCCAGTTTATTTGTCCCATGAACAAGAGGGCATCAATCATGCAGAGACTCTTTCCAAAGGAGGAGCTCAAGGACTCCCTCTTTCTGAGGGTATTTAAGGTTTTCTTTGCCCACTGGTTACAGGGGGTTATCAGTTTCATTAGCATGATACAAATCAACCTAAAGCAAATATAAATCAGTTAAACAACACACATCAGTTTAACAGTTCAATTTAAAGCAAATGCTATGATTAGATTATGTGGAACCAGGAAGGTTTTATCAAAGACAAGGAAGCCTAGATAGTTGATAGGGAGAACAATAAGATCTATTTACTCTCTTTGGGAAAGAAAATAGTGAATGGGGACTTCAAAGTTGCATTTAAATTTGTTTATTCTCTTGGGGAAAGTGAATAGGGACTATCTAGCTTCAGTCTGAAGTTTTTGTCAAAGGGCATTTTGCCTATTAATCCAGGGTCTCATAAAATCCATTTGGATAATACAGGAGCACCATCAAATCTAGGTGATTTAAATACTAATTAACCGTCCCAGTTGACTCTAGATTATTAAATTTAGCATAACACTCTCTATGGTGCTCTAAGTATATACCATCATATCATCTTCAAAGAGTGATTATCTCCTCTTTGTTATACTTATTCCTTCAATTCCTTTTTCTTGTCATAGCTATAAATAGGAATAGAATGGTTTCAAGTTCAATATTGAATAGTAGTATTAAACCTATGTTCTTATTAAGAAGATTTCTAGGTTATCCTCATTACAGATAATACTTGCTCTTGGCTTTACATAAATATTACTTATCAATTTAAGACAAACTCTACTCGTGCCTTCCGGTGTTTTTAATAAGAGTAGGTGTTATACTTACCAAAAGCTTTTTCTGCATCTATTGATTATAATCATATGGGTTTGTTGTTGTTGTTGTTGTTGTTGTTGTTGTTGTTGTTGTTGTTAATGATATGGTCAATTATGCTCAGTTTTCCTAATATTCAACGTCTTCTGCATTTCCAGTCTAAATCCAGGTTGGTCATCGTGTATGATCTTTTTCATATATTCTTGTAATGTCCTTGCTAAGATTTTAATTAAACATTTTTCATCAATAGTCATTAGGACAATTGACCTCTAGTTTCCTTTCCCTTTTTATGCATGAAAACCATCTCTGTATCTTGGAAGGAATTTGTTAAGACTACTTTTCCTACATTTTTTCTCAAACAGTTTATAAAATATTGAAATTATTCTTTAATTGTTGGATAGATTCTACCTGAAAAACCAGCTGATCCTGGGTTTATTTTTTCTTAGGGAGGTAATTTATGGTTCATTTGATGTTTTTTGTTTTGTTTTGTTTTTCCTGAGCTAAACTTATTTAAGTATTCTATTTCCTCTTCTATTATTCTGGGCAAATTTATATATGATATTTTTTCTTTAATCTCAGAATTCTTGAATTTGGAGTGTTTATTTTGAAATTTCTTTCAGGAGTTGATCGACAGATTCTTTCAATTTCTACTTTGCCCTATTGATCGATGTGATTTTCCTTTCAAGTTTCCTAAAATACGATGTATAGGCTCTTTGAAAAATGTTTTAGGGGCAGCTAGGTGGCACAGTGGATTCAGGAGGACCTGAGTTCAAATCCAGCCTCAGACACTTAACACTTACTAGCTATGTGACCCTGGGCAAGTCACTTAACCCTCATTGCCCTGCAAAAAACAAAAACAAAAACAAAACAAACAAACAAAAAACCAAAAATGATTTAGTAGACTCTGATTTTAAAGAGTTATTTTTTCAGCATTTTATGTATCTTTTACCAAATTTTTAATTCTCTTTTCATAATTTTCTTGCACTGCTCTCATTTCTTTTTCTAGTTTTTTCTACCACTCTTATTTGATTTTTAAAATCTTTTATTTTGCTCTTTAAAAAAATCTGCTTACTTAGTTCTTTTAAGAATTCTTATTAGATTTGTGTCTATCTAATCTAAATTTTCCTTGAGGCTTTGTTTTTAGATGTTTGCAAGCCTTTTCTTATTCTGAGGGGTGTGTGTGTGTGTGTGTGTGTGTGTGTGTGTGTGTGTGTGTGTGTGTGTGTTTTGTTTGTTTCTTTGAGCCTTCCTGTCACCATAGTAGCTATTTATGGTCAGTGTCTTTTGTTGTGGTTGTTGTGATTGTTGTTTGCTCATTTGTTTTCAACCTATTTCTTGACTTTGGAGTTTATATTAGAGTTGGTCTCTGCTCATCTCTGGGGATAGGGGGATGTTTTGCCTGATCTTCTGATTTTTAGGTCTTGTTACTTTCTCAGATATGTCTGGGGGCTTTAAGTTCTTAGTAGTTCCAGAATGGTATGATCCAGGAAGAATTCTATTCACTGGCTCCTTGTCTAATTTCTGGCACTTACACAGGTAGTGTCCCTGCTTCCTTAATATTGAAGCCACTCCTTTCTACTGTGAGCAAATAATGTGATATGGCTTTACTAGTCACACTACCCATGAACCATGCCCCAAAACCAGATAATGCGTGATGGAGTATCCATAGAGTATTTGATCCTGCACCTCATGCTAGCACAGGCATCTCCTGTAATCTATTTCTTACCAGGTCTTTAGTCCCTGTACTGCCCATATAGGCTGGGTAATACCAGTGCCACTGCCCCTGTTGTCACTGCCTACCATTGTTCCTTCTTCCTTACCACACTCCTGGTCATTCCCTCTACCACAATGTCCATAGACTTCTCTTTGGTCCTCCTAAATTGTCATGGGAAAAAAAAATGACTCACTATGAATTTTTGTTGGTTATCCAGTTAAAAATTCAGTTTAACACTTTAAAGAATTGTTTAGAGGGCTATGTTAGCTCAGTAAAAAAAAAAAAAAGTTTACTTCCTGCCACTATCTTGACTCCAGAAGTTTCAGGTGTTCTTTTGGCCTTTTATTTCTATATCTGTGCCTGTGTGCCCTTAGGCCAGTTGAAATATCTCTCTGTTCCCTAAATTCTTTGATGAGCTAATTTATTCAAGTACTGTCTATATGCATGCACAATATTTAGAGCAAGGATCAGAAAAGAGCAAAGTTTTATGTTTTCAAGTATCTTTATATCTATATGCATCCTTTAATTTACTTAGTTCTAATTTTATAATACTTTCACTAATCCATTATACTTAAATGCCACCAGAATTTGTAGAAATCTGCTGAAACTTAAAATATTACATTTGTCTTCATAGTGTGGTAAAAAGTGAAAGCTTTTAACAGTCAGTATTTTAAATCTCACAATAGCTGTTGTTATTGTATCATTGATATTTCTGGAGAGACCTTCCTTACTATCCCTTCCTGATTGAACTCATTCCTGTAACAAAGAAAAACATAAAATAAGCACCACTCAATAAAAAAAATAACGTGACAAAGGATACAGCATTCTTTCCTAGGTAACCATCATTTAATTTCCATAAAGGGGGAAGGGTACCTTAGTATCTATTTTCAAGAATTATCATTGGTTTTTCACTTATTCAATTCTTTGTAGTGATATCTTTACTTACATTGCTTTAATCATTTCATTGTGTGTATTCTTGGTTCTGCTTATTTCATCCTGCATGAGCTAATACGAATATCCCTATGTTGCTTTGAATTCTGCTGTCACCATTTTTACTGAATCATAGTATTCCAATATATTCATGTATCAACATTTAAAACCATTCCCCAACTGATAAGCCCTCAAATTTTATTCTTTTCTACCCTTCAAAGAGTGCTGCTATGAAAGTTTGGGTATATATTGGACCTTTTGTTTCTGAATTCTTGGGAGTATTTGCCCAATGATGTGACTGATGGATATTACTACCATGGAATAGTAAATTTAGAGGTGGAAGAGACCTTCTAAATTGCCTAATCAATCCTAGTATTTTACAAATGAGAGAACTCAATCCAAGAAAGTTTCATTGATTTACCCAAAGATACCAAGGTAAAAAGTGACAGGGCCAAGATATGAATCCATGTCTTCTGTCTACAAATCCAGTGTGCTTTACACTATGTCACATTGCTTCTCTAAACTGTGTTGTCTCCAGTCTATCCCTAAAAGGGTAACTTGTCAATGTCATGATGGGACAGGCAATAATGACTAAATGAACAATAGTAGTAATCTCATGAAAATAGATTCTAAGCCAAAGACATAGATATTGGAATGTGGGTATAACATCAGAGATTGACTGTACAAACTCGTCAATTTATCAACCTTAAATATTATCATATTTGGCTGATATTTAAAACACTATATTATTTTAAGATTCATTCTTTTGTTTCTAATCTCTCTCTCACACACACATACACACACCAACCACAACCCTCTTTTATACAAGGCATTGGATTTATGAAGAATTTTACATACTTTATTTCAGCAAATATCTTTACAAGAAGTAACTCATTAAATCTTGTTACTCATCTACATTATAACGTACATGGAAGAATTGTTTTTTTGGTATCTATGTTGTTCTGAAGTGACTCCCACATTCACTGACTTGGGAAGGGGGAGGTTAAGAAAGAGACAACTTCCTGCCCCCCCTCCAAATGTGTTCTTCACAACAGCAGAGAAATGCATACATGTTTGAGTATTTCCTGTGTGTATATATGTAAACAAACATATGGGTATGTTTGTATGTACATATATACATACATACACACTTATGTTATATGATTCTATGGTCCTCAGTTTCCTTATCTATAAAATGATGGGGTTTGGGAAATCTTAAATGTTTCTTCAAGCATGTGTGCTTTCTCTGTTTCTGTCTCTGTATTTCTATTTCTGTCGCTGTCAATGTGTCTGTCTGTGTTTGTCTCTCTGTGTCTGTTTCTGTCTCTCTTTGTCTCTCTGTCTTTCTCACTCACTCATTCTCCTCTCTTCTCTCTTTCAAGCCCATACATAACTTTGTCCTCTAAAGAAAAGAACTGGTACACTAAAAGGAAACATTTTGATGAAATGTTGTCTCTGGCTAAACCAATTCTGCTATTATGACCCTACCACCCACAACTAAGTTCTCTAGTTTATTTTCTGTCAAAACATTTTTGCCATTATGAATACATAACCTTTATTGCAGAAATTGGTGACATTTTTTACTTATTGGAAAAGAACAAAAGAAATGTTCTTTTAATGAATTTCAAACTGTGGACTCCATGTAGAAAATGAGAATGAAAATTGCCCAATTTAAAGATATTCCTATCGACATTTATCTTAGAACAACTAAATTTATTCTGAGTGCTGGAGGAGAATATTATTATGGAAAAATTTATAGGGTGGTTAAAGCCATCATCCCTGTAGCAGGTATTTGCTAGCAGCAATCAAAGACTTCAGACCCATGAATTCTGTCATTTACAATTTAGCAAATGCTAGAAGTCTTGGTATAGTACAACAAAATCAAAGTTTAGGTTAGACAGGGATAATGTATCTCAAAATACATTATAAGTCAATGGGTGACAGATGTGTTAACTCATTCTAGTAATTGAAGAGCAGCACTATTTTAGGGAGAATACAGTAACAGACATTTCTCATAGTTGAGAAAAAAGGAAAGGTATCATTTGGTATTATGGTATTAATGATTTAATAGGAATCTGGAATATTCTGACATCATAGGACTGACATTTATAACTTGCTATAAATTCTGAATGTAATACACTCAAATAGATATGCAGCATTGGGATCTTTGCAATTTAATACAAATCTTGAATACAAGGCCCTGAGATGTTTGAAAATGGGTAATAGGACACATATCTGCATCATGGTATCAAGGGCTAAGGAGCTGTGCAATGAGACATTTTTACATCCCTCCTTTATAAGTCAAGCAGAGGCTAACCTGGATTGATTGGTATTTTTCTCTCTAAATTTCCAGTATCTTGCACATAGTAGGTGGTTAACCAATGATTTTTTAAATCGGATTGTTGATTAAACAGAAAGGCTATTACTAAAATCATGAATGAGGATTGTGAGAAAATAATGGGTTTTGGGACTCCCAGAGGCCCCATTTCAAAGGACTGAAATCACACCTACCTGAGAGCCTGGGCCTCAGGGGGTCTATTCTCTGAACCTCAGGGACATTCTGCTCATGGACTGCCCTCAAGTCCAGTGAACCAATGGATTCATTCGGGTGATGCTAGCCAATTAGCTTGAAGCAGTGTGTAAGGACTGCCTCTTGTTGGGACCTGCAGGAAGCTTCTGGTCACACAGGGAGAGAGACTTCCTTTTTTGGCCTAAGACTCATAGGTGAAGGCACCTTTTTCTCTTCTTCTTCCCTAGATCCTAGCTAGGCTTTCCTAATTTTCGGGCCAATGTGCGCTATCATTACTAATACATATGTAATTATTGGAATGATGCCACCTACTGGAGACTTACTATAGGAAAGCTCCACCATGAGGAAAATGCCTCAGAGGGCAAGGCCATGTGGCTTTTCCTTGGTGTCAGGAAGTGACGTTTGCTCATGGGTGCTGTCTATCAAGGCTACCAGCCAATCAACTTAAGAAGCCTCCTATTTTCTGGGAGGAGACAGGAAGGAGGAAAGAGGGCCTGCACGGAGAGCTCTCTCTCTTTTTGGGTTCCTGACTTGATGGTGGTGGTGGTGGCAGAGGACTTCACAGGAAATTTGAGGAAAGATAGGAATGCCAGGCTGTTGGAATTCTGTTCTCAATCTTTCTCTTTCTATTTTTCAATAAACCCTTAAAAACCTAAACTTGTTTTATCAGTGATTTTAGTCAGTTTCCCCCAAAACTGGGGGAACAGATTAGAATCCACATTTAGAATCTTAAATTACACACCTAATATGCTTTAATAAATGTTTAATGCCCCCAAACTGGTGCAGTAGCTTCTAATTTCTAAGTAATAAATATATGATAAATCCCAGCTAATTTTCCCTAAACGTGGAACAGAAATAAGGCAACCACATTTAATTTTACTCACACAAGATGAAGTCTCAAAGAATAAAAAATTAAAAGGGGGATCTGGAAAGTGGGCAAATAAGGATGTGCTAGACCATGGAAGGGGAAAAATTTGATATAAGAACTTAAATAACCTGAAGTTTCATTTTAATGCTGTTCTCAGAATTCATCCCAAGTGAATACAAAAGGATTTGATGCTTCAGTAACTAAATGCTCTTCAATGGAGCCTGTTATGGATTAGTTTTATACTAAATTCTCTTTTATTTCAATTTATATTAACATAGTACTAGAGGGTAGAACGGCACAGGCTCATGGGAACATGCTCCTCCCACATGTGTCGGCATCACGCTATCTTGGCATGATGGGTGGATCTTTTGTTTGAACTGGCTCTTATAGGTCTAAAATTTAGTGACTTTAAAGTTTATAGTCTGTAGGACAATGCACAGCAGTATTTGATTGAATTTCTGTATCTGAGGTGGCAAGAGAAAGATTGAAACTACATAATACCAAGCTGTTCTGATGCCTTCGCTCTGTTATTTCCTATTTATTCTGTATTTAGCCTTTTTGTTCAGTAATTTTTCTGACATGTCTAACTCTTTGTGACCCCATTTGGAGTTTTCTTGGCAAAGATACTCATTGGTTTGCAATTCCATTCTCCATCTTGTTTCAAAGATAAGGAAACTGAGGCAAACAGGGTTAAGTGATTTGTGCAGTGTCACAAGTTAGTGAGTGTCTGAGTCCAGATTTGAATTCATTAAGATATATTTCCCTGATTCTAAGCCCAGTGTTCTATTCACTGCATCACTTAACTACCCCTATATAGCCTGCTTTGAATTTGTTTGCATTTTATCTTCCCCATTATAAGAGTGTCTTTTGCTTCCTTTTGTATCCTTAGTACTTAATGTAGTACTTGGCACATAGTAGGTCCTTAATAAATGGTTATTTATTGAAATGGTTGATACTATTTGAGGTGCTGAGCAGTCTGAAGGTACTCTAACTGCATATAGTCTAGTTCTAGGCATAACTATCCTATATGTGTTGTTCTCCCATTATAACTTAGGTTGCTTGAGAGAAGGACTCACTTTCTTATGTTTGCATTCCCAGAATTGACACAATATCTAACATATAATAAGTGTTTAATAAATGATTTTTCATCCATTTATTCATATTATATCCTGGAGTGCTAGAAGGGCAAAATATAGTCCTATAGTGTAGTTGGATCATTCTGCAAGACCAACCAACCAATCCCAAGCACCTATTAGGATGAGTAAAAGACAGGCTACATTGTGAGTGTATAGATTGTGAGTGGGCATGTAGAAGAAGATGGTGTCATGGGCCCAGTTAACCACAGTTCACACACCCATAATGTTCTTCCTTTGCAAAGCAAAGGATATATTAGTTACAAGTGTGAGAAAATTATTAATAATAGGGTGTTTTGGGGACTCAGAGGACCCCCCCCCCACATACACACAGGAACTCTGGCTAGTTTTGCAGGGCCAGCCCAAAGTCAGGAGAATTTCAAAGGAAATGTAGATCGACCTTCATAACTAACTAAAGGAAGTTAACTAATCTAAGACCACCCTCAAGTCATGTCAATCAATGGACTTGAATGTTACTGTCCAATTAGCTTGGATCAAGGTGGAGTGACCCACCTCTACCTGAGACAGGTTAAAAACCCTCGAGAGGGGTCTCTCTCTCTCTCTCTCTCTCTCTCTCTCTCTCTCTCTCTCTCTCTCTCTCTCTCTCTCTCTCTCTCCTCTATCCTAGGTATGTAGAGCTTCTGATCTTTCGAAGCCATGTGCTCTCTCTTTACTAATATTTAATATGTCTTAATAAATGCTTTATGCCCAAAACTGGTGCAGTAGCCTCTAATTTCTAAGTAACAAATTCATTATAAACCCCAGCTAATTTTCCCTAAAACTTGGGACAGAAATAGGGCAGCCCCATATAATTTTATATGCCACACAAGCAAATCCTTTTCAACAGTCATAGGAGACAGAAGGCTTATATTCCCACTTCTCTTAGGTAGAAACACATTCTAAAGCAAAAGCAATTAACCACCATATAAATATGCTCAGTGCTTCAATGATTCCATATATATCCCTACAGGTTCCTGGTTAATTTGATGGAGCTGAGAGCCAGGGTACAGAATGAGCATGCATATAGTGCCTACTATGTAACAGGCACTCTACAAAGTGCCTTACAAATATATTTTGATTCTTACTACAACCCTGAGAGGTAGATGTTATTATTATTCCCATTCTATGGTTAAGGAAACTAAGTTAGAAAGATGTTATGTGACTTGCCCAGAGCTATATATCTAGTATGTTTCTGATGCTGGATTTGAACTCAGGTATTCTTGACTCTAGGTCTAGTGCTCTCACCACCATGCAACCTAGATGCCTCTTGAAGGAAAGGTGGTGGGACCATTATAATATATGCTATGACAAAAAAAAAGAAACCATATGCACATATGGCAGAATAAATATAAGAATTTGGTAAAATGAACAACTAAAATAATTAATGATTAAAGGGTATGGCCAGGTTTCTCTATATTAGGGCAGGGGTATTCCATACCAAGTCTAGAGTGTGTTCAGAAGCAGCTGGTAAAATTTATTTTTTTTTCCAATTCTCCTGGTGTTTCCAATGAGTTGGCTTTTGACAATCTCATATCTAAGAGGGTTGTCATAATTCTCCTTGATCTCCTGAAAGAAGCTCCTTAGATCATGGAAGAGTAATCTCTTGTTTTATAAAGTGTGATGTTGCCTCAATTGATTGAAGGTAAAGAACAACTTAGCCTGATTCAGGGGACCAAAGTCCTCCAACAACTTTGATAGGATGTTCTTTTGTGGCTCCGCAAAATAGTCCACAAGATCCATGGTACTGCTGGCACACAGGGCTTCTGTCTGTCTCTCATTTCTAGAGGCAGGCACTTGCTTGTTCCCATTTTCAAATGTGTTTCAAAGTATATCCAGATATCCAGGGGTGTATTCCAATTGTTGTAGCTTCAAGATCTTGGAAAACTATTTTTTGGTCCTTGCCAATCATATGCCTGGAGCGCCAAGTCAGAAGTTTCTCCCCTTCATTTTCCAATACTTATGATCATAAATGACGAGGTCAGAAGTTCATCATAAGTAATAATTTTAATGGGATTATAAATAGAGATGAAATACTACTTTTTTTTTTTTTTTTTAGTGAGGCAGTTGGGGTTAAGTGACTTGCCCAGGGTCACACAGCTAGTAAGTGTTAAGTGTCTGAGGCCGGATTTGAACTCAGGTACTCCTGACTCCAGGGCTGGTGCTCTATCCACTGTGCCACCTAGCTGCCCCGATGATATACTACTTTGCTTATCTCATTTTACAGGATGTTCTCAGGTCTCAATTGAAAACAGTACTTTCTATGAACCCACAGCAGCAGGGAAAATCAGGAGACAGTATGAACGATGACATTGCAATATTAGTTTGTAAAGTCCTCAGACATGACAGCACAAAATGATATTGGAAATTTCAGATGCAAGGACCATTAGATAACAGGTATTAGCTAATAATCACCATTCCTTTTTCTCTATTGAACTTTCAATAGTAGAGTATGCTGTACCCTTCCTCTATAATAAAGATACAAGTGTTTGTTTCCTATATCAAACTGAAGTTGAGTAATGAGATCCTAATGGATTCTCCAGAAACTATGATGTTTTAAGTTTTATTTTAAATTAACTTTTTATCTTTATTGATCAGTTTCATTATTGTTTATATTTATATTTATTTTACAATAATTTAGTCTATCTTTCACTGCATTCATTGAACAATTTAAAAAGAAAAAAAGCCCAAAGCCCTCATAACAAATACACATAGTCCAACAAACAAATTTGGGCATTAGTCATATCCAAAAATGTTTGTTTCATTCTGCATTTCAAGATAATCATCCCTCTGGTAGTATGTGGGTGGTATGTGTCATCTTCAGTTCTCTGGAATCATAGTTTATCATTACATTGATTAGAGTTCTACAGTTTTTCAAAATTGTTTTTCTTTATAATGTCATTATCTAAATTGTTCTGCTAGTTCTGCCTATTTCATCCTGCATTAGGTCTTCCTAGTTTACTCTGAAACTGTTCATTTTATCATTTCTTAGACAATATATTATTCCATTACATTTTTATATATCAATTTGTTTGCCTATTCATAAATAGGAGAAATTCTCCTCTTCCCCTCCACGTAATTTTTAGTTTTGGGCTACCATTTAAAGAGCTGCTACATTTTACAAATGTTTTTTTCAGATGCTGGCTGTCTGACGTTCTGTTTTCTGCTCAGCTGCTTTTTGATGTTTCACAAGTCGGCTTACCTTCTGCTACCATCTTTTTTCTATTTTCTCCAAATGATCTAGTTCTCTAGCCTGGTTAGTTGTCTGTGATGTTTCTCTCTCTTGAAAGGTAGGTTATTTTTTCTGTTTCCAAAATGACCTATTTGTCATTTCCCAAACTTGGCCTTCCATTTTTTTTGCCCTCCCTCCTCTCTCTGTCTCTCTGCATGTTTCTGTTTCTGTATCTTTCTATCTCTACACACACACACACACACACAAATGCACACACAACTTATCCCTGTGCCTTAAATGTTCTCATTCCTTGTCCACATCTCTCAGAATTTTAGTTTCCCTCAGGGTTCAGCTTATGTGTCATCTCCTTTCTTGATCCCCTTATGTTTTCTCCTTTTTTCATCAAATTTTCAAATATAATTAATTCTTCTCTGTGTATACGTTTTATCCCTTTAGCTGAATATAAGCTCCTTGAGGGCAATCACTGTTTTATTTTTTCTTTTCATTTTTGCCATTTTCATTTCCCCAACACCTATTATGATGCCTTGCCCATAGATGATCGAACTGGCAACATTTTTAATTGTTTAAGCTTCTTTTGGTGCCAGAGTCAATTTATTTTATTTTATTTTTATTTATTTATTTTTTTTTTAGTGAGGAAATTGGGGTTAAGTGACTTGCCCAGGGTCACACAGCTAGTTAAGTGTTAAGTGTCTGAGGCCGGATTTGAACTCAGGTACTCCTGACTCCAGGGCCGGTGCTCTATCCACTGCGCCACCTAGCTGCCCCTGCCAGAGTCAATTTAAAAAATTATCCATTCCCATTTTTCAAAGATGATAACTCTATAGATGATAGATCAAAACTCTTGTAATTGCAAGAAGTGTCTCA
Organism: Dromiciops gliroides; assembly: GCF_019393635.1. Lineage (NCBI taxonomy): Eukaryota > Metazoa > Chordata > Mammalia > Microbiotheria > Microbiotheriidae > Dromiciops > Dromiciops gliroides. Next base: position 350,917,072 of record NC_057861.1, read on the forward strand.
TTCTTATCTACCCTGCCCCTTTAATTTGTTGCTTACCTTTGTTCTAGCTTGTCACCTAATGATTACACACAAAACTGATTCTAAGATATCATTTCCTATCTACTTAGAGATATCAATTTCCCTTAGAAAATGTTTTATATTGGATGTTATGTTCAATGGCTTCTGAATCTCTTCCTGAAAGAAGTATTAATGATTTATTGTTATTAAGCTTTTGGATCCCCACTTTTAATCAAAGGATAAACCTTTGATTTCTTTAATTTGTTGATCTCAAATTCTATTTGCTATCATCTCATGTGTCTATTTTCACCTTTAAATTGTTAAGTATGAAGATCTGTTTCCTTAGATTCAAGGAACCTGTTTAAGTTCTACACAAAACTTCTCTATTTCTTTATCCTCTGTGTCAGATGATGGGACATTAACAGTTATGTTCTTAGTGGTCTGTGTTCTTACACTTATCCTGAATATTGCAAAGTAAGATGACCAATGAAATATTTTTGTTCCCTTTGATCACATACTGAAAACATATCTCCTATTGTACCCATCAATAAGCATTTAATAAGTGTCTATGAAATACCAGAGACTATGCTAGGGGCAGCTAGATGCTATAGTGGATAGCTTGCTAGGCCTAGAGTCAGGAATACCTGAGATCAAATCCTATCTTAGACACTTACCAGCTGTGTGACCTTGGACATTTTACTTAACCTCCATCTGCCTCAGTTTTCTCTCCTGTGAACCTGGAATAATAATAGCACACAGTTGCTATGAGGATCAAATGAGAAAACATTTATGGAACACAACACAGTGCCTGGCAATAGCCAGTAATAGAAAGTTATAAAATTATATGTGTTATATAATGTCATTATTATTATTATTATAGTATTAAGGAATTAAAATACAAAAGTGAAATAGTCACTTAGGGAGTTCAAATATGCAGTTATAAAAAATAGACACAAGGTAAATTTACGGTAAAAGGCACTAACTATTGGGGAGGGGAAGAGTCAGGGAAGACTTCACATAAAAGAAGGAGTTTGAGCCTAGTTCTTACTGAAACTAAATGGTCTAAGAGATGGTGGTTGTAGGGAAGGAGTCAGTTTCAGGTATGGGGTCAACCAATTAAGTCAAGAGGTGGTATATAGTGTGTCATGAGCAAGGAATAACAAGGAAAGTTGGCTGATTATCTATGTGAAGTAGAGCAAAGAGACTCTGAGACATACATTTACTATAAGTTCTTTGTCTCTGGTTTTCTTTACAGCAAGAATGTCAATGTGGTTTCATTCCACCAGTAATGTATCAAATAATTAGTCACTAGACAAAGAAAAATCTCTTTTTGAGTTCCAGCAGATAGATTAATGTTTTTAGACAGTCCAAGAGCTGTATGAATCTTAGCAACCTCCAGATGATAATAGGGCTTGAAATAGCTTGATGGACTGTACTGCATTTTTCATTTTAGTCATGTAGACATGGTCCAAAACAATAAATTTCCCTTCATGTTTAAACACTGTGGCATTGCTAGTCTTATTTCCTGAACAAAACTCAAATCAACAGGACCTGGGACTGACATGGCTAAACCATTGAGAGCTTATTCTCTCCTATCCATAAATCTTCCTGCCACTCTGAGCCCTATTAGCATATAGAGCAAGCAGAGAGAATTAAATACAGAAGCACAAAAAAAAATTTCCTTAAGAAGATGTTGAAGTCAAATCCCTGAGAGCTATGAGGTTTTTTTTTTTTTAAGTGTGCTTTGGTTTATAATTAAGATATTCATGGAAAAATCCAATCTATGGTCATAACTCAAACCTAACCTATATTGAACTATAACATTTCAGTTGGTAATCCACAATATCTGTTCTAACACTTGATATTGAAAATGAAATTACATTCTTTAATCGTTGGGACCCATGATTCATTTATGCTGAAAGGGTTATCAAATATGTTTAACCTGGCAAATATAATCCTAATGATAAAATGAATTTCTTTAAGACAGATGCTTGATTATTATCCAGAATTAATGGACAGATTAAAATATTGAGGTAATGATTATACAGAGGAACCAGGATAATAAGGAAAAGCTTAGGAATGCAGAAATTCCATTGTTTTCCTTACTTATATATATTTTTAATTGTATATTATTTTGGGAAAAAAACAACTAGATGATGACTTTAAACTTTCTGTGCCTCAGTTCCCTAAACTATAAAACAAGGGATTTGTACTTGACTTTTAAGTACTTCTCTAGTTCTAGATCCCATGATAATCCCATTATTCATGTGAGTATATCTTCTCATATGCAAAATCATGCACTTTAATAATAATAGCTTAGAGTCTATTAAGATAGCATTCTAAAATGTGTAAATCACTTTACAAATATCATCTCATTTGTTCCTGACAATAACCCATTGAGGTAGGTGTTATTATGATCCCCATTTCACAGATGAAGAAACTGAGGCTCAGAGAGTTTAAGTTACTTACCAATGGTCATACGCATAGTGTCAGAGGTTGGATTTTTTGTGTGTGTGAGGCAACTGGGGTTAAGTGACTTGCCCAGGTTCACACAGCTAGTAAGTGTTAAGTGTCTGAGGCCAGATTTGAACTCAGGTACTCCCGACTCCAGGGCCGGTGCTCTATCCACTGCACCACCTAGCTGCCCCCAGAGGTTGGATTTGAACTTAGATGATATCAACTCCAAGTCTAGAACTATATCTGCTTTGCCATCTGGCTATTTTATCTAGGTTAAATATGCTATATAATTTTCTTTGCCTATTTTGATTTTTAAAAAATGTTTCTAATACTATTTATTCCCAATAATAATAGAAGCATAGAAGGGTACAAGTAGACTTCTCAGGGACAGGGGTACCTTTCTCAGACAACTATATGCATTGTCAGACTGTCATCTGGAACATTGCTGTTGTTTATCTCTCTCCTCTTACACATACCTCTTGGAGTTATCCAATGTACTACCATTTGTCTTTCTAGGCTGGTATTCATGTCGTCATGTACATGTTACCACTTCTCCCCAAAATCTTTACTATACCTCCCCTGACTCAGATGAAACAACCTCTATCTATAGCTTTACCCTTTCTTCTTTCCTAGGACATCTATCTTCCTGCAATCAGACAACCTGTTCAGAACCTACCCTTTCCCCATCCCATCATAAATGAGTCCCTGACATGGAATTAAAGTCTAAAAGAGTTAAGGTCCTTTCCAAAAGGAAATTCTTTGAGTATAGGTTCTAGTTGAGATGTCAGCTTAAAAGATCTTAAGATCGGGCAAATCCTAAGGAAAAAAAAACTTTTTGGTACCTCTGTAAGATAGAAAAGAATTAAAGACCCAAAGGAATGATGTTCAACACTTAACACAATACTTGGCACATAGTGAGCATTTAATAAATGATTATTGAATTGAATTAGTTGAAATGAGACTGAATGCTATTGTCATTTAGGGTCAGAGGGGCTACCAGGAACCGCTACATAAGAAGCTGCCCACCAGTAAGGTCAGGCATACAGTTATGTATAACTGAGGGAATAAAATTGCAACATGAGAAAAAAATGGCATGACATACCAAGAACCATTCCATAAGGAAAAGGCTGACATGATACAGAAGCCAGGCTAGTGGTGCTTTATCATATAATGTTTAAAAGTACCAGTATTTCAATGGAGCCCTGATCTCATTGAAAGCTACTCCATTCCAAGCAGACTTTGGACAGCATCTAAAATCATACCTGACAAGTTCATGCCAAAATATTTCTTTTCTTGGCCAAAGAGTATACTCATTTCAAAAACAAAAACAAGGAGACTAAGAAAATAAACAACAGGAAATAATTCATCCTCCCTCCACATAGAATTGTACTTTTGCATGTACTATATGGTGAGCAAGAGAGAGGATAAATGTTGGGAACATGCATGAAAGGGACAAATTGATAGAAAACATGCTGGCCAAGGAACTCCCACACCTGGCCAAATTCTTTCTCTGCCTCCAATAATGTTCCCTCAAAGAATTATCGGTATCCTTTGATACAGTTACCTACTTGAGCCCTGGCAAATCATTGCAGGAACAAGTCTTAAATGGGCTAGTTGGAAGCATCCTGTGGAAATTCCTTACACCCCTTCCTGTACCATAAGGCTCCTGGTCTTTAACCTCAGTCCATGCAAAGCACCTTCAGAGCAAGAAGAAAAGAGGTTGCGTAAGGGGCAGCTAGGTGGCACAGTGGATAAAGCACTGGCCTTGGATTCAGGAGGACCTGAGTTCAAATCCAGCCTCAGACACTTGACACTTAACTAGCTGTGTGACCCTGGGCAAGTCACTTAACCCTCATTGCCCTGCAAAAAAAAGAAAAAAGAAAAGAGGTTGGGTAGAGCTAACAACCCCCCTTCCACCCAGCACCTGAATTCTTTACATTATTTATTGATTATGGCTACAACCAAACAAGCTATAGTACTAGAGGTTTCTTCATACTTGGCAAATATCAGAGTATAGACAGTTCTGCTATGGTATATCCAAGTCAACTGAAGGGATTAGTTATTAATTATTATGTTATTTTTCTACTATGCAGATTCAATGTCAGTTTTATGAGTGTTTTAGAATAGTCTGAGTCAGATGTTTTCTTAGAATACTATAATTTTCTCATGTTTCACAACTTTGATCATGATATTCCTGTTCAAATATCTTCAGTTGTTGTATACCATCTACAGAAGAAAAACCACAGTCTATAGGACATTTTAGCTGACATTCAAGGCCCCAAATGAACTGGCCCCATGATACTGATCAAATCTTATCTTTCATTTCTTTTCCTTATATATCCATCACACTTGCTCTTGGTTCTATCATTCTATTTACCATTCCTTAAAGATATCTTAGACTTTTCCATCTCTGGGCTTTTGTTGATGTCATTCCTCTTCTTAAAATGCTCTATCGAATTTGCCTCCAGCAAAATACTGCCAGGGTATTTAATTGTCACCTCAATTCAATTCAACAAATTCAATTTCCTTCATGAGAATTGAATCTATTGATTTTACGAATCTGCATATTGTTTCTTTGTATCTTTCTTATAAAGTCTTTCCAATATAATCTATATTTTTCTAATATAAGGTCAAGGTATAAAATGTAATAAGGCACTGTGGATCCTAAAATATTTTAAAACCAATTGTACATAATAAGGAGCAAAAGAATCCATTTAAAAAATACAAGGTTAAAAATTAAATATTACTTAGTTTCCTCTCCAGAGTCAGCACAGCAGACAATCCATCAATTCAGGAAGGCCCCATGAGCTTAGAAATTTCTGCCACCATCTCCACTTGAAGTAGGCCTTTTATACCTTAGATACAAATGAAGCCAAATGGCTTCCTTGCCCTCCCAAAAAAGACCATATAGCCTACTTAAAACAAGTGTTGCTCCTACCATAGGGCTCCTGATTTAAATTCTATCTATGCAGCAAAGAATGGGTAGTTTAAAACCAATTTAGTTAGGGTCAGCCAGGTGGCACAGTGGATAGAGCACTAGCCCTGGAGTCAGGAGGACCTGAGTTCAAATCCAGCCTGAAACACTTAACACTTAGTAGCTGTGTGACCCTGGGCAAGTCACTTAACCCCAATTGCCTCACCCAAAAGAAAAAAAAAACAATTTAGTTCTATATAAACATATATATGTATAATGAATGCATACATACATGCGTATATGCATACATACACACATATAAATTATACATACCTATTTATTATTCATCAAGAACAGTGATTTAACTGGTGAAAGAAATCGAATACTAATGAGAACATGATCTTACTAATTGTAAATTGGCAACTCATCTGTAACTTAGAGTCTTAGAGAATTGTTTGGGGGTTAATAGAAGTTAAGACACTTGACCAGGGTTATACAGTTAATATGTAGCAAAGGTATATTCTCTGGACTCCAAGATGCTATCCACTAGGTCATGCTTGCACTCAAATAAGTGGTATTAATTGTAGAGATTAAAAAGTAGCCTTTTGAGTAAAAGAAATAAAGATGAATTTTACTTAATTTTTTGCTCATCTAATAGCACATGTTGTATACAAATAAAAAGCAATGGACTCATACATTGTCAGGTTATTTTTCTCTTTTTTTCCCTTTGAATGTTGTCAAAATTCAATAATTGCATTTTAAATTGTGAGGGACCATGATCATTCCAAGAACAAAGCTTATTAATGTTTTTTTGAGTCGAACAAGGAAGGACCTTTAGACAAATTGTGGGTAAATACAAATTCATGACTTTTGCAATTTCTTAAAGGAAAGAGAAATTAAAATTCCAACCTATACAAAGTAATCATTGTTATCTCTGTTCAATAAGACAAATACTCTGAAATGCAACCTTTGGCAATAAGAATGCCCAACCATGCTGTGAGTGTACACATTTTAGTAGGAAGATATGTTCTAGTTTACAAACTTAATTGCAAAACTAATTTCATTTGAAGTCTATTTCCAAAAGGAAGGACAAAATGTTTTCATCGATTATGCCAATCATTTGTTTCAGAAGACAAATAACACTGATTTAGAATTAGGGAGTATTAAGTTGATTTTATCTTTGACACTAAAACTTTTCCTTAAAAAATAGAGAAAATGAAGCTAGAAATGACAAATACCATACTGACATTAGTGTCCTTGATATTTAGAAGTTCCCTACCTAATAATGATTTAGGTATAATTATAAAATACATTTCTTTTTTAATCAGTGTGGTAAAATGGCCTTATGAAGGAAACAACACATTGTTCTCTCAGTGAAAGTTCAGAATGCCAGAAGGTATGAGTAACAAATTAATTTTTGAAAAATTAAATGAGTTTTAACAGGGAAACAGCTCAAACTATGAAAATCCTGTCTTAAATAATTTAAACTAAGACAGAGACAAGGTCACAGCATTGCATTTTGTGGATAAAGGAAGTTCACATCAATATCCCATGGGTCAAAGGTAATAACCAGCCTTGGAAATGCCATCAATCAGAGCCATGGATCAAAAATGACAAAAACAAATGGAGGCACGTCCTTGGTTTATATCAAGTAGAACCTGTACTTTTTCCCAGTGTAGTGCTAAAAATATTTTTGAAGATATGTAAATAAATAAGGTTTTTATCAGTGGTAACTGGAATGGGAGGTGGGGAAGGAAGAACAGTTTTCAGAACTAAAGTTCAGAGGCATTCAATTACCCATAACTGAAATAAAAAAGATATTTAGATTGCTGTCAATAAAGGTCTGTTGTCAAAAAAGAATTGAGGGGCCAGCTAGGTGGCACAGTGGATAAAGCACTGGCCCTGGATTCAGGAGGACCTGAGTTCAAATCTGGCCTCAGACACTTGTCACTTACTAGCTGTGTGACCCTGGGCAAGTCACTTAGCCCTCATTGTTCCCCCAAAAGAAAAAAAAAGACCTAAAGCTTCTACTTAGGTGAGAAGTAGGTATATATATGGAGGAATGGTCAGGTGGGGTGGAGAGGAAAACCAGTGAGCAATACTTATAAGAACACATAGACATCTAGGTGGTACAATAGATGCAGCACCAGGTTTCAAGTCAGGAAACCTGAGTTTAAATCCAGTCTTAGATACATAATAGCTCTGTGACCCTCGGCAAGTCACTTGACTTCTATTTGCCTCAGTTTCCTCTTCTGTAACATGGGAATAATAATAGCATCTATTTCCCAGTGTTGTTGTGAGGCTCAAATAAGATAATAATTATAAAGTGCCTGTTACATAGTAGGTGCTATATAAATGTCAGCTATTAATAGGATAATTTGGTGTCAGAAACTGGGATCGAATCTCATGTGGCCTTGAGTAAGTTTGGCTTTTAGTTTTAGGGAATATTTTGAGATCATCAAAAACTGCATAATTTTCCAAATATAGTCCAACTAGCTCTCTTCCTCCTATCTAATTCTTGACCCAGGCCATTGTTCATTTTCGGAGACTTTTCAAGATATATTCTGTGTTACTAATGGAATAACTCAATGAGGCTTACCATCTAATTGCACACCATTACATGGACAATGGGCAATCTTCATGTATTTGGCTCTCCACCCCCCACTTATGGATTGTTAGCTTAAATCCTTTTGACTAGTTATGGGTCTCGGTGAGGAAATTCTTTAGTATTCTGGGGCTTCATGCAAATTGTACAACATCATGGGAAAACACAAATAACTGGAATTTCTCTTTCATTTGCACTTTGTGCTGCACATATTCAATGACGGGGGTGAACACATTTGGTGAGCATATATCTCTATTTTTTTTCAACTGATGTACAGAATACTCTCCTATTCTTAAGACTGTGACTACTGTATTAGTCTTTAGACACTTCATTAGTCTCTACATACCAAAAATATTCAGAAGCTGTCTAAATGGTAACTACTGAAAAATCATAACCATGCCTTTAAAATTTCTTTTTAAATTTTATAATAAAATATTTTATTGTAATAAAATGTTGGGAAATATGAGGAAGGGAAAACTGCCTCAAGAATTCCAGAAAGAAGTAATTTTTGACTAAAGGTAATAGGTCAATAGGCTAATATTTTCTATGAGTACCTTGTGCTGTCTGTCTCAGTGTGGGTACAGCATATCCCCAGAAGAAATGCTGTTTGGAACTAGGTTAGAGTTTTCCACCTATCCAAGGACCTCATAGTCAGTTGACTCACCACATGCTTGTGTTTCTTGCCTTTTATTTCCTTCACAAAGCAACTTCCACCTCCTGCTGACAGCCAGTCTCCCAACTGGGATGTGGAGAACTGCTGGAGCAAAAAAAGAACAACTCTTCCTTTGACTTCAGGGCTCCCTTTTCTCTCTGAGCCCGTCCTTTGAGGGTAGAAGAGTAGCACCCTCTACTCAGTGATGAACATTCTTCCATCTGGTTATGTCCTTTACATCCTAGTAATTCTGAACTCCTGAAGATGATCATTTAAACCCTATTCCACACCACCTACCACATCATTCCTTGTTCCCATCCCCCTCAATCCTTCCACACAAAGTTTCTACCTAACTTCCTCCAGACCTTAAGCTGTGCCCTCTGGAATGTCTATTTCATAAGCAACTAACTTCTCTTCATCTTAAATCATTCTCTTTACCACTCCTTCCATCTACTAGCTACTACATGCTACTGAAACCTGGCCTGCCATGAAAATACAGCCTCCCTTCGCCACCTTTTCCAGTACTAACTGCACCTTTACTCATTTTCCTTAGCTCACTGATGCAGGGGACTTAGAATATTCCTTGCTTGGGGCAGCTAGGTGGCACAGTGGATAGAGCACCGGCCCTAGATTCAGGAGGACCTGAGTTCAAATCTGGCCTCAGACACTTAACACTAGCTGTGTGACCCTTGGCAAGTCACTTAACCCACTTAACCACAATTGCCCCGCTATATATATATATATATATATATATATATTCCTTGCTCCCCATTGTCACTTTCAGGTTCTTCGTCTTTCTCCATGATTCAATAACGTTTCTTCCTTTCATGTCCATGCTTTTTATATCTATCCTCCATCAAAATTCTGGTAGCTGTTGTCTACAGATCTCTAGTTCCTTCTCCAGTGAATTCCATACATGCCTCACAATTTTTCACTCCTTTCCAATTCTTGACCTCCCACTAGGGGACTTCAACGACCATATTGTTTCTCCCTTAAATGAACTAACCATTCATTTCCTCAAATTATTCACTTCCCATGAGCTGTTCCTCCATCCCACCTGAGTCACATAAAAGACAGTCATACCCTTAATATTGCCATTACCCACAAATCTACCACCTCTATGTTCAAGTGAAATCTCCTTATCAGATCATTATCCACCGACTTTTTTCCTCTCCCTCTGATTTCCCTTTTATTTTATTTTATTTTTGCGGGGCAATTGGTGTTAAGTGACTTGCCAAGGGTCACACAGCTAGTAAGTGTTAAGTGTCTGAGGCCGGATTTGAACTCAGGTCCTCCTGAATCCAGGGCCGGTGCTCTATCCACTGTGCCACCTAGCTGCCCCTGCTTTTCCTTTTAAAACTCTATTCTTTGTTCACACTGTGACCTTTGTTCCCTTGACCTCTCAATTCTCTCCCAGGCTATCTCTAGCTTCTCTCTCCTCTTCTTGCCATCTACACTCCTTGGTGAATCAATTCGCCATGTCTTCCTCTCTAGAATCCCTAGCTCCTTACTAAATTACCAATTATGCTCAGTCAAGTATCAGCCTTTGATCACTCTCATCACTTGTCATCTTTGCTCCTAACACACATGCTGCTAAATGTGAGTGAAGAAAGTCACAAAACTGGTCTAACTGAGTCCACTATAAATTTATGCTATATAATTTCAACTAGGCCTTCACATCTACTAGCCAATACTATAATACCTCTCTTTGTAGAAGCTCTTCCAAACCATTTCATCCCTCCTAAAACTTGCCATGGCTCCCCTTCTCCCCAATCTCTCAGTTTAGAGCTTCTTCATCTTCTATGGTGCAGTTGACTTCTGCCACTTTCTCCTCCTTCACCGCTATCTCACATGATGAAGTGGCTTTACTCCTTAACAAGGAATTGGAATTTGAGGGGCTGGCCATCAATTGGGGAATGACTGAACAAGTTGTGGTATACGAATGTAATGGAATACTATTGTACTGTAAGAAATGATGAGCAGGTGGATTTCAGAGAAACCTGGAAGGACTTGCACGAACAGATGATGAGTAAGAGGAGCAGAACCAGACGAACATTGTACATAGTATCATCAACATTATGTGTTGATCAACTGTGATAGACTTGATTCTTCTCAGTAATGCAATAGTACAAAATAGTTCCAAAGGACTTATGATGGAAAAGGCCCTCCAAATCCAGAAAAAAAAAGAACTGTGGCATCTAGATGCAGATTGAACCATACTATTTCTTTTGTTTCTTGTGCTGTTGTTTTTCTTTTTTGAGGTTTTTCCTTTTTGCTCTGATTCTTCTGTCATAATTTGACTACTGCAGAAATGTGTTTAATGTTATTATACATATATAACCTATATCACATTACTTGCTGTCTTGGGGAGGGGGGGAGGGATAGAGAAAAATTTGAAACTAGAAATCTTATAAAAACAAATGCTGAAAACTATCTCTACATATAACTGGAAAATAATAAAATACTTTTATAATTAAAAATAAATTAATGTAAAATCTAAATTAAATAATATTTTAAAGAAATATAGCTTTGCCACTACAAATACAGTAGAGATATAGATATGTATGTATGTATGTATTCCCTTCCGACAAGTCTATAAGCTATTCAGGGAAGGGATTTGTCATTTCCTTCCTATGTTTTCCCTTAGATTTAAAGTCAACAATTCGATAAATGTGGATTAAGTAAATTCTTATTTTGTACAAAGCATTGGACACACAAAGATTAATATAGACAGAGTGCTTGCTCTTAATATGCTTGTAACCTAATAGGAAAGAGAAAATGCATATGAAAGTAACTATAAAACACAGTAGAAAATAAATTGCAAATAAGTTGATAAAAAAAGGCAAGGAGTCTTGGTGTTAATGAGAGAATGCAGAAGAATTCTACCAGAAACCTTATTTCATTATAATAGCTGGCATTTAATAGCTAGCTTTTTATAGCATTTTAAGGTTTACAAACTTCTTTGAAAATATTATCTCATTTCATCCTCTCAACAACCATGGGATGTAGGTACTAGTATCATCAGCATTTTCAGATGAGGAAAGTGAGACAAGAAGAACTTAAGTGACTTGGCCAGGGCCACTCAGCCAATAAATATTTTAGGCCAGATTTAACTTGTTTTATTTTTTTTTCTGACTCCAGGACTGGTGTTCTATCCCCTGGGCTTCCTAGAAGTCCCAATATCCATAAATCTCTTTATTTCACTTTTTGGGTGCATAGCTGTGAGGGAGAGTATTAATTAACCACTTCTAAATTCACTTAGCTATACAAACATCCAAGAAACACCTCTCCCATGTTGTCCACAAAGATATACCACCATTTGCCTGATTTCTAGCTTTAGGAGGTCTCCCAAATGAAGGAGGAGTAAAAAATGATTAGCATTGAGAAAAGTCTATTGAATGAAGGAATTAGCTATTCAGGAATGACTTTCAAAATTAGTTCCCATGAAGTGGCAGAATAAGAAGACAGATTACAGTGGATAGGGAGCAAGTCATCCCCAGGTAATTGAAAGCAGTGCATGAAGGCTAATTCTTGTGCAAGTTTGAAAATTAAAGGGAAAAGAAGAGAAATAAGAGTAGCAAGAAGAGTTTTGTTTTTGTTTTTGTGAGGATATTAGGGATATGGCTATATGTCATTTCTACGTACATGTTTGTTTTATTCCTTGGATCAGTAATAGAATGTAAACTTCTTAAGGGTAGGAATCATTTCACTTTTGCCTTTTTATTTCTATCCTGTAGAACAGTTCTTGAAACACAGTAGATGTTTAATAAATATAAATTGAGACCATTAATGTGGAAGGATCTAAGATATAAAAGGGGATGTGATTTGTGGAAAGAGTTCCCAGAGATGAGGATCAAAGACAGACAGATTATCCTTGGCTAGAAGAACTTAAAGGTGGTTGTTGTTATTGTTAATCCTTTGTTTTTGAAGAGGACCAGTGACATCCTCTTCTAAATGTATCTTCTGAAAAAGGCAAAAAGCTGGGCAGCATGGTCAAAAGTTTAGAAAGCTTTTGTTGTATAGAGAAAGGAAGTTGAAGGAGCTCAGCTATGACAGCCTTGATCTCTGCAATTAAGAAGTGAACTGATTTTCTTAGAATGAGGTGTTGACAATGGTGGTGATTATTGGAAAATTCTGAGTGTTTATTAAAAATAGCTTTTAATGATCCATTTCCTGATAGGCAATAATATTATCATCTACTTGAGTATGTAGAGATGGCAAAAATCTGAATAGCCTGGAGAAATCAATGATAATTTGAAAATTAAGTGTATGTTTTGCTGAGCTATGGGGTTCTCAAATGTTTGTGTAAATCAGTCATAATATCCACTAGAACAAAAAGGGGGATTCTATGTAGGAAAATGGTAGAGAGGTATGCCATGCCATAAAAAGCATGAAATTTAAAATATAGGTGCTAAATACACATCTCCATCCCATTCCTATTCCTTATGAGAAAGCCAAAAAGGGGTGGGAGGGGATTGGATAAGTTACTTTGTGGCTTTCAGCTTCATCCTGAGTTGGACTAAATAGTCTCCAGAATCCATTTTAGATTTAAATCCCATGATCCTTTGACTTTTGTATAAGAATATACAAGAAACAATAAACTGCTGTTTCCCTCAATAAAACTACTGTATTAATCTAGAAATTGAAGTCCCATTTCATAAGGGTTAGGTTTTATATCTGTTATATAATTAAATGCTTCATGATTATGCTTGAGCAGTAATGCCATCTTACTCTTAATCTGTCATTGTTCTTTTCTCTTGAAGGAAATAGAGGTGTCATCTAAATGAATTACCCTGCATCATTATGTTCCTTTTGCAGAAATGTTCATATTTCAATCCCTTTATAATTTATTCCACTTTCTCCCCATTTTCTTTTTATGGTATCTCTCCTGCTATTTGTCAGGATGTATCAGATTTTCCAGGGCTCTTAACTGTCTTGCTTGATAGGAACATAGTTGTGCTGAAAATTAATTCCTTGAAAAATTTTAAAGATAGATTTTTAGACCATCAGAGATACATTTAAATAAATTAACCTAATAAGAACATACTTTGATACTGCTTTTGACAATCAATGCTCCTCTTAGAGAGCTGTCACCAAACTTAAATCAAAGAAATTTTGTCTTGGGGAGGGAGGAAGAATGTAAAGGTCACAATTAAATAGAATTCTAGTAGAATATAAGCTCTTTGAGAGCAGGACTATCTTTCAGTTTGCCACTATAACCTCAATGCCTAACACAGAACTTTGCACATAGTTGGTGCTTAATAAATAGACAAGACATTTATTAAACATTTACTATGTGCCAGGCACTGTGTAAGCACTGAGGACTGTCCTTTCCCTGGATGAGCATATAACATTAAAAAAGAGAGTTGTGGGGCAGCTAGATGGTGCAGTGGATAAAGCACCGGCCCTGGATTCAGGAGTACCTGAGTTCAAATCCGGCCTCAGACACTTGACACTTATTAGCTGTGTGAACTTGGGCAAGTCACTTAACCCCCATTGCCCCACAAAAAAAAAATTAAAAAAAGAGAGAGTTGCAAATTATGGTAGGGAGGAGAGTATTCACCCCTGGGCAAGGCTGCTGGCTGCAAATAAAAAAAAAATACAGACAAATCTTGGAATGAATTAAGCATCTCCTGAGCAGCCCATTGAATTATGTTGGGTGCCACAGACTCACCAATCCCAAAAGAGATGTGCAAGGAGAAAGTGTCTCCAGGGTACAGAGGTAGAAATATCCTCTAAAACCTATTGTATAAATGAAAAAAAAAAAGCTAGGTATAAAGACTTTCCATATTGCTACTTTTCTTTACTTCTTTGTTATTAAAAACTACTAAAGTTGTTCTGATTCAAATTGAGCCCTTCTTTATTGTTACTTCTAATGAAATGCTGGAAGAATATAACAGGAAGTTGGAGGGAGAGGCAGAATACATGTCTGTTATCATGAGGACATCATCTATAATTCCCCATTCTGTGGATGATTATCTCAAAGTAAATGTTTTCATATAATCCTTTCTTTTCAGCTTAGCTAGAGATTGATTCTTCTTATGATGCATCTTTCATTCACCAGAGGACATATAAAAATAACTTACATTTCATTCCATTACATCAATAATAATAATGTCAGTACTTTCCTTCCATTTCACTTGTACTAAAGATATTATATATCAATAAATCTATACCAAGTCATCTAATAATAATAATAATAATCAGTATTGTTAGATGTATGCATCAAGTCTCATCTCAGGATCTTAAAATGTGATCAAAGCAATAAATAACTAAAATTAATAAATAATGAAAAGTCCACCTCAAAGGAATAAGTGATTTTTTCCTCTAAAATAATATTTTGGCCAGACACCAAGTCATGAGTAATCTATTTGCAGACAGAAGCCCTCCAAAAGTTTATGTGTAAGGGAAAACATATTTATCCCAGACCTGCAGAACATGACTATTTCTATCCATGGTAGCTAGACTTTTTCATTCCATGAGTTATGTAGGCAGCCATCTACTCCTACTCATATCCCACTCAATTTCAGTGTGGGTGGGATGCCAATACTATTATTCTGGGTACCTGTTCTATACACAAAGGGAAATATGAAAAGCAATTGGAAGCTTGCTCAAGTATGATGATCTTCTTCATACATCCCTGTTTATGACCTTCTCAGGTTTATAGAATATTACATTCTCTATCAATACTTGTTCTGGCAACAAAATTTAATATAGTTTTTATTCATAGTCCCCCGAGTTTCTTACTGAAAAAACACAGGTATAAGAGATTATGGCAAGGATAGAGTGCCAGATCTGGAGTCAGAAAGACTTGTCTTACTTAGTTCAAATCTGGCCTCAGACATTTACTAGTTGTGTGACTCTGGGAAAGTCATTTAATCTTGTTTGCCTCTGTTTCCTCATTGGTAAAATGAGCTGGAGAAGGAAATGACAAGCCACTTTAGTATCTTTGCCAAGAAAACTCCAAATGAGGTCACACAACATCAGACACAACTGAAATGACTGAACCACAACTTTAAACATTTTGTTTCCAACAAAAATAGTAATTCTATTCTTTACTTTTCACTAATGTCTGCAATGTGACTTCCTGAAATGAGCACATCAATATATTGATGTAAACTGACCACAACAGGGCACTGACTTGGATATTCTCTTCTCTGGTACAGGTTACTATAACTACATATCACCTGATTCTGTGTGATTTTCATGAATGTCTTTTTAGTAGATGCTTTTGCCAACTGAAATAACCGCTGTCTTGGGGCAGTTAGGTGACACAGTGGATAAAGCACCGGCTCAGAATTCAGGAGGACCTGAGTTCAAATTCAGCCTCAGATGCTTGACACTTACCAGCTGTGACCCTGGGCAAGTCACTTAACCCTCATTGCCCCACCAAAAATAAATAAATAAATAAAATAACCACCATTCTAGTTCAAGTTCCCATTACCTCTCTTCTGTACTAATAAGAATAACTTATTTGGACTTCCTATCCCAATAATCCACTCTTTCCAATTCACCCTCCCCAGAGCTGCCAGTCCTCCAAAAGCACAGATCTGATCCTGTTCCTCTTTAACTCAGTAAATTTAGAAACTCCCTCATAGTTTTAGTATGACATGTTTCAGGAATACTCCTCCATTTGACTTTTACAACTCTTCAAAATGAATAAAGGGAACAGACCCATATCTGCAAAATTTTTTATACCATCTCTTCTTGCAGTGTCAAAGAACTGGAAATTGAGGAGATGACCATTAATTAAAGAATGACTGAACAATTTGTGGTATGTGATTGTGATGGAATGCTATTGAAATCTGAAAGGAAATGATTTCCAAAAAAAAGCCTGAGAAAGCTATTTGAACCAATGCAAAGTGAAGTGAGCACATTGTACACAGTAAAAGCAGTATTGTAATGATAATCAACTAACAAAGACTTAACTTCTCTGATTGATACAATGAACTCTGATAATTCCAAAGGATGAAAAATATTATCCATCTCTTGAAAGAGAGAACTTATGATCTCTGAGTATAGTTTGAAGCATAGTGTTTTTCACCTTATTTTTCATAAAAGTATTTTATTATTTTCCAGTTACATGTAGAAATAGTTTTCAACATTTGTTTTTATAAGATTTATAGTTTTAAATTTTTCTCCTTCCCTCCCCTCCCTCCGCCCTTCCCAAGACAGCAAGCAATCTGATATAAGTTATATATGTACAATGACATTAAACATATTTCCGCATTAGTCATGGTGTGAAAGAAGAATCAGAACAAAAAGTAAAAAAAACTCATAAAAGAAAAACAAAAAAATAGAAATAGTATGGTTCAATCTGCATTCTAGATGTTACAGTTCTTTTTTTCTGGATTTGGAGAGCATTTTCCATCATGAGTCCTTTGGAACTATCTTGGACCATTGTATTGCTTAGAAGAGTCAAGTCTATCAAAGTTGATGAACACATAATGTTGTTGATACTGTGTACAATGTCCTCCTGGTTCTGCTTATCTCACTCAGCATCAGTTCATGTAAGGCCTTCCAGGTTTCTCTGAAATCCACCTGCTCATCATTTCTTACAGCACAATAGTGTTCCATTACATTCATATACCACAACTTGTTCAGTCATTCCCCAATTGATGGGCATCCCCTCAATTTCCTATTCCTTGCCACCATAAAAAGATCAGCTATAAATATTTTTGTACATGTGGGTCCGTTTCCCTTTTTATGATCTCTTTGGCAAAAAGGCCCAATAGTGGTATTGCTGGGTCAAAGGGTATGCACAGCTTTATAGCCCTTTGGGCATAGTTCCAAATTGCTCTCCAGAATGGTTGGATCAGTTGGAACTGAGTTTTTTTAAATTAAAAAAATAAAATAAAGTTTAAAATAACACCAAAATAAAAGAGTAAACAATGCTGAAAAAATCTTTACAAAATGACCTCTTCCTACCTATAATAAATAACAATTCATTCTACTCCTTATACAGTACTGTTATGATCTGGAAAAAAAAATGTCTTCTTCATGTTCCTCATTTAAGATACTTCCTCTCCTCAGTTCCTTTAAACTGGCTATCCTACAAGTTTATAATATATTCCAACCTACTCTCTGCCTCTTTAATCCCTTGTATCCTCCAAGATTTTCCTTAAACCCTATTTCTTCTAATAGGCTTTTCCAGAGCATGGAACATTGTTTTGTAGTTGCTTTGTATTTACTTATCTTTTCACATGTTGTATCCTCCCAATATAATAGAAGCTCCTTGAATTAGGAACTTCTCTTGCGTCTTTATCCTCAGTGCCTAGGAAACCAGACAAATAATAGCCACTCAATAAATGACTAGTGATTTGAAATTAATTGAAATGAATTTCCTCCAGTGTCTTGTTAGTTTTCTCTTAGCTACCCTGTCCTCTTAAAGTTCATTGAAGGGCAGACAATACTAAAGCATAGCACAATCTTTTATGAATAATATCAAAAGAAGTAAGCTGCAAAAGGGGCATATTTTGTTGGTTTCTATATTTTAAGCGATCTTGGGGGAAATGTAGAAACAAAGAAAGGAGAAAATAAAAGTTCTATGTAGATAAGACAGAACTACTCAAAGTTAATGTCTTCTTTCTCTAACAAGGAGAATACATTTGCAACAAAAAATAAACATAAGAAAAATATTTCATAAGAGTTAAAATTTAAGATTAGTAAGGAAATGGTAAGAAACCACCTAGCTATATCTCTGCTATGCAGATTCTCCCAGAGGAAAAGCCCAAATGCAGGCTGATTCCTCACCCCAGTTCCCAGGGTACAAAACCCCCTTCTCTACTAGTCATTACTGTACTGTTGGATCTCCCCACCCTCTACAGTTACTCATGCTTTCCACACAGTGGTCAGCCAAATTCAATACTTCCTCCTATTGAGGGGTGAGGGTGGAGATAAAATAA
This sequence comes from Dromiciops gliroides, assembly GCF_019393635.1. Lineage (NCBI taxonomy): Eukaryota > Metazoa > Chordata > Mammalia > Microbiotheria > Microbiotheriidae > Dromiciops > Dromiciops gliroides. Next base: position 350,935,602 of record NC_057861.1, read on the forward strand.
AATCAATGAGGAGAGGGTAAAGATGGACCCACTATAGATAATTTGTAAAATGTATGTCAGATCAATTCTAAGGAGTGCAAGGTAGACTGGGAGTAGCTAAGGGAAATGAGTTTTTCATGAAGTACAATTCTTTGCTATTATTTCAAAGGATTGTATAGATATGTTTCCCATCTTCTTATCTTGCTATAATATCAGTGATTATATATTTTGCAAATTTTTGTTATTTCAAGGTAGTAGGGTATGGAAGTTAAGTAAAGCAATACTTGACCCCTCATAAAGCTGTTCTTGTAGTTTACCACATTACAGGAAACATGCTATCTTTATGTACTTAAATGAGTTGATATAGAAGCATTTAGGGGGCTTTAGACTTGGAAAATGGTCACTAGTGGAGATCCCCACTAGTGGTTTGTTGTAGACCTTCTGCTTTTTAATGTTGATCAGTGAACCTGATAATTGCATAAATATTGTGCTGATCAAATTAAGAAAAAAAACACAAAACCAAAGCTGTGGAACAGAGGTATGTTAATATGCTGTCTTCAGTTCAAGCCAATCCAATTAATCAAAGCACTTATTAAATATCTACTATGTGTTTGCCTCGATGATAGGTTTTTAGAATAAAAAGGCAAAATACGAGACAGCTCTTGTCCTCGAGGAACGTATACTCTCTGGAGGTGGAGGGGAAATATAGTATCTATACATAGTGGCAAATACAAGGAAATGAAAGGCATAAACAATAGCAAGGAAGAAATAAAATTACTCTTATTTGCAGAAGACATGATAGTGCACATAGAAAGCTTAATAAAATCAGCAGAGAAACTAAATGAGATAATTAATAACTTTAGTAAAATAGCTGGATACAGAATAAAACCAGAAACATAATTATCATTGCTATGAAATATTAACAAACAGAAAAAATAATAAGAGCAATTACACTGAAAATAACCACATAATATATAAAGTATATGAAAGTAAACATGTCAGATATATGCCAGATTTATATAAATACAAGTTAAACCACTTTTTATAGAAATAAAGGAAGACAAGTAATTGGTGAGATATTAATTTTTATATAATTGGGGCATGGTAATATAATAACATGACTATGCTACCTAAATAAATTTATTATTATGCCAATAAAATTATCTTGAGGATAATTTATAGAATCAGACAAGACAATAATAAAATTCAATTGAAAGGTGAAAAAATTTAGGATGTCAAAGAAAATAATGAAAAAAAATTACAAATTAAGGTGTCATATTATTACCAGATCTCAAAATGCCAGGCCTGGAGTCAGGAAGAATTATCTTTCTCTGTCTGTCTCTGTCTCTGTCTCTATGTTTCTCAGTCTCTGTCTCTCAGAGAATTTTTCAGGATTGTTCATAATTTTAATTTCTTTCTTTGAAAATTGTTTGTGTCCTTTAACAATTTATCTACAGAATAGTTCTTGGTCTTAAAATTTTGAATCAGTTCCTTATATAGCTTATATATGAAACCCTAGTCAAAGAACCTTGTTGCAATTTTCCCCCCAAAGTTACCTTTCTAACTTTTACTATATTAGATTTATCTTGGCAAAATCTTTTCAATTTTAAACAAAGTTACCTGTTTTTTTCTCATGATAAATAATATGAAGCAATTTCTTTATTGCTCCTTTAATTTGTTTATTTTATGACTTTATATCTAGATTCTATAACAATTTGAAGATTATCTTAGTTTATGGAATAAGGTTTTCTTCTAAACCTCATATCTGCCAGACTACTGAACTGCTGTCTAGTTTTCCCAATAGTGTCAAATAGTATTTACCCCAGTAAACTAGAGACTTTGGATTTAACAAACACTATGAAAATGTGATTGCATCCATTTTCATGTACTTAACATGTTTCATTGATCAGCCTCTATTCTCTCTCTGTCTCTCTTTCCTCTCTTTCTCTCTCTTCATCTGTCCCTGTCCCTGTCTCTCACTCTTTTAAACCATTGACAAATTATTTTAATGCTTTACAGCACTGTTTGAGATATCAAAAAGACTTCCTTCCCTCCCACTTCTTTCATTATCAGTATTGAAATTATGAATCTTTTTTTATTCCATAAGATTTCCATTATTTTCTTCTTCTTTTTATTACTATTACCATAACTATTATTATTATTATTATAGATTGGTTGATACAGCATTAAATACACTCATTAATTTAAGTAGTGTTATTATTTAAAAAATATTGATGTGACCTGGGCCAGGAGCAATAAATATTTCTCCAAATATTCACATCTGTGTTTATTTCTGCAAAACAGTATTTCAAAGGTAGAGTCATTTAGTGACTGACTGAATCTTAGTAGATGAATTCTCAAATATGCTATACCTTCTGTTGTTATCTTGAATAAAATTTCTCTTTCTAACTCATCCTACTGGTTATACATACAGATGCTGATTTTATGTGTGTGTGTGTGTCTGTCTGTGTCTGTGTCTGTGTCTGTGTCTGTGTAGATTTATCTTCTGTGGTAAAATTATTAGAATTTGGCTGACTCATTTGGGAGGGGCCACATCTGGCCTGCCCTGAAGTTATGTATGCTACTGAGGTCAGAAGGAGAAACCTCTCTCCATAGGCAGTTTTTGAGGGACCTTCTCTTTTGGGGGAGGAAAATTAGATGCTTGCTGAGGGGAATCTGAGTCTCTTCCAGAGCTCTCTCTTCTTTTTCTCTTCTTCCCTTCCTTCCGGTGTTTGTGAATAGCTAGAGCCAGGTAGTGAGTTAACAAAAAAGCCCTACTTTCTTTTGAATTAGCTTAACTGGAAGCAAGTTGGGGATTGTATAGACTTAGGTTAGAGCTAGGGGGATTATCCATATTTCTTTTTCCCTATTCCCTTATCTTTGACTTTATTAATTTCATCTTTGCTTTTTACATTATTCTCCCTAATAAAGCATCTGTGGAACAGAGGCTGTAAGGCTCTTTTCTTATTGGCCTGGGAGAAATATCTAAAAAGGCAGTTTCTGAAGGGAGAGAGCTTTAAACCTAGAGGTCCCTCATTATCTCTGGGACCCCAATATTTAGGCGAGCCACCCAATTAACTCTTCATATATTAAATTTGGCCACCACACTTACATCCTTCAAGTTTGCTCAAATTGTGTTATTTTAATTAAATTTTATTTGAATGTTTAGGTTTTTCTAAGAAAATCATCATATAAGGAAAATATAATAATTTGCTTCATTTTTTTGTATCTGCTTATTCTCTTATTCTTCTGGTCTTATTGCCATAACTAGCATTTCTAGAACAATGTTATATAGTACTTTTAATAATGCATTATTTTCTGTTCTCATTTGGGAATTGACAAATGTCATCTCCAGTTTGTTTTTTATAAAGTTCTATTGTCCATTTTTTCTTATTAATCATTTGTTTAAATTTGTAGATGTTTTAAATGGATATATCAAGGCCCTCCACTTATCTATTTGTTTCTCCCTCCATTTCTATTTTTTTCTTGTAATATTTAGATATTATGCTATTAGGTGCATATATTAGTTCCTTGGTTTGCTAATGTGGGTGTTGGTAGATGAAGGTGACCATACTTGGATGAAGTTCTGCAACTAAATGGCATGGGAAGTACCTGCATATTTCTAATTACAGTGGGTATAGATTAAGTCCTTTCTTCAAAGAACTCTGGGGCTATACTTGCACTGGGACTTACCTGGGATTATTTAACCTGGATTTTTGGCTAAGAGATTACTCTCATGCTGGGCTTTTTTTTTTTTTTGTGAGGCAATTGGGGTTAAGTGACTTGCCCAGGGTCACACAGCTAGTAAGTGTTAAGTGTCTAAGTCCGGATTTGAACTCAGGTCCTCCTGACTCCAGGGCCAGTGCTCCATCCACTGCACCATCTAGCTGCCCCGTGCTGGGCTTTTTAAGACAAGTTTTTAAAATGCACAAGTTGGATTTTGCCTAGGATTTTCTCCCATGGTTTGACTTAGACAACTGGTACCCAGGGAAACTTGATTATTGTTGTTCAGTCATTCAGTCATGTCTGACTTTTCATGATTCCATGGACGAAAGAACACCAGACCCTTCTATTCCTTCACTGTCTCTTAAAGTCTTTCTAAGTTCATGTTCAATGTTTCTATGACACTATCTATCTCAACCTCTACCATTGCCTTTTCCTTTTGCTTTCATTTTTTCCAACATTATTTATTTACAATGAGTACCATCTTCTTGTCGTATGGCAAAAGTATTTAAACTTAAGCTTCAGTATTTGACCTTCCAGTAAATAGCCTGAATTAATTTCTTTAAGTATTGACTGATTTGATTTCCTTGATAAGGCAGTCTCAAAATTCTTCTCCAGAACTATAATTTAAAAGCATTGATTCTGTAATGCTGAGCTTCCCTTATAGTCCAACTTTTATAGCCATATGTTCCTAGTAGAAAAACCATTGCTTTTACTATATGGACCTTTATTAACAAGGAAATATCTCTGCTTTTTTAGTATGCTGTCCAGATTTGCCATAGAATTCCTTCCAAAAAGCTAGTGTCATTTATTTTCATGGCTTCAGTTGCCATCTACAGTGATCTTTGAGCCCAAGGATATAAAATCTGACACTGCTTCAATTTCTTCTCCCTCTATTTGCCAGGAAGTTATGGGACCATTTGCTAAGATCTTAGTTTTTAGGATGGTAAGCTTCAAGCCAGCTTTTACACTCTCATATTTTACCCTCATCAAGAGGCTTCTTAATTCTTCACATTCTGTCATCAGAGTGATATCATTTGCATTTATGAAATTGTTCATATTTTTCTGAGCAACCTTAATATCAGTTTTTGATAAACCCAGCCAGCATTTTGTATAATATATTATGCATATAAGTTAAATACATAAGGTGACAATATACAGCCTTGTAATACTCCTTTTCTAATCTTAAAACAACTTATTATTCCATGTTTGGTTCTAACTAAACACTTTGAGGACTTGCCACATTTTATTTTGATCCACACAGTCAAAGTCTTCAGCTTGATCAGTGAAAGAGAAGTAGATTTTTTATTTTAATTTTTTCCTATCTAGAACTCCTTTGCTTTCTTTTCAAAATCCAAGAAATGTTGGCAATTTGGTTTCTAGTTCCTCTGTCTCTTCACAAAAAACAACCTGCTCTTCTAGTAATTCACAGTTCACATATTGCAAAAAATTGCCTTTGCTGGTATGTGAAATGAGCTCAGTTGTTTAGTAATTTGAACATTCCTTGTCATCACCTTCTTTAAAATTGGGACATAAACTAATTTTTTTTTCCCAATTCAGTGGTTACTGTTGTGTCTTCCAAATTTGCTGGTCTATTGTGTGCAACACTTTAACAGCATCATGTTTTAGGATTTTAAATATCTCAGCTGCAATTCCATCATGTCCACTAGCCTTATGTTTAGCAATGCTTCCTAAGGCCTACTTGACTTCATTCTCCAAGATGTCTGGCTCTAGATCAATAACTATACCATCATGTTTATTGGTGATGTTGAGATTTTTCTTGTATAATTCTCTTGTGTATTCTTTCCACCGCTTCTTAATCTATTAAATATTGACCATTTTTGTATTTTTTTTGTCCATTTTTGCATGAAACATTCTCTTGATATCTCTAATTTTCATGAAGAGATCTCTTGTCTTTTCCATTCCGCTATTTTCTTCTATTTCTTTGCATTGCTTATTTAAGAAAACCTTATCTCATTGCTGTACTCTGTAATTGATTCACTTGGGAATATCTTTTCCTTTCTCCTTTACATTTTACTTTCCTTCTTTCTTCAGCTATTTACAAAGCCTCGTTAGACAGCCATTTTGCTTTCTTGCTCTTCTTTTACTTTGGAATGTTTTTGTTGCTGTCTCCTTTACAATATAGTGAACTTTTGTCCATAGTTCTTTAGTTCTTCAGACACTGTATCTATCAGATCTAATCCCTCAACTTAATTAATCACCTCAATTTTATACTCATAGGGGCTATTATTTAGGCCATACTTATACAGTCTGATGGTTTTCCTTACTTTCTTTTTTGTTGGGTTTTTTGGGTTTTTTTTTGTTTTTGCTGAGACAATTGGGGTTAAGTGACTTGCCCAGGGTCACACAGCTAGTAAGTGTTAAGTGTCTGAGGCTGGATTTGAACTCAGGTCCTCCTGACTCCAGGGCCAGTGCTCTATCCACTGCACCACCCTTTTCCTTACTTTCTTTAATTTGAGTCTCAATTTTGCAATAAGAAGCTCATGATCTAAGCCACAGTCTGCTCCAGGTCTTGTTTCAACTGTATAGAGCTTCTCCACCTTTGCCTGGAAAGTATATAATCAATCCGTTTTCTTTATTGACCATCTGATGATGTCCAAGTGTAGATTGCCTTTTAGGCTGTTGAAAAAGACTTTGTTGTGATCAGCAACCTATCTTGAAAAAATAACTATTATTTTCTACCCTACTTTATTTTGTTCTCCAAAGCCAAACTTGCTTACTATTCTAGTTATCTGTTTATTTCCTACTTTAGCATTTCAACCTCCTATGATCCTATGATAAATGTGACGTCTTTTTTGGTGTTATTTTTAGTAGATGATATGTCTTCATAGAACTGATCAACTTTGGCCTCTTTGGCATAAGTGGTTGGAGCAGAGACTTGTATTACTGCCATGTTAAATGTTAAATATCATTCAGTTGTTTTGAGATTATATCCCAGTACTACTTTTCTCATTGTTTTACTGACTATGAAAGTAGGATATGCAGTAACCATCTAAATTAAAGGAATCTGTTACTATCCATTTAAGTTCACTGACACCCAGGATATTGATGTTTAATCTTTTTATCTCCTAATTAAGACATCCTGCTTAACTTGATTCATAGATCTTACATTCCAGCTTCCTATGCAAATGTTGATCTTTACAACATCAAACTTGTCTTTCATCACCAGATGCATTGCAGCTGAGCTTTCTTTCAACTTGGGCTCAAGTGCTTCATTAGTACTGGATCAACCTATAGTTGTCATTTGTTCTTCTCCAGTAGCATATTGGAAATCTTCTGACTTCAGGGGTTCATCTACCAATGTCATTTCTTTTTAACATTTTAGTACCATCGATAGGGTTTTCTTGGCAAACAACCTGGAGTGGTTTGCTACTTTCCTTCTTCATCATTTGTTAGAACTCTCCACTATCACCTGTCCATCTCAGGTAACCCTGTATAACATATAGTTTCACTACACATTCCCCTCCACCATGACGATGCAGTGATCCAGTGGGGCAGGGACTCACCTGAGACAATTTGATGTTGCTGTTTCTGTTAAGTTAGGGCTAGGTTTGGGCATAGTAAGGATTGGGCCATCCTCAGCCTAGGAGTGCATGGTGTATGTTTGATGTATGTCTCTCTGCTCCTAATTATATATATTGTTTACGAATGGTCTAGTTTTTCCAAAAATATAGTTAATGGAGAGACAGACTGACAGACAGAAACAGTGAAACTGAGAGAGAGAGAGAGAGAGAGAGAGAGAGAGAGAGAGAGAGAGAGACTGACTCCTTCCCCAAGAATAATTTTTGAAATAGAATCCCCCAAACTACACTGCCTGACTAATCTCTCTGCTGGTCTGACTGTTATTTTTACACATAGGCCCATAAGTACATCAACAAATCACAAGAAATTCCCTGTGTGGTCTCATCTGTTTTCATGTAATAGTCAAAGCACACTAATCCTTTCAAATTGATGAATGAATCATTCACACTTATTTTTGATTAACTGATCATTCAATCCATGTGTCTGAAACTTCTGAATATTTGGAATTGAGGTGGAATCTACCTTTTCACTAGGATACATGAATAAATCAGGGAAGGAATCAGCATTCCTCTTATGTATGAGTTGAACTAGGTAACTACTGAAGTAGCTTCCAACTCTCATACGCTATAATTGTGTGACATGTCTTTTGGCACTTTATTAAGAGAAAAAAAGAAAACTGCTGAGGAAATCTCAGTGACTAGAGCTAACAGCAGGACTTACAATTTGGTGAGGAGTTTCCAATTAGCTTCTCCTAGGTGATAGGTTGCTATAACTAGGCAAGACCTTAAGATGAAATTATTTGTTCTGATGCTTGAAATTGTACTGATCTATAAAAGTGAGATGACAAATCTATTTAGCATTTTTTTCTGGTGGGATACATATTTTGGTCATCTGTATTTCTTCTGTTATACATGGAAACTGAGAGAAACTGGGTTCTGGCAAGGGGTGTCATGGAAATCTGCATGTCCACAGTGCCCTTTTAAGAACCATGGTTCATTTGAGTTGGAAGTACATTAGACCTGCATGTTTTACCACAATCCCCAAGAGGTGGCAGCAGCTAGGACAATGATGGAATATTCTTGAAAAGTTTATAAAAATATATGTGGTTACCTCCTATATGGTCCCAGAGGACAGTTCATGAACAATGTTCTTGAACCTCAGACTCTTGTGTAGAAGGACAAAGGAAGTTTTATAATTATCGATGTGTTATTATGTTGACAGACCTAGAGTTCTAAACAATAAGGGGAGATTTATTTGGCAGCACTATCTTTGGAGTTTGCTTTATGAGCAACCCCACATTTGAAAGTTTGTGATTGTGATTTTTAGAGAGAGGATTTCTTGAATGGTTGGGAAGGAGGAGAGAGACAAAGATCTCTCATTCCCACCCTAGGGGCTGGAGGATCATTTAAAAAAAGCTTCAACCGTGACATGAATGAAAAAGAGATTGAGATATTGCCGTAGATTTGTTCTCCACACTATTACTGTGAAGTATTATAGAGGAATTGTTCTGAAGTAACTTCCAAGTTTAAAATGTGTTTAACTTCTAAGTCGAGTCCAAATTATAGGGTAGTACTATGACTCCAGGAGAGATAAAATTAATAAATTGGCAACAAAGATTACTTTTAAGACTTTGAAGGAAACCTAGGGGGAAAGGCATTTTATCAGAAGGTGGGGATATTGCCCCACTGACAGTTCACTTTCAAGAATAGGTTATAGGATTCTCAAAATATTTTGTATGATTTTTATATGTGTCTATTGAACCCTGTGACTAATTTGTACTATCTGCATTTTCTGGAGGATAGAGTAATGGCTATCCTCTACCCAATATACATTTATTACTCAGAGTGTTTGTGCAAAAATTGGGGGCCTTGTTACCCATGTTTGTAGAAATGTAAAATGAGGCATACGTGAATTAGTTAACAATTTCCTATACTAAAATCTGGGTCATGGGAGAATAATCTAAAGACATATTTTTTTTTAATTATCATCTCCCCAAAAATAAAATCTAGTTCATGTGACCACAAAGGTTTGAGCATCTTGAGCCACAGGTTATATGCAGGTCTTTCTATATCTGACATTCTGTATCTGATACTCATTCCTTTGACTATCATCAACTTTTGGATGATATGGTTACTTATCCTATCACATCCTCCACCAAACAGTTCTTCCTTTCAGGTCAGAACTGAATCAGAATGGTATTTCTTTCCCCTAGCCTGTGTGTCCATAACTTCTACTTTCTGGGATATGAAACTGTTTAAACAAACAACGCTTTTATCCTTTTTTTTCACTACCAAAAAATATAAGTATTTGTGACAAATGTGTCTTTGAGTTAAAAACCAAGGTTCTCCAATAACTTTATTCCCTTTAGATCAATCTGAGTCCATTTGATAAAACCAGCCAAGAGCTTGGCATAAGGCCAGGGTGGAGACTGTTTAACTCTGTTTCATTTATAATGCTACAAATGTGTAGAGTGCCAACAAACCTGATTTGTAAGCCAAAACATACCCTTTTAAAAGAAAAGATAAAATATTAAACCGCATGAGGACAGAGATATAAGATCATACTATAACTCTGGTATATTGCTGCATAAATAAGGTAAGCAATACAGTGCTGATCACTCAATGAAGGAAAAACCCCACCCTGAACGCTACCTGGAGGGCACCAGTTTCTCTGTTCTCACATGCCCTTCCAGTGTACAAGGTTTCTGCCAAAAATTTCATCGCCATCAAAATTCTCAATGTTTTCCATTCCTCTTTATCACTGTTGCTCCCATTCTTGCCCTCTCTTCTCTTTAGAACTCCCCATAAACCACAAGATCATAAAATGGCTTGTAGAAGCCTTCAAAGGTTCATAATAACATAAAGACTTTGCACTTCTCTTCTGCTAAATATTCCAACAAACTGTACCTCACCTGGACACTTCTGAGCTTCATATGGGAGCAGTACCTATATATTGCAAATGAAATTATTCTCTCATAGAGATTGACACAAAGATAAATTTTCAATGCCTTGCCCTATCCTGTGATACCTCAACTATACCAACTTGATTACAACAAAGTGGGAGAGTCAGGCAAGTCTCCAAATTCCTGAGCCTAATGCTGGTATACAACATAGAATTTACATGCCCTTCAAAATACAGGAAAGTCATGCTCTCCATGTGGTTGAATCAATGTTTAATGCTGGCAAATTCTGACTTCCAACCAGGAATATTTCTTTTTTTTCTTTTTTTTTTGTGAGGCAATTGGGAGGAATATTTCAAAGAGATATAAACTCAAAAATAAGGAAAGAAATGCTCAGGTCTGTTCAAGTCACCTAGGCATAAAATAAAATTTAAGTTTCTGTTATAAAGAAGCTTTAATCAATACCTTCACTGGGTAGGAATGCATTTAATGTTCTTTCCTTTTCTTAGTGAAAAATACTATCTGTATTAGTCAATACTTATGACACCTTCCACACTTTTACATTTACCCATAAAAAATAAGACTAACATTGATCATAGGATCACATTAACCAAAAAAAAAAAAAAAAAGACAAAGACAAAAGGAAGAAAGAAAAAAAAAAGCTGTTGGCAGTACAGACTTTTTTTTTTTTTTACAGAAAGTCTAGGAAAGCTTATCTAAAGGTGATTACTTAGCCCCATCAAATCTCAGAGTTCAAAAGAGTTTCAGAATTCATCTACTCCAGCCAGTTCCTCAGCAGTACCTCCTTCTACAATATTCTCAGCAAATAATTCTACAGACTTCACTTGTAGACATCAAGTCTGAAATAGGCCATTAGACTTTTGGAAAGCTCTAATTGTTTGGAACTTTTGTCATATGTTGTACCAAAATCTGCCTCTCCATAACTTTCATTAGCTTCTATTTATTCTTCCTATAAGAATTTTATTCTAGGACTAAGTAAGACGTAGCAAATTTTTCCTTTCACATGTAACACATGTGAAATATAACATGTAATATATATTGATATATTCTTTCCTAGTGAGACTGTAGATATGATATATTTATATCTTTAAGAAGGCATAGACTCTTGAGATACTATGAAGTGTACAAACTAGAGAGAGACTTTGAGAGAACAAAAGAGAAAGGATGGAGAGAACTTCTTTCCTTAGAGAACTTTTCCTTCTGATCTTATGAAAAAAACATTAGGGGGTGGCTAGGTGGATAAAGCACCGGCCCTGGAGTCAGGAGGACCTGAGTTCAAATATGGCCTCAGACACTTGACATTTACTAGCTGTGTGACCCTGGGCAAGTCACTTAACCCCCATTGCCCTGCAAAAAAAAAAGCAAAAAAAAAAAACAAAACCCCAAAACATTATGACATGAATTCTTGAGAAGAGCATTTTATTGGCATCCTGAGAGAAGTGAATGGTATGATTTTTTTTCCCAGAATTTAGGAGAAGGCAGCAGAAGTAGTGGTGGCTCTGTCTCTCTCTCTCTCTCTCTCTCTCTCTCTCTCTCTCTCTCTCTCTCTCTCTCTCTAAAAGCAAAACACTTTCAAGGAAGATGAAGAAGTTCTCATTACTGCACAAGTATGACATATTGAATTGCTTGATCTCATAGGGAGGGTTGAGGAGGGAGGGAGGAAGAAAAATTTAGAACACAAAATTAGCTCAGAGACCTTGATCTCATCAGAGTGGGCTCATGGAGGGAAGAGCATTCATACCCAATTGGGAGGAGCAATCTATTTAACCCTGCAGGAAAGTAGGAGGGGAGGAGGATAAGGAAGGAAGGGTGAAAAAAGGGAATGCAGAGTGGGGTAGAGGATAGTCAGAAGCAAAGCAATTTTGAGGAGTAATAGGTAAAAAGAAGATAGAGTAAATGCCATGGGAAGGGAGTGGGATGGAGGGAAATAGTTATGATGATTGATTATAATGGCAAAATGTATGGTACCTACTTTGCTGGGCTATTATGAAGAAAATTCTCTGTTAATCTTAAGGTACTATATACAGGTTATGATGAACAGGATACTGTCAGAAAAACCTGGAAAGACCTAGATGAACTGAAGCAGAGTGAAATGTACTGTATACAAAATAACAGCAATAGTGTGGGATGATATGCTGGGAAGCATGTGGTTATTTTCAGCAAGGCAATGATCCAATATGACCCTGAAGTATTTATGAAGATTGCAGCCCATCTGCATAGAAAGAACTGATAGTATCTGAAAACAGATGGAAACACATTTTTAATTTTTTTTGCTTTTCCTCTTTGACAATTCCTTAATGTGAAGTTTGGGTTTTTTTTTTTACTGTTTTCTCTTACAACTAGCTAATATGGGAATGTTTTCCATGACTACTCATATATAATCATCAAATCGCTGACATTACTGTTACAGGATCATATCATTCTTTTATGATTACCCTTAATTACTTGCCCTTGTTTCCATCTTTTACAAAATCTGAATCGATCAAATATTTTTGACCACATCAATTCTTTTTTTTCATGGAACTATTTTATTATTTTCCAGTTACATATAGAGATAGTTTTCAATATTTGTTTTTATAAGATTTCTAGTTTTAAATTTTTCTCCCTCCCTCCCCTACCTTTTCCTTCCCCAAGACAGCAAGCAACGTCATATAGGCTATATATGTACAATCACATTAAGCATATTTCTGCATTAGTCATGCTAAGAAATAAGAATAAGAGCAAATAGGAAAACAAACCTCAAAAAAGGAAAACAAAAAATAGTAATAGTATGGTTTGATCTGCATCTAGATTCCATAGTTCTTTTTTTTCCTGGATTTGGAGAGCATTTTCCATCATGAGTCCTTTGGAACTATCTTGAACCATTGTATTGCTGAGAAGAGTCAAGTCCATCACAGTTGATCAACACAAAATGTGGTTGATACTGGACCACATCAATTCTTAATTGAATTGTTTGTTTCTGTCTTTGGTATTTTATTCTTCCCTTGTAGAACCTTAAGCCATTGACTTTCCTCTACCCTTTAACTGAACTCTTAAAATCTTCTCTCCAAAGTCTTGTCACAATATGCCTCTTGCTTTCTACAAACTTTACAATAGCCCCGACTTCCAATATTTTTGTCATTTCTTTTACCATGGCCAATAGTTCTCCATTTGGTAATAATCATTTTCATGTTAGCATTTTTCTGTCATCACTTTTTTTCTCCCTTCTGAAATTGTTATCAAGTCAACAGTTTGTCAGCTCCTTTGATTTTAGTAGAGAACTATGACTACTGTGTCATACTTACCTCTTCTCAATTTAGGCCATCCAACTATAGGCTTTGTGAAAAACTCTCATCTACTTGCTGCTCTTCTGAAATTGAAGTCCTGGAGTAAGCTTCAACTTTTAAAACCTAATTCATTTGGAAGTGAAAAAAATGAGAAATTTTGTAATTTTGTTCTTAGACTCTTTGGTCTGTTTGGACAGTTTTGTCCTTTAAGTTCGTGTAAAACTTTATCCCTTTAATACAATATAACATTAGAAAAGTTTTTGACCAAATGAATGAGAGTATCATAGTAGAATAAATAGATAATTTTATTATATAAAATTGTAAAAGAAATCCAGCAAAACAAAATCAATGCACTTAAAATTAGAAGGGAAATATTAATAGAAAAACATTTCAGCAAGTTTCTGAGTCTTATTTTAAAAATATAAAAGGAACTGTGATATCTATATCATCATCATCCCCTCTCTCTCCACACACACACACACATATATGTATGTATGTATGTATATATATATATATATTACACACACATACTCATATACCTTTGGTCATTTTTATATTGGGATGTGACATTAGTGTATAGATAGAATAGTCCATCTCAAACGAAGAAAAATGAGCTATCAATTAGGATTAGCAAAAGTGCCCCAGAGCAATAATTAGAGCAACTCTATGATACCACCTAACAAACATCAGATTGAAAAAGATTAAACAATTATTGAAGGGGATAGAGAGAAACTGGCACAGTAATCCATTGTTAATAGAACTATAAATTGGCATAGCCATTCAGGAAAGCAATTTGAAAATATACTCCCTTCAAAGAGAAAGGAGAAGGTGGAAAGAGGAAGGAAGGAAGGAAGGAAGGAAGGAAGGAAGGAAGGAAGGAAGGAAGGAAGGAAGGAAGGAAGGAAGGAAGGAAGAAAAGAAAGTGAAAGGGGGAGAAGGAAGGATGGAAAAAGGAAGGAAGGAAGGAAGGAAGGAAGGAAGGAAGGAAGGAAGGAAGGAAGGAAGGAAGGAAGGAAGGAAGGAAGGAAGGAAGGAAGGAAGGAAGGAAGGAAGGAAGGAAGGAAGGAAGGAAGGAAGGGAAAAGAAAGGAGGGGAAGGAGGGAGGGAGGAAACGAAGAAAAGAAAATGAAAGGGAGAGAAGGAAGGATGGAAAGGAGGAAGGAAAGGAGGAAAGATGAAAGAACAAAGGAAGAAAAGAAAGGAAGGGAAAAAGAAAGGCAGGAGAAAAGAAGAGGAAGGGAAGAAAGAAGGAAGGAAGAAGGAGAGATGGAGGAAAGAAAGAAGAAAAGGAAAGAAGGAACAATGAAAGAGAAAGGATAAGAGAATCAATGAAGCATTAAAATGAATAGAAGGAGCTTTAGAGAGAAACAGAAAAGCAAGACAGACTTTGAACCAATGGACTCAATTTATTTCACATTAAAACAATAGCAACAACAGCCTATAATTGATGGAGTAGCCCTCCTTTTCTATTCTTTGTGTATAGAAATGAACATATTTGCTGGTGTTTGCCCAATTTAGAATAACAGAATCCTAGAAGGCACTGACTTCCTTCTTCCCCCTAAGAGTGATTGGGTTCATAAAACCAGGGGATAAAAAGGAAGGGAAATAATAATTCACATTTATAGAGCACTTTAAGATTTACAAGTCACTTTCCACACAACAACCCTGCCAGATATGTATAGGGAGCATTACCCCTATTTTATAGATGAGGAAACTAGGGCTTGGAGTGGTTAAGTGTCTTGCCCAAGGTCACACAGTAAGTGCTGGGACAAAGAGTTTTGGCTCTATTGCTCTTTCCACTATGCTGCCTCTCAAGACCATACTCCCAAGGAACAAGCCATATTCTTTATCTGCCACACTTTCTAGTTTCCTCATTTTCACTTATCTAGCGAACACAAGGAGTAAACCTATTAAGGTGGTGGGAGAGGGCTGTAGATAGATGATAGATAGATAAGTGATAGAAACATGATAGATGGATAGATGATAGATATATGGGTAGATAGATGGAAATTTAAAATATATATTTTAATGGAAAAGTGATTGAAGTTTAATGATGGGGTATTCATTTTGCTGTTTAATAGTATGAACTCAGTGATAAGAGGCTGTCTCTGCTTCAGGTTTTCAAAGCAGTGAGACTTTTCCTTTTACTAGAAATTATTATTTTAAAAAATTAAAACTGAATATTTTTTATTTAAAGTTTTGAGTTCCCTCCCCCCTTTCTGAGTTGGTAAGCAGATATAGATTATACATGTGCAATTATGTAAAACATTTCCATAATTAGTCATTTTGTATAAGAAAACTTGAGTAAAAGAAAAATGAGAGAAAATGAAAATAGCATGCTTCAATCTGTGTTCAGTCAATATTATTTCTCTCTCTGGAGGTGGATAGTATGCTTCATCATTAGTCCTTTGGGATTGTCTTGGATTATTGTATTGCTGAGAATAGTTAAGTCGTTCACAGTTCTTTATCAAACAATATTGCTGTCACTATGCACAACGTTCTCCTGGTTCTGCTCACTTTACTATACATCAGTTCATATAAGTCTTTCTAGTCCTTAGAAATGATTATTGCTAAGGATGAGTCTCTAGGACTGTGGCAGAATCAACCCTGACATAAGGAGTGTGTTATTAAAAATGAGGAATAATAGAACAATTTTAAATTATTCTAACCAATCTTCCCAATAGCTATGTCCATTCAATTCTAAGAGTGGTAAAAATTTGTCAATTCTCCAACAGTGATGATCAAGATCTACTGCCAAACTAGCTTATTCAGGCCAAAATAATTCCTATTTCAAGTCTAAATTATCTGTGTTCACTGATCCTTGCAATTTGACAATAACATTACATAATAGAAAATAATTTGGTCTATTCACATCAATAGCTAACTAATCAAGTTCTGTGTAAACTTGGCCTTAATACAGATTTCCTTGGTAAATATTGATGTTATTTAAACTAATTGTTTAAAAAGAGAATAAAGAACAAAATGAGCTATTTTCTCATAATGACATCATATCGTGATGTCCCATGGCACTATGACACCCAATGACTATTTTTATCAGTGAATATCAGGAAAAAAAGATGATTTGTGACCTTGTATATAAATACCTAGTTTAAACAGTAACTTCTTGAAACTTTTCTGTGTGGAGTCATTTCCATATCACCATTGTTTAAGATTATATGGATAATCCAGGAATAGAAATGTCTCCCAATGTACCAAACAAGGCCTGCCCTACTTCTGAAAGAAGAGTTTCAAAATTAATCTCAGACCCAATCAACACAAGCTCCAATCCAAACTCTGTTCTTACAATGCAAAGTGCTCCTTTAGGTGAATGGGGAAAAAAGTAGATTGGATTCATTCTTGTTTACGGTTTCTACCCTAATTTCATTTCTAAACTCTAAACGTGTTCTAAAAATGTCAAGTCCTTCTCTTCTCTCTGTTCTCTGTCTCCATCTCTCTCTGTCTCTGATTCACACACACACACACACACACACACACACACACACACACACACAAACACACACACACACACACACACACCAATGCTGCTCTCACAACAAGAAGAGACTTGATTTGGTGAGGACAGGGAACTGGGTCAATGTGAGGATATGGAGTAACTGGAGACTTAAAGCAAGCAGCACTAGCAGGCCAGGAGGTGGGAGAGTAATATAAAAAGGTGAATGGCTATGTGCCAAGACAAAAAACATCTATGTCTAAATTTTGCTTAGGATTGGCCCTGTACCCCAGGAAAGGAGGAAGAAACTCCTCTTCCTTCTATCCTCTTTCCTCCTACACCACTTGATCCTGGTATTAGTAATTCATTATATTATTAGAGTTTGATTACATTATCAGTTAAGTAGACTTTCACGAGCTGGGTTGAGAGCTTGATCATTTTAAATATTATTTTTATAAGAAAATGCTTTCCCACTCCCAAATCATTATGTTACAGATACATTTTAGAACATGACCAATTCTGAAGTGAGGGACTGCTTTTATACCTGTATTTTCTCCCTGATTTTCTTCTATCGTTTCCTCCCTTCTGATCTTCTATAGGAGTCTATTTCATCAAGGAGAAAAGGAGCTGAACTGGGAAGAAGCATCAGATCTGGTTTCTAGTCCTCCATCTTGTAGAAAGGAACTAACTGCACAAGTTGCTTATGTCTCCCAAAACTACTTTTCTTCTATAATGTGAGAAGATTAGGCTAAATAGACTCTAAGGTTTCTTTCATTGTTTAATACTTTATAAGTGCCTTTAAAAGAAAAGGCACAGGGGGCAGCTAGGTAGCACAGTGGATAAAGCACCGGCCCTGGATTCAGGAGTACCTGAGTTCAAATCCGGCCTCAGATACTTACTAGCTGTGTGACTTTGGGCAAGTCAATTAACCCCCATTGCCCCGCAAAAGAAAAAAAAAAGGCACAGAATTTAGAGCTAGAAGGGGTCTTTTGAGAGAGCCTAGCCACTGGATCAGAGACCTGGAATGGGAAGGGTACAAAGAAGCCATCTAGTGCAAGCAGCAAACCATCAACCCCACCCCAGCCCAACATCATGCCCAGGATACCAGTGCCCAAGAAAATTAAATGACTTCCCCAAATTCACATAGGTAGTAAGTATAAGGGCAGGATTTAAATTCAATTCCTTTGACCATTAGTACTCCGTCAAATTCAGATAGAAACAGGGGCCACTAAATTGTAACTAAGTCTCCCTGCCAGCCATATTAGAAAAACACTTTAATGTGATCTATGTTCTATTGTATTTTGTTTATTTTGTTAAATATTTCCCAATGACATTTTAATGACTCATTATAATATTTAGATCAAATTAGTATATTTGTTACAAGGGTTTCTTTTTATCTTTTTCAAATATTGTAAGTCGTAAGAAAAAGAAAAAATTGATTTCTGTTCATTAAAAAGAAATAAAATCTAATTATAAAAATAGAGAAATACAGTCTCTAACCTCAAGGAGGTTACATTCTGGGGGAGGAGCAGGAGAGATAGCATATAAAAGGCAAATTAAGAGTTATTGGAAGAGGGCAAGGAATATGGAGAAGCTATTTAGGGCAAAGCTTCTTAAACTGTGGGTTGTGACCCTATATGGTATCATGTAACTGAATATGTGGGTCATGAAACATTTGGCAGTAAATGCTTGATTTGCATGCCTATTTTATATACTTAGATACCTGGGGGTCACGTAAAAGTTTCTCTGGCAAAAAGGGGTCATGAGTAGAAAAAGTTTAAGAAGTCCTGATCTAGGACATCGTGGGCTTGTCTGGATTTAAAGTAAACATGATGGCTGATGTGGATGCTTTCTAAAATGGAATTTTGGAGGAAATTCTTCCAATCACAGGAGGAGGGCATGGGGTGGAGGTTTTGCCAGAATGAAAAGGAGACTGCTGGGGCAGAAGTGGAGAGGTGTTCTGGGGCCCCCTGAGCTTGTCCAGGTTTGAACAGAACATAATGGTTGAGTAGTCAGGGACAACATCATGTAGAAGGTCACATCTGAGTGAGACTTTAAAATATGAATCCAAATTCATCAGGTACAGGGGGCAGCTAAGTGGTACAGTGGATAAAGCACCAGCCCTGGATTCAGGAGGACCTGAGTTCAAATCCGGCCTCAGACACTTGACACTTACTAGCTGTGTGACCCTGGGCAAGTCACTTAACCTCATTGCCCCGCAAATAAAATAAAATAAAAATTCATCAGGTACAGAGGGAGAAAAAAGTTCCTTCGAGTACAGGGAACAGCTTGAGGCAAGGGATCAAAGTGAGCAAGCCCAGAGACTGCATGGTGCAATGAAAAGATGCCTGGCTCTGGAATCCAGAGATCTGAGTTCAGATCCTATCTCTGCCAAAAAGTAGCCACAGGATCTCACTGAGAAGTCATTCTTTAGGCCTTCATTTCCTCACCTGTACAATGCAGCAGTTGGACTAGATGGCCTCTCAAGACTTTTCCAGTCCTAGTTCCATGATCTCTATGAGCAGAAAATAATGCAGCTTGACTGGAGCATGAGATGTATAGAAGGAAGCAATATAAGGGAAAACTATAAAAGGCAATGGGAAAGTTAAGGGCACATAGGAAGAGACAGAGACGGGATATTAACCCAGTTCTTCAGACTAAAAGTGCAGTTTTCTTTCCACTGTTCCACATTGCTTTCCTTTGAACGTAATCACTTGCTAATTTGAATGAAGATATTTGCTTACATTGGCATCTTCTGGGCATGAAAGCCCTGAAGGGAAGAATCAAAGATCTGCTCAGAGTAATACAAGTAGGAGGGTACAGAACCAGGATCTGAACCCAGTTCTCCTGCTTCTAGTCCCTGTGCACAACTGCTTCTTAAGTTTTAAAAAAAGAGTGAGTAATGACACCATTAAAGCATTTTTTTTGGTGAGGCAATTGGGGTTAAATGACTTGCCCAGGGTCACACAGCTAGTAAGTGTCAAGTGTCTGAGGCCAGATTTGAACTCAGGTCCTCCTGAATCCAGGGCCAGTGCTTTATCCACCTGTGCCCCCTAGCTGCCCACTCATTAAAGCATTTTTAATGTTCATTTTAACCCCTCCCAGATAAAAGCATGCCTTTTACTATATTTACTAAAGTACTAAGCATGACATTATATTTACTAAGAGTCAACACAGAGTTACCAAAGAATACTTTGCAGTGAGTTGCTTGAACTAATCCTGGAAATTAAATAATCAGTGTTCTGCTTTTAGTCAACTTCTCTTACATGAACTACATGTATTTTCATGCTTTCCTTGATTTTTCCCTGAGGGATTAGTTGTACATGTTCTTTAATTAAGAAGGGAGAAGGCCCTCCTGCTCTTCCCCTACCCTCCATCTCTCCCATCTTTCCTAGAGTAGAATGTGTACTTAACTCTAATACAGATATTCTCTGTGGCTACCTTAAACAGTTTACAAGTCATTCTCTGAAAAATACAAAGATGTATAGAACTAGACAATCTAATGATATGTTTGGATGCTTAGGAAAACAGTGTTCTAGGATTATTGACTTACATTTGGAATGAAACTTAGAGGTTATCTACTCTAACCCCCTAATTGTTTTTTTTTTTTTTTTTTTGGTGAGGCAGTTGGGGTTAAGTGACTTGCCCAGGGTCACACAGCCAGTAAGTGTCAAGTGTCTGAGGCTGGATTTGAACTCAGATCCTCCTGAATCCAGGGCCAGTGCTCTATCTACTGCGCTATCTAGCTGCCCCAAACCCCCTAATTTTTACTAATGAGGAAACTGAATCCCAGAGTCATGACTTGAAACCAGGTCTTCTGACTCCAAACCCAGCCTTCTTTCTACCATGTCATAACGCCAGCTGACCTAGACACTCACATGCAAAGATCCAACACCCTTAGCATTTTATAGGGGCAGAGAGGTCATGAGGAAGTCACTTGCAAATTGAAAAGTTGAAAAATCCACATGGTTCATGGAGATTTTTTTTTTCCTCTCAGCAGGTTTGTGCTAGTCTGAATCCAGCTCTGTATTTAGAGAATCAGGCTAAGATTATTTTCATGTTAACTAGTTTGGCTCAGTTTTTTACATTGAACCTTCTTATCTTTGTGTTTTTCAACTATTTAGTCTGTTTGAATATTTGTTTCTTTGTTTTTAAAGATAATCTCCTAGGAACATGTTGGATTCATTTGTTCTCTCCCCAAACTGAGCAGACTTTCCCCATATAACTCTCCTTTCTATAGGACTCTTCTGATATGATTAGTTCAGATTGCCTCTGCAGTCTATAGGCTACAAACTACCAGAGACAGAAACTCACCAAAAATAAAATGGCATTTTTCCTTCTTGTGGAGTCAGGAAACCTTGAACTTAGTTTACTGGGGCATTCTCTCCCTTTCTCTATTTCATGGTGTGAATAAATTCATCATAAAATCTAGAGCTTGAAGGGACCTTAGAAATAATTTATTATATTCCTGTCATTTGTTAGTATGTAGACCTCTAGAACATTCACAATTTCTTTTCTGTATAATGAAAAGAGTTTGGATATTCTGATGCCTTCTGGAATGGTCTGTCAGATGTAGTTGGGAATGACAGATAATTGCTAGGACTTATTTGTATATTTTTTCCCATACTCAGTGGAGACAATTGTTGATGAAAAACTATCAATGGTTTTCAGCTAGTTTATCCAAAAGAATTGTTTATCTGTGTATGTGTGTATGTGTGTGTTACAACATGGATGTGTAGTAGACACTTCACAAATTTATACGTCTTGAAGTAAATTGAGTTGCAAAGATAAGAGATTCAAAGTATAGTGGCTCTTATCATTGCTTGGATGCAATCAAATTGGAAATGCACTTCCTTGTTTGAGCTCAAACTCATTTGAATACCTGGTTTCTTGCTTCATCTAAGACTATATTTTCCTGTTTTGACTATAGGATCTTGGAGTTGCCACTTGAAGGGGAAAGGAAGAGAACAATAATGTATTAAGTACCTACCACATGCTACCACATTCTTTGAAAATATCATCTCATTTGATCCTCACAACAATACTGCAAGGTAAGTGCTAGAATTAGAAAATTGAGGAAACCGAGGCAGACAGAGATTAAGTGATTTATCTAGAGTCACACAACTAATAAGTGTCTGATGCCAGGTTTTAACTCAGATCTTCCTGACTTCAGACCCTGTGCATTATCCATTGCAACCCCTACCCTTATTCTCAGTTGTCTGGGCAAACAGGAACACGACATAACTAAACACAATATAATTCTCTATTACAGGATTTCTTCATCTTCTACCTCTTCTTGCTTGTATAACCCAAATCCCAAAACTCATTGGCATGGGACTCTCTCCTCATAGATGGAGATCCCTGTCCTGTATCTGTGTGAGGAGTGAGGCAGAGTTGGTGAGAGCAAGAGAGAAGAGAGCTTTGAATCACTTCAGACCTTTCTGTCTGGCTTCCAGCTTCCAGACAGAGGTAGATAATGCCAATCCTAGTTCTTATCCTCCCAAGACTCTGGAATAAGACTCTGAGAAGAAGCCAACATGAGAAGAGCTACCAGTGTCTATCATGCATGTCCTTATTCCCAGATAACTACACTAAAATTTTCAGGGATTTCCCCTTGTGTGAGATCTGGAACTTTCTCTTGGTTGTTGAGTTATCACAATCCCAATGGGAGAGCTCTTTCACATTGTATTGCTTAACATATATGGTGCTATGTATACTTTCTCTGATTTCTATTTTGCTATCAATTTAGATAAATTTTTTGTGTGTGTTTTTGCCACTTGCTACATATATTCACTGTGCATGTGGTATTGGTTGAGGAAGGAATCAGGCCTTAGATATAAATCTTGGGTCCTTTTTCCCCATTAGTGAATGGTAATTGGAAGTTTAGCTTGAACTTGAAAACAATATCCTCTAGACTATAATACTTAATGGAGAAGAAAGAAATAATTCTAGTCTTCTACTTTCTCTCTCTAAGGAAAACAGAATGGTCAAGTTTCTGACCCCAACCTCTTATTTCCTCTCTTGGCAGGAAATAAAGTCTCCCTTGGAGGACAGGGGTGGAGAAGTGGCTAGCAACGTCTATACAATATCCCTATGCTTTATGTGGAAGGATAGCCTTGCTGTACTTGTGATCTTCAATTAGCTAGGCTATTAGTTCACCTATTTGCTTCCATCGACCCATTTTTGGTTTGGGACCACTCACTTCCTAGGCCATAGCAGATTACTTTACCAGATCCAGCCTACCATGAAACTAGTTATATCTAAAGAAGACCTTCTGCTACAATCCTTAGGTAGGCTTACATGGTCTGCCCTCTACACAAAAATGTTAACTAGTTTTAGAGCTTCTTAAGAAAATGACCTAGCATAAATAAAAAGCAATAGGATTTTTTGTTGTTGTTTCTGTTGGAGTTTGGGGAATGAGGGTGGAGAGAGATGGCAGTGATGGTGTAAGGAATTAATTGTGATATGGGGTTTCTATGACCCCATCTTTGGCTAAATTAGAAACCCCGGCGTGCACCCATGCAAGCTGACCTCACACTGGACACCCACACGCCTACATGGGCCTGGCCAAATTGTACTGTAGGGAAGCCCCACCATGATGAGAAGCCTGGTGAGGACAAGTCATGTGGTCTTCAGCATCCGGAAGCTGGCTGGCTTGCATTTGTAAAGCTGTCTGTTAGTTCTGTCAATCAGGGCTTCCAGACAATTAGCTTGGGCCTGTGTATGTGGATGGCCCTGTTTCCTGTGGGAGAGGGGGCATCTGGGAGAGAGAAGGGAGGAGAGGACTGACTCCTACATACCAGAGAGAGGGAGAGAGATGCTGGTGTGGTGGTGAGTTTGTCTATCCCCTTTTTTATTGTCCCTAGCTCTATTAACTTCACCTGTGCTGTAGATTTGTTCCCATTAATAAAATCTGTTTTTTTTAAAAAGGTTGTTAATCTCCTTTCTTACCCCAATATTACAGTGAGCTGCCCAATTAACTCTCCCCATACTAAATTTGGCCCTTACAGAGGTGAAGAAAAGTTTAGATCTATGATTTTATCTGTATAGGGAACTCACTTGAAAGGTATTATTGACCAATCATCTCTAATAGTCTTATAGATTTTCCTGGGTCTCTAAAAATTAAAGTATTCACAAGCAAGGACATGTCAAAGGTAGAACTTGATCCCAGGTCTTCCTAATGCCATGAAGGGCCCTCTCTCTACCTCTTAACACGTTTTTAAAGGTTAAGAATAAGTAATGTTTCTCCTTATTACATAGTCATCCTCATTTCCCCCATGTTTCTAAAAGAAATGAATCAAGAACTAATGAAATGAGCTTCTCCCCCCCACCCCCAAGTTAAGACTTATCTATCTGATAATATCATCACTGTCTTATGTGCATCTCAGATGTATCCTTTGTTTGGTATATTGTGTGTTTTGAGTTTGTATTCAATACAGGCCAGTTCTGAAATCTTCATTTTCCCAACTCTAATTCCTTATTCTTAGACCTATTAAATTCACTAAATCCCAGATAAGGAAGAAACATTGACTAGTAGAATAATTTTTAATTCTAGCTACCCTCTTGAGAGACCACCCACTGATAAGCACAGTAATTTAACAAATTTACCAGTTGTGAATTACTGTCACTAAATTGCCAACTTTAAAAGCAATGATCATAACCACCTCAAATGTTTTGTTTTGTTTTTCCTCTTATGGGTAAAATAGGAGGCAGTACATATCTTAGATTAAGCTGATGTCAATGTGGGGTATTCTGTGAGCCAAGTCTGGGATGAGGGGGAGGATGGTTGGCTGTGGACCAGTGACAGGTGGTTCAGTCAGCCTAAAATGGAATGTAAGAAGAGGGAAGTTCTAAAGAAGGCACAGTTTGAATGTAGGTGGACAGAAGTGTGGGAGACAGGGAAGATGAGATAATACCCCTGGTGAAAACGGTAATGAACTAGTGAAGTACTCAAGTTAGTGTTAAAGAAAGCAGAAAGCAATGAACTTATTTCAGGCCCTCATCATTTCTGTCCTGAACTATTACAATAGCTTCTTAATTAGTCTCCCTTTCTCACATCTCTCCCCTGTTCTCTCCATCTTCCACAGAGCTACCAAAGTGATTTTCCTAAAAAACAGGTCACTCCCTTACTTAATGAACTCCAAGAGTTCCCTATTGTCTCTAGGATCAAATATAAACTATTCCCTCTGGAACTTAAATTCCTTCACAAACTGACTCCAATCTACCTTTCCAGCATTATTATACACTGCCCCCTTTCATGTACTCTATGGTCCAGGTAAACTGGATTTTTTGTTGTTCCTTAAATGTGGCTCTCCATTTCCCATCTCCATCTTTCTTTATTGACTATTGTCTATGCCTGGAGTGAATTACCTTCTGACCTCTGACCCTTTCAATCCTTTTTTTCTTCAAAATGTGTTCTAAATGTCACCTTCTTGCTGAAGACTATCTTGACAACAAGATAGTTCACAATTTGTTCACTACCTTTACCTCAGAACCCTAAAGATATTTTTAAAATACTATTTTTCACAGTGACTCCTATAGTAGTAGCAAGAAGGGTTTTAATGGGAAGGGGGAGGAGGAAGAAGAAAATGGTGACAATCATTTCTGTGTGAGGACTGCCTGCCTATATTCAGAGGATATTCCTTTAACAATTCTTATAGGGAAAACCCCACAAATGGGCCTAGAAGAGCTTCTATTTAAAGTAGCTACTTACATATATATTCAGAAATAATCATTTTCTCCTTGATATTCATTGATAAAGTAGGTTAAACAAGTTTCATTGGGCACTGTGGTGACAGGCAAATTTCCTTTTAATATAGTTATAAGAAAATAGATACTTTTCTCTGTTTTAAAATAATGATTATAGGTAATATCAATATTTTTCAAGGCAATTCATATCTGGACCAAAACTAGATAAAATAGACTCCTAGTAATTAACCTCCTGAAGTATCTCTACCTATATGGAGGTAGGGCATGGAGAACCAACAAGGCTGAGAATTACTAAAGGCCTTTGCTCTAACAATTTCCATATGCCTAGTAACAAGCAAATAGGGAAACATCATTCACTACTGCTCACATGAGGAAGGGCTTAACAAGTCCATTATATTCAATCAGGTAGTCAATCAATAAGAATTAATTAAGTACCTACTATATATCAGGCAATGTGCTAATCATTGGAGTTAGAAAGAAAGGTAAAAGTCCACACTCTAAAGGAAAACATGGTTTAATGAAGGAGAAAATATGCAAACAACTATGTAAAAAAAAAGACAAATTGGAAATAATCAATAGAGAGAAGGAATTGGAAATAAAGAGAATCAAGAAAAGCTTCTTACAGAGAGTGAGATTTTAGTGAGGATTTAAAGGAAGCCAAGAAAGCCAGAAGGCAAAGATGAGGAGGGAGAACATTTCAGGCAGGAGTCAGTTAATGGAATGTCAATCTCACCAGATTACAGAGATTGTGGGGGAATTTGGGAGAAGGGCGCAAAATGTTATAAGACTGGAAAATTGTTGGGGAGGAAGGTTATGAAGGACTTTGAATGCTCAACAGAGGTTTTTATTTTTGATTCTGGAGGCAATAGGGAGCCACTGGAATGGGAAAGTAGGGGTGATGTTGATGACATAGTCAGACTTATGATTTAGGAAGGTCAATTTGATAGCTATGGGGAGGATGAAATAGAGTGGTAAGAGACTTGAGCAGGAAGAATAGCCAGGAGGCTATTGCAGTAGTTTAAATGTGGGGTGATTAGGGCCTGCATGAGGAAGGTGGTGCTGTTAGAGAAGAAACACGTGAGCATATGAGAGATGTTATGAACATAGAAGTGGTAAGAGTTGGTGGCTGATTAGATATGGGGAGTGGAGGTTGAGAGAGAGAGAGTAAGAAATTGAAGATGGTATCTAGGTTTCAAAGGTGGGTGACTAGGAGGGTCCCAGATGAGTCTACTGAGGTAGAAAGTCTTCAACTTCAGAAAGGTAAAAAAATGCTATTAAATGGTTCCATGTTGTTTTCATGGAGCTGTTTAATTATGAAACCCAGGTTGCAATTCATAGATACTGTTTATTCCCAGCTTGAAATGTTGAGTACAATCAAGTGGAAATAGCCATAGGGGACACGGATAGCTTCTGATTGGAGACATTGCCTACAAGGTATACACATTCATATAGTCATTCAAATATAATCTGACTAGGTGTCACCATTATCATATGCAAAGTTATCACTATCACTGAAAGAAATATCACAAGTCTTGAGGAGGACAAACATTGTTCCCTTCATTGAAAAGAGAGTGGAGAGATAATGCTGAAAAGTATAGGCCCCGTTCATTTAAATTCCATACCTAGAAAAGCAGTGAAATCTGTCATCCAAAAATCAATTTGTAAGCACCTAAAAAAAGCAGAGTAGTCAGCAGAAGACCAACAGGGTTTTGGGAAGAATAAATCTGTCAATCACAACTAATTTCCTTCTACAACCAGAGTGATCAACCTGGCAGATCAAGGGAAAAGAGTTGAGAGAGGGCAAACTCTATTGTAAACAGCCTCTACTCTTCTATACATCTAAAGTGAAGCCCTGGGGATGTTAGAAAAGAAATAAAACCTAAATGTGATGGTTAACAACACTATGAATTAATAGTCAAAGAAGGTACTAGTAAGCTGGATCCTAACTGATCCTCAAATAAAATGCATGGTAAAATGCCATTATTATATTTTGTGGCAAGGTCCAGATATAAGTAGTTTGACAGAAAGAGTTGCATGGTAGTCAGAGGATAAACCCCAGTTCCAAGAGACCTATAGCTTAGAAGGAAAGAAATTTGGGGAGTCCTCAAATTATAGATGGATTGTAAGTCAAAAGTACTTTTGTAAACTTGCTGCTTAGAATTTAGACTTCATTTTCCCATAGAAATGATGTTATAAAGGGTGGTTAGGTTTCCAGGTCATTGTACAAAGGCCTTTTTAAGTCAAAGTCAACATTACCACCCTTTGAAACAGCTTATCTCTTGAAACAGTTACAAATAGGAACAGTCATAACAATATCAAAATTGCCACTCAATCAGGACTTCCTCTTCTCCTCTGGCTCTTATCCACTGATGAGTGGGAAGGGGATAAAGAAATTCACCAGTGGATTTTCTGGAATTGGGGTGAGATATGACACTGGAGTTTCATGGAGATAGAAAGGAGTAGAGATTATGGAAACTGAAAGTAGGCTAGGGAGGGCACCAGAGAGAGTCTTCAGTTTCTATGGATATCAACAAAAGTGTTAAAAGGAAAGGACCAGATGCAAGAATGGTTTATGTATACTTTCAGAAGTCTTTCAGAAATCAAATGTATATAAATAGAAGATTTCTTTTTCAATCAATAACCATTTATTAAGCACCTACTATATGTCAGGCACTTTGCTAAGTGCTGGGGATCCAAAGAAAGGTGAAAGACAGTGCATGATCTCAAAGAGCTCTCTACATCCAAAACAATATAAATATGATAAGCCTAAACACAGACAAAACATAGTCTACCGCAGAGCAGCACAGTATATTGGTAAAGTGTTGTATCTGGAGTCAAGAAGAACTGCAAGCACATACTAGTTTACAGACTTACTAACTGTGTGATCCTGAGCAAGTCACATCTCTCTGATCCTCAGTTTCCCATCTGTCCAATAAGGAGGTTGGACTTTATGACCTCTAATGACTCTTCTAGCTCTAGATCAGTGGTCGTGTGACCTAATGAACCTAAAGAGAGACAATTAGCTCTTGGGAGCACTTCTAGCAGAGAGAAGCAAAGAGGTAGGAAGGAATGTCACTACACCTCCTCCACAGTAAAGCAATTTTATCTCACAGAAGAAGTACAAGGCCATAGGAGATTCAATGCCTTGAAAAGAGCAGAACCTGAATCTCCAACTATGGAGCAGCCCCAGATCTGAGACTGTTTTTGGTCCCAAAAAATAGATTATGATTCTTTCCAATTTAGTATGGAAATGCCTTTGGTCAGGACCCAAAGCTAGAGATAGGAAAGAGCACTGCCAAGCATCTCCTGGTCCTGGGACATAGGTTCTGGTTTAGGATCGGCTTTTTCTTTTACCTCCTTTGCTAAGTGAAATCACCAGTGCTTCTGGGGCTCACATCCAAGATTTTTCCTTTTTATACCGATGATGACCGAGTGTGGAATATAGTAGCCCCCTCAAACCAAGAAATAAAGAAGTCCAAGAGAAGCTCAAAAATCCCTGAGGCATCCTTTAATTACAGAGATCTGGAGGAACTGCTTTCTACTGTTACCTTTTCCAGTTGGATGAGAGTTTTAATATGAAGAGCTACCAATTCCGTAGATGTTTTTCCCACCCTTGGCATGAGTCAGCTCCAATCCTAATCCTAGACCGACACACCCCAGGTTGGAGTTCCCCACTCCCTGCCCACAATATCTGGTCCTATTTGGTCCAAATAAGAGCCCTGTAAAACTCCACATGCTTCCCTCATGTTAGTTGCTAAGTCCATATAAGTTTCCTTTCATCCATTTTCCCTGACTGTCCCTTCATTTTGTGAATTTCTCCTTCTATAAACCTTGCTTGCTTAATTCACTTTTTTCTCTATTGGCTCCCATCTTGTGTAGCATTTTGTCTGATGGTACCCTGTCCTCCAGACACAAATTCTTTCCTTAAAAGTGTAAGCCATCTGTAAGAAACGATGAGCAGGAGGAGTTCAGAGAAACCTGGAGGGTCTTGCGTGGGCTTATGATGAGTGAGATGAGCAGAACCAGAAGAACCTTGTACACAGTATCATCAATATCGTGTATTGATCTACTGTGATGGACTATATTCTTCTCACCAATGCAATGGTACAGAAGAGTTCCAGGGAACTCATGATAGAAGAGGATCTCCAAATCCAAGGGGAAAAAAAAGAACTGTGGAGTAAAGATGCTGAATGAACCATACTATTTCTTTTGTTTTTGGTGCTGTTGTTTTTTCTATTTTGAGGTTTTTCATCATTGCTCTGGTTTTTCTCTTATAACATGACTAATGCAGAAATAGGATTAATGTTATTATGTGTGTGTATATATATATATATATAAATAACCTATATCAGATTACCTGCTGTCTAGGGGAGGGGGGAGGGAGGGAAGGGAGGGAGAAAAATCTGAAATTGGAAAGCTTGTATAAACAAAAGTTGAGAACTATCTTTACATGTAAAGGGGAAAAAATAAAATACTTTATTAATTTTTTAAAAAACAAACAAACAAAAAAGTGTAAGCCATCACTGAAGACTATGACCAGGTACAACTAGGGAGGGAATATATAATGCAAGGAGCAGATAGTGAACTGAAAAAGCACCATTCCTCTCCTTCTTGGCACCAGGTCTGTGACTAAGGGTCTTGCTTCCATCCATACATGCTCCTCAGGCTTTTCTCCTGCTAAGATAAGTGAAAGATAAAGGGATTGCCACTTTTTTCTTCCTTGGCATTCTAAAGTTTACTAATCTGCATTAAAATAAATTCACACCAAACATACTGAATGGGCTATTAGCAGCTATCCTCACTGTTTTTTGTTTTTGTTTTTGGGGGTTTTTCCTTTGTTTTTTCCCTGCTTTAGACTCTTCTTGGTAACAAAAATGACCTAAGTTTGAGAGATTCCCTTCAGATTGTATTAAAATTCCAGGTGTCTAGATGTTTATTATTAGAACTTTCTACATCATTTTCCCCTGCACATAATACATTGGTCTTTCACTATTCTCTTTCTTATTTTACTCTTAGAGAGCAGAATCATGGAATTCTAGCTAATGTTACTCTTGATTCTGATAATGTGAACCTTTGAAGAGTATATTTAGAGAAAATCTTTAAGAAGAATTGGCTTTTGGAATATAGAGGTGATAGTGATCTCCAGAATATGATGTGAATAGTGTCTAATAGACTCTTCCTCATATATCCTAAGGTATCCCTCCCTAGTATTCACAATGCTTACAATTCCAGCAATTAAAGATTTATTTCTTTGTGTTCAGCATTATCCTCCCCATTAGTGATTTTCAGATTAAATGCAAATATTCCAGGCAGGTAGGGCAAATTAAAATCACACCTTTGTGTGAGTTAGTTCATTAAATCCATTTCTTTGGGACTAAGAAAGAAGTAATTAGTCTTGTGAAATGGAAAGAAGGGTTGAGAGGAAAAAGCACTGGAAGAAATGTTAGAGGTAACAAAAAGGAGAGGCAGGGTAAGGGTTATGACCAACCTATATCTATCTCAGTTTTATTTATGGCCAACACTAATTTGGGGAATTTTTCCAGTTTACAAGTATGCAGAAAATCCTCCCCACAATATGTGGTCTGGAATTAGGGCCTAAAAGGAAGTTTGAAGATTCTCTTTCTTCCCCAACATCCTGGCAGTATAAAGAACACTTCATACAGTGCTTAATAACAGTACCTGACACATAGTAGGTACTTAATAAATGTTGATTGATTGATGATTCTTTAACTAGCCCAACCTCTGATCCATAGATGAGGAAATTGCATTTTTTTTTATCAGTAGGGTTAAAACAGTATCTTTCTTTTAATAGAGATGTACGTTCACTTCTTCAGGTCCTTTTAAGATAAGGCAGGGTCCTGTAGTATATCTAGAGGAATTCTAGGACTATTGAAGATTGTCTTTGGTCAGCCTTAGGAGATTGGGTAGGAATCTAAGTTCTGTCCTTTAAGGATGAATGAATAAACTCCTCTTATCTCAACTTTAATACCTTCTTAGGTGCCATTATCTCCAAGATTCTATAATTCCTGTGCGTTTGAAAGGTTCTCTGTCTTTAAGAGTGCCTTATAAAACTGTAAATGAGTTTGATAGTTACTAGGGAGAGAGCTCAGCCTTGTGAGTTTAATAATGTAAACACCTTAAATCTAACACCTTGATTGATCGGGTAGCACCCAGACAAGTGAGTAGTAGAAAATAGGAAGTGAATTTGAGAAACAGTAGTAGAAGTTCTAGAAGCTAAAGTGGAAACTAAAAGAAACTCCCTGTAATCTTTCTGTTTATCTAAGACTGACCTGGGAATCATGACCTATAAAATTGAAGGGATCAGCTAGGGTGGATCTCCAGATGGCTAAGAGCTTTGGCTGTGATAATTTTGCAGCTCAATAGCTAAACTGTTATTAGTCTCTGCCATTTAAGCCTTTCACAATCTGGATCCAGCCTATCTTTCCAGACTTATTTCACAAAATTCCCTTTCACTGAATTCTATGTTCCAAACAAACTGCGGTACTTTGCTATTCTCCATATAAGGTATCCTATCTCCTACCTCCATGTCTTTCCAAAGAGTATTCCCAAGGTTGAAGTATTCTCCTTTTCCACCTCTAGCCTCTCCTAATCCTTAATTAGTTAGTTAGTTAGTTAGTTTTCCAAAGCTCAGCTGGGGTTAAGCTAACGTCCTATACAAGGTCCTTCCTGACCCCTTCCCCTCACATTGCTCTCCCCAAGTTACTTTGCATTGATTTATATTTAGGGATATATTTAATGTATGCTACTTACCTCCCCCAATTAAAATAGAAGCACCTTTCATTGTACCCCCCACCCCAGTTCCTATCATAATAATACTTGTTGAACTGAATTGACTAAAGCTGCTGAATTTGCTGCAAAGACAGGCATGGTCCTCTTATTGACTCCAACTCTTATTTCAGGTGGCTTCATTAAGTTATCCACAGATTCATAATTCCATAGAATATTTGTGATTTAATGGACTTTTGCAATTATCTAGTCAGATACCCTTCATTTTACAGATGAGGAAACTGAGGCCAAGAGAATTTAAGAGACTGTCAAAAAGACCCAGTAAGAATGTGGAATCCAGGTGTCTGGTTGCCAGTCAAGTGGTTTTCCTAAATTAATTGTACTATACATTGGACTTCCCATGCACATACAATTAGGAAAGCTGTTATCAGGCTCCTTCTTTGATATAACTCATATTTCCTTCCACTTCAAGTCTCAGTCTTCCCATTTATAGTCTATTCTTTGTTCAGCATGTTACTTTTTACCTCAGATTAATCTATAAGAAGTTAAATAGAACTAGATATTTCACTGGGCACAGTGGCAGTCACTCCACACATTCTGGCCTTGTTGCCAAGCATCATTACACTTCTTTTATGATCCTTCCATTGGTTTTTGATCCATGTGACAACCTTGCCATCCACACCAATTCGAATGAATGCTGCAAGTTATGAAACATTCTTTATTTTAGTGGAATTCAAATGTGTCACATCTTTTCCTTGTCCTCCTTCCACTGCTTTTGTGATTATGGATGGGGAAAAAAGGGGTTCGACTGGAACAGGTTTTCTTTATAAATCTTAAAGGCTACCTAATGCTCTTTAGATGCTAATGGAGAGTCATCCCAAGGATTTTTTCTTTTCTTTTTAGTTACAACTGACATCTAAACTCACTGATCATTTTCATGTTCACTTCATGTCTTTCCTTTGGGGAAACTTGATTCCACATTTTTAAAAAAATTCTAAATTATTTATTGGTTAAGTAAATTTTAAAATGCCTTACAGATATGTGAACTTGAACTGGAATGTGTGAAGAAAACTAAAGAACATTAACAGGGACAACTCAATTTTCACCCAAGTGCCCTATCATATATTTAGAGAAGAACCTTCTTCAAGAATAAACTTTTAATTTGCTTAAGGTGTCTCATATGATCCCTCCACCCACACTCACACCTGAGGGAATAAGGACCTCATTCCCCAAATGCCTATCTGCCTGCCTGCCTACCTAAGAGGCATGCAGCCTTGACATTTATATTCTAGGATTGGTTTTTATGATAACTAGGCTAATGATAGTTATTGTCAACCAGACTAATAATAGTCATTATTATTAAAGTTATTTTATTCTGATGCTTCGTTGCATCATGGAGTTGACCACAGGTCCTCAAAAGTTATGTCAGTGGGTCCCATCTGGACTCTGAAAGGCTGGCCCTACCATGCTGAAAAGACCTGGAGCACAGACTAGTCATGGAGACATTTGTGGTTCTCTCATTTGAGAAACAGTCTCCCTAAATTCAGGCAGGCTTGGCACCCACAGGCTGGATAGTAAGGGAAGATTTTGTTTTTGGCCACTATAGCTCATGAAAGGTGCGCAGAGAGGCTGCCATTAGTAGAAGTTTAGGAACTATCCATATAGAGGAAATAAATGTTATTATTAATAATGATCATAATAACATAATCATTAACATTTATATCATCCTTTTAGGTTTGCAGAGTGTTTTATATATATACATATATACCATTCCATTTGGTCCTCACAACAACTCCATGAAGTAGGAGCTAGCCTCATTTTACAAATGAGGAAATGGAAGGAGTTAAGGGACTTATCCAGGGTCACACAGCTAATAAATGAATAGGGGATAAACTCAGAACTTTATTTTCCTAGTCCATCTCTCTATCAACAGCTCCAAACTACCTCTATTACTGATCTTTTGAAGAAATGAAAAAGAAAATAATCAACCTATAAATAAGAATTTATTGAGCACCTGTTGTGATACTAATGTTCTAGCTACTTAGCATATCCCTTGGAACCAAAGAGCATGAAATTTGAAAGATAGGTGAGACCTTAATATTTTCTAGTGCAACTGCTCCATTGTATTGCTAAGGAAACTTAGGCCAAAGAGGAAATCTAATTTAATGAAACAAATATTTACTGAGCTAGACAGGGGTCATCTCAGCTTCATTTAAGAAACTGGCAAAGCTTATACAAAACTAAAGAGGACTCCTTTAGCAAATGAGGAAGGCTTTATTACGAAGAGTAATTAAAATGGACACTAAATCCGTAGAAGGGAGAAAGAGGCTCTCCAGATATAGGAAATATGATCAAAGACATGAAAGTCAGAATGAATGATAATATCTGATACTAGTTTTGTGTTTCACTTTGTAAAACTCTTTCATATATATTCTCTGCATTGGTACTCAAAACAATTATGTGAGACATGCAGGGGAGTAATTAATAAATATTCTCTTTGAAGATGAAGAAATTAAGACACAAATATATATATAAGAAACTTGAGCAAGTTTACATAGTTAATGATGGAACTGCTTTTAAAATCTGTGGATTTTCAACTTACTCTGCTGATCTAGCCTTACTTCACAGCTCTAGGCTTTCCCTCTCTTGTATGGCAAAAAAGATGGGCTATCAATTACCACCAAGGTGCCATACATTATAGAAAGGATAGGACAATTTTCATCCTCCCAAATTTTCACTCTGCCCAAAATAAGTAGGATGAATTGGGCACATGAATAAACCTTTGCTTCAGCTTAATATGCACTACAAATGGAAAAACTGTTCAGCATTGGCTTGGCCTTTTGTCATTTAGTCATTAAATGATATAATAAAAATAAACAAATGATTTACCTTTGAGATATAACTACATTGTTCTGATTTTTCCCCCAAAAGATAATTCTTTTTCAACACCTTCAAACCAGAGACCAATCAATCAGCCATTGTTTTTGTTACAATTAGTATTTCTGACCTTTCACCCTGATTATGATAATAAAATTACAACAATAGCTAGATTTTTATATAGGACTTTAAGGTTTGCAAAACACTTTACAAGTATCTAGTGTTATCCTTACAACAACCCTGGAAGATGGTTTCCTTTATCTTCATTTTACACATAAAATAACTGAGGCAGACAGAAATGCAGTGACTTGTCCAGGTTAAGGCAACTAGTGCCTGAGGTTAGATTTAAATTTGGGATTTCTTAACTCCACATATAGCACTCCATCCAGCACACCATATAGCTCCTGTTAGTGAGTAATCTGTGTACAGGTATCACATAAGAATAAAGGCCAACCATCTTATTTTTAAACTCTTAGTCATGCTTATTGTGTCAGCTAAAGAACCCAAATTAACAGAAGAGTCACATTTAGCAGAAATCCACTATATCTTATAATCAGTGTTCTATGAAGAAGTCCCTCACAACCCTCACTCTCATTTGTATTGTAAACTGAACGCTTAAGATTTTCCCTTTTGTTTATCATCTGCTCTTTAAGATGGGGCTCTTAAAGAAGATACATTGAAACAAAACAAAAACAAATACACTCAATTTTCCACATATATCATGCATATGAAGCTTTACAACTCATCCCATGGCCTTTGGAGATAATGGCAATGTGTTCAGCCACCATTTTTTCAGTCCTTGGTGGTTTTATATGAAAAGAACGAACTTCTAACTATCCGTAATAGCTCTTCTAATTTCTATCCCCACTACCCCTCAGTCCTTCTGCCTGCCATATGCTGTCCAAATCTAGCCCCTGATTAATTTAGAGAATCTCTAACCTTTTATACTTCATCTCTTTAGAGTTTATTCACGTTCTAATTCCTCAACCACTATAGCTCAGAAAAACAAGCCTGATTTAAGACCTTCCCTCCAACCTTTTCTTTCATTAGGACAGATGACAAGTAAATGTAAACCATAGCTGTTCTCTCCTGATCGTTTGCTTCTGGATCTCTTGCTATCATTATTTAATAGAGGGCATCTTCCTTCCAGCATGTGTTTGCTACTTAACATTATGTAAATGAATTGCAGTCATTTCAAATGCTCAAGGCTTCTCACTACAGGTTTTCATTAAGATGGTTATATTTATTGGCTGGTAGTGATGTGGGAAGAGTACCTTTTTATATGGTTTTATATATTCTTCCAAGGTCTATTTTTGTACCAGTCTGTGCTGGTTGGGACTATTTATGAAAACAAACAAACTACAAATATAAATCAAAGCTATAACTTCTGTGTTCATAAATAGGCAGACTCAAATAAACACATGCACATTTATGTCTCTATACCAATCTCCTCCTTATAGGCTAATATAAAATATATGTGTCTATGTTTAGATTTTAAGTGGTAGATGTGGAGGTAAAGAGACACAGACAGAAAAATAAATAGATACAAGATATAGAGACATGGAGAGTCAGTGTGGTAGCCTAAAGCTGGGTCTATTCCCATGACAAGGCAGGGAGAAATCTCTGGGAAGCAAAGGGGAAGCTTAGGGAGTGAAGTGAATAGAATTATCAACCCTGGCAGCATTCCGGGATGTTGCTGAGCAGTGAACTCTGCCACAGAAGAAGCTAAAGCCTAAAGGTCTCTAGCACCAATTTGACAAATACTTATTATATTATATTGGATTGGATTGCATAATACTGGCTTGGCACCTATTAGGTGTTTCACCCAGTAATCTGATAAATTACTTCACGTGAAGGCATTAAAATGTTAATGTCTTCCTTGGTCTCCATGCACATACTCTAGCAAGAAGTGAGTGCTGCCTCTTCCAAAAGCCAACAGCTTGCTGGGCCTCTCATGTACTTATAACATTTTACTTTCTATTATAATTGCAAATGTATTATTTCTCTTTACTGCAGTATGTGGTCCAAGACTTGCCACCCATCTTTCTAAACCTTTCAATATCTAACACAGGTAGTGCAGTGGATAAAGCTCAGGGCCCGAAGTCAGAAAGACTTCAGCAAAAAAGTCAACCTCAAACACATATTAGCTGTGTAACCCTGGGAACTACCTAAACCTCTGTCTGCCTCAGTTTCCTCAACTGTAAAATGGGGGAAATTAATAGTACCTACCTTCCAGGACTGTTATAAGGATCAAATGAGATAATAACTGTATAGCACTTAGTACAGTAAATGGCATATAATAAGTTCTAAATAAATGTTTCTTGTTGTCATCTGTGGATAGACACACTCATGTGATCAAATATATA
Source organism: Dromiciops gliroides (assembly GCF_019393635.1). Classification (NCBI taxonomy): domain Eukaryota; kingdom Metazoa; phylum Chordata; class Mammalia; order Microbiotheria; family Microbiotheriidae; genus Dromiciops; species Dromiciops gliroides. The sequence continues at coordinate 350,973,183 of NC_057861.1, forward strand.
GAAACATCATGAAGATAGTTATGGATATATCTGTTTCTTCGTTTCTACTCCTCCTTTTTATGAACAAATTGATGTCAATAGAGACATTCAATAATTAGCACCATGTCATTCCACCTCTTTGCCAAGGTTACTAACAAGTGCAATTTTTGTTCTATGGCTTGCAAAGCAGTAGTAGGAATACCATTACTCTTGTTACTAGTCTACCTTTGGCAATAGCTATGTTTCTTCGCATAAGTTAGTCTCAAATTTCTTGCTAACTCCCTGACTTCTCTGAGGTTATGTAGATTAGATTTCTTCACTTGAGCTGTCAAAAATACATTTTCTAGTCAATAACATGAGATGTAGGCTATTTCAGAGGAGACATCAGGGGGTAAATTTTTAGTACTGTGCTAGAATAAGCATTCCTATGGGTTCTGCTAAGGCCAATTTAGTTTTACTATATCATAATTTACTAGAAACAGTGAAATAAAAATCAGAACTAGCTGAACACCTTGGGGTACATTATGAAGGTGATGTATATGGAGTTAAACACAAGATACTGTTATTATTAGTAGGGACTGAGCATTTAATTCCCTAATCCATAGGATAAAAAATTTTCCCTGTTGCCTAATAGTTTGGTTCCCAATTTGACTAATTACTTTATTATCTTCAATGTGGGAAGAAGCCTGCATTTTCTCTCAGCAACCCCATTAGTTTTATGCAGTTCACTGTCATATAATTAAATCCCTCCTTGATCAATGAGCTAACATTTTCTCTGACCCTTTATGTTCACAAGTTTTCTACCACTCATTTTCTCTTGATGACCTAAACCCAGACATTTTTCTTTTAATTAAAAAGAACATCTGAAGGTCAAATAAGATAATCACCACCATAGTATTTATTTACAAAAGATGTCATGTAGTCTGCACTTCTCTACTTTAATGGAGAATTCATTTCTACCTCCTTTGCATAGAGAATATAAGAGGTGGGGTTTTTTAAATTTTAAAATGGGGAAGCATTTTACTACCTGAAATATAGTAAGGGAAGTAATTGAATGTCCAGGTTCATCAGAAATAATATTTCTTGTGGGTTTGGTTTTGTTTTGTTTTTTTGAGAATGTAGAATTACAGTCATTACTGGCGGTGATGCATTTGGAAAAGAAAGCCCCTTTGAGGTGGCAAGAAACAGCTGTCACCATTAAGCCTCCAAACAAATAAATCCAAATCTCACAATATAAAGGAAGATTCTTCTTTCTCTCTTCTAACTTAGGGAGAGATTCTATACTGCTATCAGTCTGACTGAAGTACCAAGCAAATCTGCCTATTGCTTCTGGAGTCAAGAGAACCCCATTTCCTTTGAAATTCAATTAATATAAGATTGGAGTTAAATAGCTTTACTAGGGAATTAAAGAAAAACATATTTAAATCTAAATAAAGTAGCAAAACATAGAACCGTTCGATATTTTTCAGTAGCACTATAACTAGGGTGAGGCAATTGATACTTTGGCCTAGGGCAACACAATGTAGAAGATGTCAAAACCACCTTCCTGAGTTGTTCTTTTTTCTCCAATAAGCAAGACCTTTCCCTCCCTCCGTCTATCTGAACTTTTGATTTTCTCAATGTAGATTAATTCTTCAACCATGCTGAAACCTCTCAGTAGCCCCAAATGCCCTTCATTCCCTTGGCCATTGAACACCAGATGAGCTTAATTTCAAAATCCCTTTGACTCAGGTGCAAAATTGTTATTTATGACTCTGGGTTTTATAGTTTACCCTTATATGATTCTGATATAAAACCTCATGATAAATCCACTTGCTTTTTGCTTGACTCTTATCCCCCTTCACCTTCAAAATGAAATAAGCAATAGGGCAAAGAAAGTTAATTCTGTCCAATTTGGAGAGACAATGGATAGTTTAGTGTGAATTATACTTTATTTAGAAATAAAGTAGACTTTCATCCCCATAGAAAAGCATAGTTACATATCTACCATTACTATTTCTATGTTCTGGCTCATATTTTAAATAAATGTAAAAAAATTATTACTTATGGGAATATAAATGTTTGATGCTTTCAAAACACTGTTTATACCATAGTCCAGAAAGGGAAAAATGGATTTTACTAGTTGATCCTTTTTCTGTCCAACAGGATGTCTAATTTATAGCCCTACTCCCTCCTGCTCCTTCTCTGCAAGAAGCTCTCTCCTCAACTTCTAGAAACCTGTGTCCTCCTACTTTCCTACATAATTGGTGTCTTCTTCCCTGTGAACTCAGCAATGGGAAATGAATCAGATAGGCCTCCTGAGCCATTCTGATTGTATAGGAGCTGAGATGCCATAGCTGAACCATTTGCCCTGATTTTGAAGTGTCTGAGATACCCTGAAGTATGCATCCAGGTGGTCAAGACCATTGTGGAAACAATCAGCCAAAGTATGGCTCTTTCACTGAGACTTTTGGTGACCCTGGTGACATTTCCCTTCACCTTCCTTCCCATCCCCACCTTAGAGCTGTCAGTTCTGGTCCAGTATGAAAAAGAATTAATAATAATAATAATAATAATAATATAACATTTATATAATGCTAACATTTACATATGATGTGCCATTCATTGTTCTAAACACTCTACAATTATTATATCATTTGATCTGGAAGAAAGCTAGTGAAGAGTCATTATATTAGGTAAGGTAGGAATAGGCAGGTGGTCTCTAAACTCATGTTGCTGTGTTCTGTCTCCTTCAGTAAACATTTCTCTTCCACTTTCCAAATTCTTCTTTAAGATTGTCAGTGGGACTGATCCATCCATTCTGGAGAACAATTTTGAACTATGCCCAAAGGGCTATAGAACTGTGGCTACCCTTTGATTCAGCAATACCACTACTAGGTCTGTATCCCAACAAGATCATAAAAAAGGGAAAAGGACCCATATGTACAAAAAATTTATAGCAGCTCTTTTTGTGGTGGCAAAGAATTGGGAACTGAGGGAATGCCCATCAATTGGGGAATGACTGAACAATTTGTAGCATATGAATATAATGGAATACTATTGTGCTATAAGAAACAATGAGCAGAAGGATCTCAGAAAAATCTGGAAAGACTTACATGAACTGATTCTGAGTGAAATGGGCAGAACCAGGAGAACATTGTACACAGTAACAGCAACATTGTGTGATGATCAACTATGATAGACTTAGTTCTTCTCAGCAATACAATGATCCAAAACAATTCCAAAAGACTCATGATAGAAAATGCTATCCACATCCAGAGAAAGAACTATGGATTCTGAATGCAGATTGAAACACAGTATTTATACTTTGTTTCTTTGTTTTTTCTCATGGTTTTTCCCTTTCATTTTGATTCTTCTTTCACAACATGACTAATGTGAAAATTTGTTTAACATGATTGTACATGTAAACTACCAGAAGATTTAATGTCCATAATGTCCATATATTAGAAAGCTTCTCCTTGCTTGAATAGCTGGGAACAGTGGAAAAGAAAAGGAGTGGGAAGGTTTCAGAGATTTGGTGGATAGCACCATATTTCTCATTTGGGCCAGAAAACTTACAAACATCAAAATTGGTTTGATAAAAATGATGGAGAAATTCAAAAGCTGCTAAACAACAACAACAACAAAATGAGAACTCCACAGGGTTTACCAGCAGGATACTTGATCTGTGTCTAAGAAGGTAGCATTTAACTCCATCAAAAGTAAGGTACACACAAAGTTTAGAGATTCAGCATACTTCACTCAGCAAAAGAGCAGATAAAATTTAGTTTTATGCTGATATTAACAATCCAAAGTGTTTTTATGATGCCCTGAAGGCTATTTATGGGCCAATGACCTATGGTGCATCTCAACTACCACTGCTGATGGAACCACATTGATTGGTGATAGGGACATGATCTTGGTGTGATAGGCTAAACACTTCCATAATATTCTCAATAGACTGTCATCAACCAATGCTGAAGCCATTGACTGTATACTTTGGATTGAAGTCAATTCCTCTCTAGCTGAACTTTCAGCTGAAGAAGTTTTGAATGTGATTAGGCTCCTATCATGTGCCAAAGTGCCTGGTACTGATTCTATTCCAACTGATATTTACAAGGCAGATACTCCACTGCTTACAAAAAAGCTGACTGAAATCTCCCAGGTTATATGGCATGAGGAGGTTATCCCCCAGGAGTCCATATCTATAAAGGAAAAGGAAATAGGTCATCTTGTGACAATCATGGAGGGGGAGGGGTGTCTCTCTTATTTATTGATGGCAAGATTCTTTCCAGAGTCCTCCTTAATATGCCAAATCTTCACCTGGAAGATTGTCATCCACCTGAGAGCCAGTGTGGCTTCAGAAAGGGAGAGGAACAGTTGATATGGTGTTTGCAGTCTGACAACTCTGGGAAAAATGCCAGGAGCTGAACATCTGTACCCAACATTTGTCAACCTAACCAAGGCCCTTAATATTGTTAGTTGTGAGAGCTGGTGGAAAATCATGGCACAATTTGGTTGTAGACATTCATCTGTAATGCGTGCCAGTTTCATTAGAGCATGCTTGCCCAGGTTCTGGATAATGGATGATGCTCTCAAACTTCCCCAGTCACCAATAGAGTGAAGCAGGACTATACTCTTTCTCCCATGCTTTTTTTAGCTTGATGTTGTCACACACCTTCCATGAGGATGGAAGCGGAGGGAAAGTTAGTGTTTGACTTTTGTTCACCGATGATTATGTACTCAATACAGCCTCTGAGGCTGTGGTGAAATAGAGTATGTATGGATTCTCTGCCCCTTTTGCTAATTTTGGCCTGACAATTAGCACCAAGAAAAGAGAGGTTCTCCACCAGTCAGCACCACACCATTCACACGTGGAACTGTTGGTTACAGCAAATGGAGAATTTTTCAATACTGTGGGTAAGTATATTTACCTTGGCAGTATACTTTCCAAGGATGAATACATTGATATGTGTACTGCTAGAACAAGCTCAGTGTTTGGGAGACTCTGAAGAAAATTATGGGAGAGAAGGGATATTAGGCTGTCTACCAAACTGAAGGTCTACAGAATCATCGTGCTTATCTCATTACTGTATGCCTGTGAATCCTGGACAGTCTATCAGGACTATGCCAGGAAAATAAATCACTTCCATTTGAATTGTCTTAGGAAGATTCTGAAGATCACCTGGCAATATAAAGTACAGGACACTCAGGTCATTTCTCAAACAAAACTGCCAGGCATTCAGAGAGTACAACTCTGATGGGTTGGCCACATTGTTCGAATGCCTAAAAGACTGTTTTATGGAAAACTGACACAAGGTAAGAGCTCACACTCAGTCAGAAGAACTGATATAAGGACACTTTCAAGGTCTCTCTGAAGAACTTTGAAACCAGTTGTGAGTTATAAGACACTGACAGAGGACCACACAGCATGGTGTGTCCACATCAAAAAAGGCACTGTGCTATATGAGCAAAGAATTGTAGTAGCTCAAAAGAAACAGGAGATATTAAAATTTAGAGACATCTTCACTCCAAATCTTTATACAGATTATTTGTGCCTGACCAATGGCAAAGCCTTATAAGCTTGTATTGGTCTGATCAGCCACTGTCAGACACACTGTACCTTGACCCTGACAGAATGATGTATTTTTGATTCTCCTTGAGGATGAAGGCCAACAACCATTGTGAGAAGGCTAGGGTTAAGCTGATGGAGGAAAAACAAAGGACAAGAAAACTCTTCTGCACTTCAAATAACATTGTTCATCCTCAAGCTCTTTTATCAATTCACTCTCATAAACCATCTTATTTAAGTATAATCCTTTTCAGAGGAGTGTGGTGGTACTCAAGTTCCCACAACTTTGTACTTGTGTGACAGTGGAGCAGGCTGCCTGTGGACTTGAGGGTGATCCCAGGTGACATATAAGTACTAAGAGCAACCTATAGGCTTCTTCTGTTCAGTTTTCTGCAGATCAACAAAAGCCAAAGCCACATCACTTAAGTTATTGACCAGCAAGAGAATAACGCTCCAGTGACACTCAACCAAGTGTTTTCATCCCATGGATCCAGTCCAAGTTCATTGGCATCCTCAGTGACTGCAGTACTTTCATTGCTCACCAGAAGGCACTCAGCATTCAAATTCTTACCCTCTTCTCCCTCCCTCCACCCTTAAATTTCCCTGTTCCTGTTTGAGTGGACACTGACCCAGATTCTACACTAATTTAGGGATAAAACCAGAAAATATTATATTGCTCTAAAATATTATCTAAAGTATGGAAATCTCAAACCTCTACACTGATATTGCACAGACAATCCAAACTATGGCCATGTGGTTTATTAAAATATAGTTAAGTGGGGCAGCTAGGTGGCACAGTGGATAAAGCACCGGCCCTGGAGTCAGGAGTACCTGAGTTCAAATCCGGCCTCAGACACTTAACACTAGCTGTGTGACCCTGGGCAAGTCACTTAACCCCAATTGCCTCACTAAAAAAAAAAAGTCTAAAAAAAAATATATATATATATATATATAGTTAAGTAAAATGACAGGTCAAACCTCACACCTATCAGATTGGCTAATATGACAAAAAAAGGAAAATAATAAATGCTGGAGAAGCTGTGGAAAAATTGGAACACTAATGCATTGTTGGTGAAGCTGAAGTGATCCAACCGTTCTGGAGAGCAATTTGGAACTATGCCCAAAGGGCTATGGGACTGTTCTTACCCTTTGACCCAGTTGTACCACTGCTAGGTCTGTATCCCAAAGAGACCATAGAAAAGGGAAAAAGACCTACATGTACAAAAATATTTATAGCAGCTCTCTTTGTGGTGACAAAGAATTGGAAATCAAGGGAATGCCCATCAATAGGGGAATGACTGAACAAGTTGTGGTCTATGAATGTAATAGAATACTATTGTGCTATAAGAAAGGATGAGCAGGAGGAGTTTAGAGAAACCTAGAAGGACTTACATGAACTGGGAGGAGCAGAACTAGGAGAACATTGTACACAGTAACAGCAACATTGTGTGATGAACAGTGGGGATAGACTTGGCTCTTCTCAGCAGTGCAACAATCCAAAACAGTTTCAAAGAACTCATGATAGAAAATGTTCTCAACATCCAGAAAAAAGAACTGTGAATTATTAATGCATTTTGAACCATACTGTTTCTACTTTTGGGCTGTTTTTTTTTCCTTCTTGTTTGAGGTTTTTCCTTTGTGCTCTGATTCTTCTTTCACAAGATGACTAATGTAGAAATATGTTTATTGTGATTCTACATGCACAACCTATATCAGACTGCTTTCCATCTTGGGGAGGAGGGAGGGAAGGGAGAGGGTGAGAAAAAAAAATTGGAACTAAAAATCCAGTGAAAACAAATGTTGAAAACTATCCTCATATGTAATATGCAACTGGAAAATAATAAAATTATTTTTAAAAAATTTAAAAAATGACACCTCCCTGTTAAAAAAAATGACAAGTCAAGTGTTAAGCCCTTAATTCTCAAAGAATATTTCACCCAGTTATTTCCCTAAACCTCTTCCTAAACTATAGATCCTTGGAAAAATCAAGGGAAGGAATTTTCTATTGAGAAAAGACTTTATAAACAAGAAAAATAGCAGAGACTCTCCATGCTAGACCTGGTTCCCTAGAAAGATTTTTAATAGTTGTTGAAGTTCCAAAGTCCTGCTTTATAGCTCTCTGCCTCTCTTCAATGGTCTGCTTTCAGAACTCTGCTGCTAAATGTTTAACAACTGGTTTTGTGAAAAAATATGACACACTTTTAAATTTAGTCTTCATTATTAACAGTATATTCATCACTTTCTTAATTCTAGACAATCAACAAAACAATAAATCCACCCCTGATTTGTGGTATTGTTGATCTTCCAAGTGCAAATACACTGAAAATTTAACAATAAGCTCCTAGAGCCAGGTAGAACTGGATCTAGTACAAACTTATCTATCTTGATTGCATCATATCTTGATCCTATCTCTGTATCTGCTTCTGCAGGTTTCTTACGTCCTGTTCCAGCTCCACCTTTGCTACTCATATATTAAGCTGCAGCAATAAGAAGAAAGTGCTGAGAGGTGTCCAGGCACCTGGTCAATAACTTTCCATTTCTGCTAATTAATATTTGGCCAGAAGTCTATTTAAGGGCATAAAAATAGAGAACATTGATATCTGTATACCTGTATACAGCTCCCTCTGTTCCTGGATGAATCATGTACATATTTCCCCTCATCAGAACTTCTGGCCTGAGGCAAAGGGGAGGGCACAGCTTGTACTAGGATGAAATGTTTGACTCATAAAGTAGAATCTAACTACATTCATGTAAAACAGAATACATTATATCACAAAACAAGTTATTTTAAGATTTCATGATTGTAGAGTGTTTTAAGGTTTGTAAAACACTTTTAATTAAAAAGAATGTTTTACTGATTCCTTCTGTTTTTTATACCAGTCATTTCTTTACACCATACACGCACACACCCCATAACACTCCTTTCCACCACCATTGAACTTTCTACCACAACTTATAACAAAGAAAAATATAGCCAAAGAACACATTGACATCTGACAATACCCATTTAGCTCATTTATTTAGTTCCCCACTTCTTTACCAAAAAGGAGGAAGTTATGTTTTATCATCTATTCTCTGAGAATAAGATTGGTCATTGTAACTAATTATATTATGATAAAGGTAGGTTATATTAAATAATTAACAAAACTGTCTTTTGGTATAGTTTTCATTTATATTATTCTATTAATTGTTTATTTTGTTCTTCAGCTTGTCTAATTGTGTATCACTCACATATCTAAGATCAAATATAAACTCCTTGGGATTTAAAGCTCTTCATAACTTGACCCTTTCATTCATTTCTAATTTTAATACACATTACAAGCCACATAGGCCAACTTGCTGTTCTTCACATTCAACACAACACCTCTCTCCATATCTTTCATTACCTGTGTCACATACTTGAAATATTGTTCCTTCTTACCTCCACCTTCTAAAATGCTTGACTTCCTTCAAGACTCAGATCAAGCTCCACCTTCTTGCATGAAGTCTTTTCCTGTTACTTTCAGTTACTAGTGTCTCCCCATACCACAAGCTACCTTGTACCTGCTTTGTAGGTGTTTTACACACCTATATATGTGTACATTCTCTTACCCTAAAACTATAAGTTTTTGTATCTTTGTATCTCTATGTCTAATATAGTACCTGGCACACAGTAGGAACTTTTTTTGATGAGGTTAAGTGACTTGCCCAGGGTCACACAGCTAGTAAGTATTAAGTGTCTGAGGTCGGATTTGAACTCAGGTACTCCTGACTCCAGGGTCAGTGCTCTATCCACTGTGCCACCTCCTCAATTAAATCATATTGTTTGTTGATTGATTTGCTGTATCAGTTCATATAAATCTTCCCATGTTTCTCTGAAGCTCCCAAATTTTAATCTGCAAAGTACTTTCTTCAAAGCAACCCCATGGGATAAATGTATTATTACTCTTCCAATTTTACAAAGGAAGACTACGTTTTGAGATGTTAAGTGACTTTCCCATGGCCATTCTGCTAGTATGCATCTGAAGCAGTAGTTGAACTTGATTCCAAGGTTGGCATTCATTCCAATGTGACGTTTAAAATCTAATGTGTGTTCTCCTTACCTGCCCCTTCCCCTAGTGTGGGGGGTGGGGGAACTAGCTAAGATTTACTGATAAATTTGGCAACAGTTTAGGCTTCTAAGTATTTATTAAAGTATATTAGAAGTTAGTGAAGAGAGAGAGTGAGCACAGGTCTCTGAAAGAATGGAAAAACCTAGCTCAGATCTATGCAGGATAGATAGAGAGAAAAACTGGCCTTCACCTAGTAGCTCACACTTCCAAAAAGAGACAGAGTCTCTTCTGGTTCTCCTGGAAGCCCCCTGTGGAACTGGAAGAGGGGTGGTCCCCATACACAGTTCCAAGTTAATTGGCTGGTAGCATTCAAGTCCATTGATTGACATGACTTGAAGGAAGTCCATGAATGGTGATGTGACTTCCTGATGCTGGGGAAACCTTAGGATAGTCACCTCATGTCTTTCTTGGCAGGGAGTGGTGCCCTGGTTCTCACACCAACATGCCACAATATAGAAATATAACTGATAGCATCACATAATATACATTTCACAGTGAAGCCTCAAAAGATAAAATTTCCAAGGAGAATAGAAGACCCAAGGTCTGCTCAGATCAGACTGAATTAGTCACCCTCAACTATTTCACTTTATGCATCTGTTTAATTCATCACAAATATCTTCACCCAATGCTAAGGTCATAGGAAAAGATACCAAAGGTTCAACTCCATAATTTACAGATAAGGAAACTGAGTTCAAGAGAGGTTAAGGAACTCCCTTAGTGTTACATAAGGAGTAAATCCAGACTTGAATTTATCTCCTCTGACTAAGAAGTCAGCACTCTTTCTATTGTATCATGCCATCTCTAGGAAGAAATATCTCTAAGTACAGCTAAAATTCATGAGATGAAAGTATCTATTTTTAATAAGTTTTTAATTATTTTATAGTTATCCCTTCTCCTCCCATGACAGAAAGCCATTACATAAAACAAATAGTATTTTTAGAAAAGGCAAAAAAATAAGCACAATTGATCAATAAATTAAAAAAATCCAAAAATATGTGTCATGTTTAGCACCTGTGCACCTTGAAAGTTGAAAAGGGCTAGCTTGAAAGAGTCTTCTTATATCTCTTCATTATAGTCCTGCTATATATTTATAATTTTGTTCCATTTACTTTTGTGTGTGAGTTCTTTCCATTTACATTGTTGCTGTTACAGTGTATGTTATTTTCTTGGCACTTCTTACTTCACTCTGCATCAGTTCATATAGACCTTTCCATACTTATCTGTATTCATCACACACATTGTATCCTACAGCACAGTAATATTCTATTACATTCTTGTACCACAATTTGTTTACAAATTCCCTAATTCATAAGCATCTGCATTTCTTCCCCAATTCTTGGCATAAAAATGTTGCTATAAATTTTTAGCCGTATATGGGGACTTTCTTCTTATTGATGGCTTCCTTGAAGAATAAGCCCAGCAGTGGAATCCCTGATTCAATGAAGTATCTATTAAACACTACCACATAGGATGGGAGCAGCTTTCTTCCCTCATGTGAATGATGAGAAAACAAAGACTTTAAAACAGTCATCGAGTCATGCTTAACTGAAAAAGATATGAAGGACATATCTTAAAGGAGGGGGCTATGGATCTTTATTCTTTCTTTATTCCTATAGCTGGCAAATTACAGTGCATCAAATACTCTGAAGCAGTCCTTTGTAAGTCAAAGAAAAATTCCGCAAGGAAAAGAAAAGGCTATTTTTTGTTGTAACATACTTGTGTGCACTGAAGACACTCAGCTTTCTGCTTTATTGACAAAAATACACTAGACCCAGCCTATACTTTTTTTGTTTGTTCATTTGCCGCATTTTTAATTTTAACCCGCCCCCCTCAATTATCTCTAGCAAATGCAGATTGACATCAACAGAGGCATTGCCAGTACCAAGAAGATAAATGCATTAACATCACTACTTAATTCAGGCAAAAGATTTAGCTTGACTTTAGGGAGTAGGTATGAGAAGGAAGATGGTGCCAATCTGCCAGTCTCTTCCCTTTCTCTGATTAATGAGCTTCTCTAGCTTCACAGAATTCCAGACACGTAAGCCAATTTGCATGATATCAGAGATGGGGCACTGGACTTGGCTACAGAAAGACCTAGGTTAAAATTCTGCCTTGGACATTTATTAGCTATGTGACTGATCCCTAAGCAAATCACTTCACCTCTCTGTGCCTCATTTTAGGCATTTGTAAAATGAGGGGGTTGGACTTGACGGCCTCCTAAGTCCCTTTTCACTCTAAATCTGTGTGTTATGATCCATACTGACAAGAGAAGCCAGGTAGAATGCCTGAGCTTGCCTGGGGTGACAACAACAAGCTCACCTAAAAAACACATACTCAGGCCCAAATACAAAAAATAAGCTCCTCTGATGCAACTGCTCAGTTTCCCTATGTCTGTGTTACAAAGAAAATACTCATAGGATCTTAATGCTCAGATAGGATAAATCCCTGGCTCCACCATTAACTAGCTATGTGACCTTAGACCAATTATGTAACCTCACTGGGCTTCATCTGTGTGTGTGGTAAACTTAATGAACTCTGTGGTATGTGGTGAACTTAATGAACTCTTCTAGCTTGAAAATTCTACAATTCTTCAAATGTAAGGAGTTAGAGATCAATGCAGGTCTATTGCAGGTCAAGGAAACAGGTAGTATAGTTGTGTATATATAGACACACACACACATGGATGTGTGTGTGCACATATACATGCATGCATGCATAGCCACTAGGTGATGCAGTAGATAGAATGCTTGGCCTAGAGTCAGGAAGATTCATCTCCCTGTGTTCAAATCTGGCTTCAGTCACTTGCTAACAGTGTGACTCTGCGCAAGTCACTTCACCCTATTTGCCTCAGTTTCTTCATTTGTAAAATGAAGTGGAGAAGGAAATGGCAAACCACTCTGGTATGTTTTCCAAGTATTTTTCCAAGAAAATGCCAAATGGAGTCACAAAGAGATGAATGTGACTGAAAAAAAAAATGACTGGACACCTGTGTGTGTGTGTGTGTGTGTGTGTGTGTGTGTGTGTAGTAACTATTTCTGGTGAGGAAGAAGGAATGATTTTTTTTCAGCTGCCAGCAGTTTCCTGTGATTGAGGAGCATCATGGTGATAGTAAATGACAGTATTACAGTGAAGGAACACAAAAGCAGACTGTGTCTACAGTGTTTCTAGTTTTCTCCACAGTTCACAAAAGCCAGGGCAGCTCCTATTCTTAAAAGGAAGAAGAAAAGAACTTTTCACTACTTCTCTGCAACCCACAACAGGGCTGGTGTTTCAGGGAGTTTGGTATCTCATATGATATATACAGATATTTTGCAAGGAGAGGGAAGGATTTCAAGTTCAAGTCAATTGTATTACCTCTGACACCAAAAGAAATATACAAGATGAAAGAAAATAGAGGAAATGTAACATTAGGAAATGATCTAGTCATACTTTATCATGTTAAAATATAAAATCTTTTATTTTAATGATTTTGATGTGGATTATATTTTTTCCTCTCAAGATCATGAAATGCCTTGTCAGCTAGTGTCATCCCCTCAATTCCTGACTTCTACTCCCTGGAATTAATATCTTTCCTTGCTAGATGGAATTCCTACTACCTATATAACTATACATTCAGGAAAAGGCTTTATAGCTACTAAGGATCCTAAAGATAATTGAATCAGAACTCTAGAACAAGCAGGGACTTCAGGAGTCATCTAGTCTGATATCTCATTTTCTAGATGATGAAAGTAATCCCTAGAAAGTTAAATAAATTGCCTAGAGACACACAGGTAGTAAGCATCAGAGGTGATATTTTAACTCAGGTTCATTGAATCCAGAGGTGTTTTTATCTGTGGGGTTTTTTGTTGTTGTTGTTGTTTTTTTCAAGTTTATATTGTCAAAAATAAGTTCTGTCACTGAGGTATTCTGTAAGATTCAGCATTTCAATTTATCATTGGATAACAAAAATAGATTTGGCAAATGAAGCAAATAGAAAATCATCTATGATAAATAAATGTTTTTACATTCTAACATTTATTTTTAAACTGAAGGCCTAAAACATCTTAGGTTAGATGATGATGCTGATATATGTGCCTTGACACAGTGTAAATATCTACAGAGAGTGAAATTGAGGAAAATATCAAAACCCTAAGTTTTTTTTAGATTTAAGGAAGACCAGCTTTAAAAAAATGTAGCAAAAAAAATACTGCTTTTCTAATAAACATGGAGAAAGACTCTTAACCTGAATCTCAATATCACAACTATAGTTTACCAGAATTGTGCAAGTTGATAATTTACCTGGGTCTGAATTGAAACTATTTTAGAAATGAATTTGAAATTTACTGCAATGGGTAAATAAATGCAATTTTCATCTTAGCTTGTGATTTACTTCTAGAATGATGTAAGTAAAACTGAAATTTTCAAATAACAAGGAGAAATAGCTAAAATTCTCCCTCCACAAACATATAATATGGGATTGAGCCTTGGACCCATGTCAATTACTATTTTTATACAATGTAGGTGGTTAATATGTATTAAAACAGAAACATAGAGGTAATGTTTGTCACTTTCAGAAAATCTCAGAAATCACATAAATTCTTAAGTTTACAAATGAAACCTGGGTCTAGATCTCATGTCCTTTCCATTCTAGTTCACTGACACCATTTTGTTTAGATGCAAAGATTAGAATGTTTCCCTCCAAAATTTTCTCTTCTCACTCATTCATTTATTCAACAAATTTTCTACTGAATATTTATTCTATTTAAAGCAGGGTTCTATGATTTATAAAGGGTAGAGTGGTGGCCAAGATACAGTTACAAACTCACTTAATAATAGTTGACTTAATATAGCACATTAAGGCCTGCAAAGCAATTCACATAGCTTCATTTGAGCTTCACAATAGTCCTATGAGGTAAATAGTACACATTTTATAGTCTCCAGTTTTATAGTTAAGGAAATTAAAAGAAAGATGAAGTGACTTGTCCAAAGTCCTACAGGTAATAAAGACCTAGAACTGGAACCCAGCTCTTTCTGATCCAACACCAGCATTTTGCCCACTGTCTACCCTTCTATAGCTTATGGCCTAATAGAGAAAAAAGCCTAATACACATAGAACCATAATACAAGTGAGGAGTTGATAAATAGTATATGACAGGTAAAGATAACATGTTATTAGACTTCAAAGGAATATAGAATTTTTGATTGGGTTCATTGGGAAATGTTTCCTAAATGAGAGAAGGAATTTGAACTAGATTTTGAAGCACTAGTAGGATACAACTTGTTCAAACCAGGATAGAAAGAAAGAATAGGGGTGACATTCAGGCAGAGGCAATAGTCTTATCAAAGAACCAGAGGAGGGAAAGCTCAATGAATATTTAAGAAATGTTGAATCACCCATGCTGTCTGGAACATGGAGTTAATTTTCAGGAATAGGAAAAGGTAAGTCTGGAAAGTTAGATACAAGTGAGGTAGTACTAGAGTTTAAATTCCAGCCTAACAAACTGGGACAACTAGTCAGTAGGCAGTCATGTTAGAATTTTAAACAAAGGGATATTTGAGGTAGTTTAGCCTGGAAGCACTAGGAAAGGTAGATTGAAGGGAGAATGAGACTAGAGCCAAAGAGAGTAATTAAGAAGTCTTGGGAATAAGTGAGATGAAAAAGTTCTCTACTAGGGCTGTATCAATATGAAATGGAAAGGAAGGGACCTATGTCAGCAAAAAGAATCAAAAATACTTAGTAACAAATCTGGGAGAGCAACAAAGGAGAGCGAGAAGTTGAAGATGATGTTGAAATTTCTTGCAAGCTGACTGGGATAATGATGATACTCATAATAGCAATTTTTTTCCTTTCCTCCTACCTTTTTTCCAGTACCTTATTCTTTTGCAGAACCTCAAATATAATGTGCCTCAAAGTTCCATGCTTAGACTTTATTCTCTCTACACTTGAAAATCTCATCTGCACTATATGTGCATGTACACACATATATATGTGTGTGTGTGTACACACATATACATATACCTACATACAAATATGTGTGTATGTATATGTGTATGTGTATATATACATATATTTATATATACATATATGTATGTGTGTACACAGATACACACACAGAGAAAATCTTATTTGATCCTCATAATAACCTTGCAAAGTAGGTGCTATTACTGTCCTCATTTTACAGTTAAGGAAATTGAAGTTGAGGGGTTAAATATCTTGTACAGGGACACAGAGTGAAGTATTTGAGGCTAGAATAGAACCTAGGTCTTCCTTTCTTTCAGTTCAGCACTCAAGATACTCACTAGGTCATCACAATTGAGCAACAGGAGTACCACACAATTTCCATGGCATACGACTTTATACAGAAATGAATTCAGTATGACTTTCCCAAGAACTGATTTGTGGAGTAGAAAAACAAGGTCTTGATTGTATTCACATATAATTTGCACATGTCTGCAAAGATTATGCAGAAGTAGTCTCAGACAATTTTCAAGTTAAAGTTTAATTATTGCTTCCCTGAAGGTTGTCATTTCTGGTGTGTTTTTTTTCCTTTCAATTTTTTCTCAACTCTTCACTCTAAATGACCCACATCCCCACAACAGAAACTATATAGCAAAAAAAATTAGAAGACGAGGGCAAGGAAATAAGGATTGTGGTGAGGAATGAGGTAATACCCTGAATCTGGGAAGAACTTCTATACCTGAACCCCAAGACTTCAGACCTAAAGCTTTTATATTTTGTTCTTATGCCATTGCTACCCCCCTTCATTAGGCACCCAAAGGAAATTTGAAACCCCAAACTCCATACCAGTTCTTTGGATTCATGATTTAGACCTATATTCCCTTCATTAAATATAGATAAAGATTTAAAGGCATTACAAAGTGTGGTGTTTAAAATAATATGGGGTTGCTCTATGTTTGTCCCAAGTTTTAGGGAAAATTAGCTAGAGTTCTAATATATTGCTACTTAGAAATTAGAGGCTACTGCACCAGTTTGGGGGTCTTAAGCCTTTATTAAAGCATATTAAATATTAGTAAAGATAGAGCACATGGCTCAGAAAGTTAAGAAGGAGAGATAGTGAAGAGCAAGAGTGGGCTGTGTCTGCTCCCTCCAAGTTTCAAAACCAAGAGAGTGTGTTAGAGCAGAAGCCTTCTGTGGGTCCGGAGGAGAGATGGCCCATCCACACTGCTCAAAGCTAATTGAATAGCATCATTCAAATCTATTGGTTTATTGGACTTGAGGAGGGTGGTCCATGAGTTAACTTCCTTTAGGTTGTCAGGATGTTCAATCTACATTTCCTTTGAAATTCTCCTGATTCTGGGATGACCTTAAGAAAGGTCAGCTAGGCTCTCTGGGTCTCATAGAAACCTGTTATTTTCTCATAAAAGAAATTTCAGGGGAAAATACAAAATTTTGTACAGGAGCACAGAATCATTGAATTATCTTGAATTAAGAAGATTTCTTCAAGTAAATTTCTGATCCTAACTATGTCAGTTCCTTTTGATAAATATAAAATCATATCCTTTCCAAACTTTTCATTACCTCTCCCCCTTTCTCACTCAGAGGGTCATCAGTAGGATTGGTCCATCTGCATGAACAACCAACTAGTCACCCAGAAATAAAACAAACTTTTATATAAATCAAAGAAGATATTTGCATTTCAAACAGCACTGCAGACATGCAGAGTACTCTTTCTAGCCAGTTGAATTAGAATCAAAGAATAATGAGAGAAGAAAAATAAAACATGCCTAAGACATAGCTGTCAATCTCACATTATGATAGTTGACCTTTACAAAACACTTTAAGGCTTATTAAACTACTCAGACATATTGTCTCATTTGAACCTCACAAAAACCACTCAAGGTAGTTTCTATAGATCTTATCTCCAGGTTTTTTTTCTTTTTTTTTTTTTTAGTGAGTCAATTGGGGTTAAGTGACTTGCCCAGGGTCACATAGCTAGTAAGTATTAAGTGTCTGAGGCTGGATTTGAACTCAAATACTCCTGACTCCAGGGCCGTTGATCTATCCACGGTGCCACCTAGCTGCCCTTATCTCCAGTTTTTATACAGAAACTGAAAACAAGAAAAGGGACTTGCCCAAAGTCAAATAGATAAAAGTATAAGAATTAGAACTTCAGGTTGTTTGAGTAGAAAGAAGGTGAAAGATATAAGAGATGATTTGGTAGAAATGATAGGATTTGGCAATTGATTGACAATATGGAGGAGGAAAAGTCAGGAGTATAGCTTAATACTAAGTCTGCAACCTTTTGTGGGTGGAAGGATAGTACTACCCTCAGAAGAAAAAGGGAAGGCCAATAGAGAAGTTTGGAGCAACTAATTATGAGTTCAGTTTTGAATATCTTGAGTTTAAGATACCTTTGTGATGTCTAGTTTGAAGTATATGATCAATAGTTGGAGGTGCATGATTGGTAGGAGAAAATAGGACTGTCTGTCTAAATGTGTGAGTCTTCTGTATGGAAGAAAAGAAGGAAGGAAGGAAGGAAGGAAGGAAGGAAGGAAGGAAGGAAGGAAGGAAGGAAGGAAGGAAGGAAGGAAGGAAGGAAGGAAGAAAGAAAGGACAGTTTGCTGTAGATGAAGTAACTTCTTCCTTGATTATGAATTGATGTAATGTCATAGGGCAATGCTTTTAGAGCTAAAAGAGACATTAGGAATCACTAGATGGCTTCTTGTTCCCTGTTTGATATTTTTCAACACTCTCTTCAACCTTAATCTTTCCTGTTCATAACAGAAATTAGAAAGAAAAGACCATGCTGCTGAAACTCCATCTCTTCAGAATTTCTTTCATCTAAGCCATGTGATTATTTCCACTGAGAATAGTTACCTGGGATATTATAATTGTTCTCCTCTCTGCCTTGCTCTTGCTTTCCCCTCCTTTCTAAGGAATGGGTCATTGACATTAAAAAGAACAAATTTACAAAGCAAAGATTTCAGTAGTTTTTACACCTGGGTTCCTGATGACAGAACTTATTTTTAAAATATTATTCTTAAGGATGGGTGGGAAGAATATCTTTCCCAATGAAAAATGTTAACGCATTTTGAACACAACTGAACAGTTTTTAAATGTAATTCTTCACTGTGGTTACTGCACAAGGGCACAAAATGATCTTTAGACTCGTGTCTTTATTTTGTTTCATGCTATTTTAATTCTCAAATATCTTTTTTTAAACTTAATTTAACATGATTAAATTACATCTTTTAATGTAATGACCTAGAATAAGGAATCAGTCTTACCAACTAATTAAGAGTGTTGCTATAGTGATGATCATTTAAAAAGAAAGATGTGAACCACTATTATGTGGCAGGATATAGATTCTGCATTGCAACTTGGTGAGTCTGCCAAGCAACTCCATCCAGGTAGTCCTGTCAAGGGAAAATCACTTACAGCTGAACTGTATTTACAGATGGTTTGGCAGCAATTGGTCTGGGTTTCAGTTAACAAGGAATAGAGATGTCTAGTGTTTACATTTATACAGCATTTGATAGTTACCAGAGCTTTAAATGTATTATCTCAATTGATCGTTTGAGGACAATCCTCTGAGACATGCCTAATTCACAGATAAGGCTAAGAAGCTCAAATCTAACTTAGAGAAGCGAATGCAACTGAAACTAGCACTTGAATAGTTAAAAACCTCATCATTGGAGCATGGACATGGGCAAGAGGTGGGGTGGGGATAGAATTGAGTCACAAAGTATTGAAAAGATGTAGGAGAGCTTGAATAAGTACTAAACATTGGGTCTTTGTTCCTTATTTATATAGAGTCACTGAATCTCAGAGTTGGAAATGAAGATTATCTGAACTCATACCTGAAAAGGAATTTTTTTTCTACCTTGAACACAACAAGAGGTCCCACACTGAATACACTATTGCTTCCCAAACTATTTCATCCTACTTTGAGACAGTCAGAATTGTCAAGAAGTTTTTCCTTTATATCAAGCCCAAATCTGCTTCTTCAACTCTTCAAATATTTTGCAGCATCCATTATATATGGAAGTTATTGCAGCTTCTCCCCATTACTCCTGGTACTGCCCTCCAGCATTAAAGAAATAAGGCAGTCTTTAAAGCCAAGGAGAAGGGTGGGGAACCTGGTTCAAGTCACACTTTAAAAAAAATTACTTTTCTTTAATTTGTGGAATAAAACAAGCATTTCCATAACATAGTATAATAATTTTAAAAAGATGATTGCACTTGAAACTACAAATCTATTATGTACAACTTGCTATTCCTTTTAAATATGTAATAAAATTATCAAGTAATTTCCCCCCTTTTTTCTCTCCCTGCCCCACTGTACCCTAGGGATGAGTAACATTAGACACAGACAGGTATATAAGTAAAGTTATTCTATACATACTTCTATTTATCTGACACATACTGGCTGTATGTACCTGGGCAAATCACCTAGTAGTCCCAGAGTTCTAGGCAATCTCCAAGACAACAAATTGCAGAAAGATGCCAACTTATATAAGTAGAGAGAGTTTCCTTACCTGAGAATTTCCACAGATCCATTCCCTAGTCTTATACTGTTTCTCCTGAATTTTCTGTTCTCCAGAGTAAGCATCCCTAGCTCCTTCGACTAACCTTTGCATGGCATGGTTTCAAGACCCTTCACCTTCCTCTTGGCTCTCCACCAGATACTCTGTTTTGATATTTTTCCCCAAAACTGTGATTCCCAGAACTGAACATCATACTGTTAGGTGTGATTTGACTAGGACAGATCATAGCAGGACCTTCACCTCACTTGAACAAAGATTATATTTCTCAATAAAACTTATATTTCTCTAACACATTATGTAGCATTTTTCAATATCATAAGTGAAAATAGCTGTAGAAAATTGAATGAATAATGTTATAATGCCCATGTGAAGCATCCTTGTGACCATTTTTATGTATGTATACACATATATGTATGTTAGGTATATAACTGTACATTTTGCCCATGAAGGTTATATTCTAAATGCAATTCACAAGAAGCCAAGATTAGAAATCCCTGGAATTTTACCTAATAGATCTTCAGAAAATTTGATTCCTGCCTAAAGGGGAGCAGAAATTGGGGCCATGAGGCTGGACATGGAGCCAGCCACTCTGCTCTCCTTAGAGAGTGAGTATCGAACTAAAATTATATCTCTCTGGCACATTAACTGTTGTTAGAATAAGAAAAAAATAATTTCATTCTTACATTCAGGGTCCTTTTCTAGTCTAGACATTCCTTATTGGAATATCTGAAGACTTGATTCCCTTCCCAGCAAGCGTTATTCACAATAGTTAATAAATTAATTTTTCCAAGCAGATGTTAAAAGACTTAATCCTGATGAATAAGGAAAACTCAAAAAGAGAAAATTAAAAGGAGTTTATTCAGCATACCGAGGCACTAAGTATTGGGTGGGTCAGCTTCCATTCAAACTGTGAGCTGCTTTTTTATCAACAGGAGCAATTGATTGCCATATAAGGGTAAAGGTATTTTGATGGGAGCATAGTCATAAAAAGATGGGGTTAGTGCCACCTTAGCATCTCGATAAGTGTTTTGATTGGAATAATTAATTATGAGGAGATGGGATTAGGGAGCATGTTCACCCTCACCATCTCATTCAGGCTAGCTGCCACATACTCAAAGTTTTAAACGAAGTTTTAAAATAGAATCATCCACACTGACACAGCACAAATACCTAACCTTGCACAGTCCCCTCTTTGGTGCTAACCCTACTCATGCTGCAGCACCACAATACCACCTATGTTGCTCTTCTATCATCACCTGTATTATCATAATCTCTGCTATTTGTGCCCAATCAATTTTAATAAGCATTCGTGGCAATGAGCTAGGGAACTTAAATTTTCAATAAGAAACAAGTATAATAAGGCCATGAGTATTACAAAATTAATAATTCCATGTTTTTTTCAATTTCATAAATGTTGAACAAAGTTAAGCAGTCATAATCTCATATATCCCTTAAAGAGACAAACCTTGTTAAATAGATTCTATAAGTAAACTAAGTCAGGTTACAGATTAAATTTCTCAGAAGACTCACCAGAGACTAATTTGAAAGGCGAGGTTTGCATATCACCAAGATAACCAAGAAATTTAGTGTCAAGGAAATCATCTCTTATACAGTTAACTAGAATAATAACTAAATCATTTTGGGATGCTTCAGACATTTCTTTGGCTTCCACCTGAGGAATATCTAAAATTTAGCATTATCCATAAGTCAAGTTTTGGTCAGATGAGTTTAATAGAAACAGAAACCTTTCAGTTGACCAAGAAGTTGCAAGGATGAGTGGCCCTGATTCCAAACAATAAATAAAAGGGAATAGTGCATACCTCTCTTCTAGGCTAATGTAAAAGCCAAGAAATGAAAGCCAAAGTAATATAATAATGATCATCAATATTAAGTAACCTTGTAACCTGGTAACCCACTCTCAATGTTCATTTAATCTGCACATTTCATCTTGAGTCCCAGATGTTCCATGTAGTTATATGGTCTTTGGAAACTGCTTCCCTTGGATATTCTGGAATAGGCCTCATTCTTAGAGAAACTCTGAAGAGAGCTCCTCCTAGTAGATCCACTTCTCTGGTTCCAAGTCACTTTCAGAGATTGCTAGATAATTCTTCTAAATTTTTTTAGTAACAAGACAACATAATTTAGTACAACCTCCTAAATTTGCTTTTCCAGTAACTAGTTTATGTGGTGAAAATTAACTCAAACCTTATGGATCTATTAACAAGAGAGCTATAAGAAGAACAGAAGAACAACAAACTGGAAACCAATAATTCACCTGAAATTTCAGAGAATTTCAGTTTTTACTGGGGCCTGACAAAATCTTTACTTCCTTCATCTGTAATTTTGTCCCTACAAAAAATGGTTTCTTAGGAGTGCCATGATCTTTGTCTTTGAGAAATATGAATTGTATTGACATGATAATGATGGCCAGTTTTTAAAGTCTTGCAAACAGCATCACAATCCATTTTCCCTAGGTTCTTTTTTTTCAAGTGTGATTTTTAGCATGAGTAGCTGACAATAATCAAAGGTCCTGTATTTATTTGGCCAAATTTGTCTCCCACAATTATAGACCTCTATTACCAAGGCCAGATGGAACTGACCTCTACCACTCACGCTTAATGGTCAGTTTCCCTTATCCCATGCTTTTAACAGCTTGCTTAATGGGGCAGAAATATCACTGTGCTAATCCCATTTTGATACATGCATCTCCTTGCTCATCTGTTCTTTGGCCATCTAATATTGGCCTCTTCCTTGTTCACATGCACTACTTTTTATCATAAAAATGAGAAATAATCCATTTGGGTTTGGGATCTATTTCTCCTTATTCTTACTGAATTTGAGGAGTTAAATTATCTGAACACTTCATGACTGACTGACTGCTGGGTGAGTCCACTCCCACAGGGTATTGGCTAAGGGTCTGAGTGCCAGCTATGGGGTAGAGCATATTTGCCCAGTGATAATCAGTGGGTGAAGGACCCTTCCTGGTTAAGTAAGGAAAAAAATATTTCTTCTGTCTTTGGGCTGATTAATAAGACAAATTCAGGAACAGAAATCTAAAAGGAATTAATTCAGCACACCAAGCTGGCAAACACTGGATAAAGCAGGCTCTATTCAAGCTATGTGCTACTTTTTATAGACAGGAGTAAGCAATTTCTATTTAAGGGCAAAGGTATTTAATTATAATCATGAGAAGATGGGATTACAGAGCATTCACACCCCCACCATCTTATGCAGGCTTGCTGCTACATACTCAAAGTTTTTAAAAAGGTTTTAAAATGGAGTCACCCAGATTGACTCAGCAAAAATAACTGACATACAGACAGCAAACAGAAACCAATACAGTTAGACTATAACAGACAATACATATAGTGAATGAGCATCCCAATGGGAACAAAATACCTCAGTTCATCTAAGTGAGAGACAAAGTTCCTAATATCATCCAAAGGGAAAATGCTCTAAAGTCTCAAGGGAGGCAAGTTGGAAAGCAGGTTCATGATGAGGGGCAGTTCCTTTACACGTCTCTGCTGCTTCCCAAAGGCTTTTCTCTTTTTCTAGGGGTTTCTCCCTGATGACAGCCTAAAATCTCATGTATCCTCTCTTGAAGGTGGAAGGAGAAAAAAAAAGTCTTTTTCTTTCCCAGGCTTTTGCTAACTCCACCCTCAAACAGTCAAGAAGGGTCAAGGAGTGATTCTCTCCACCCTTAAGTAGAATCCTATTCATAGGGCAGCTAGGTGGCATAGCTGGGTGAAACAGTAGATAGAGTTCTACCCTAGAGTCAGGAAGACCTGAGTTTGAATTTAGGCTCAGACACTTACTAGCAGTGTCCCTGGGCAAGTCACTTAAGCCTGTTTGCCTGAGTTTACTTATCTGTAAAATGTGATGGAGAAGGAAATGCAAGATACTATAGTATCTTTGCCAAGAAAACCCCAAATGGAGTCAAAAAGTGTTAGACACAATGTAAATGATAAGAATGAAGATGTACCCCAGCATTGAATGATGCATATACCCCCTTTCTCTCTCTCTCTCCCTGTGTGTGTGTGTGTGTGTGTGTAAAATCTATATCTAAACCATATTTCAAATGTGACAGGTAGTGTGATATAGTAGATAATAGAGAATGAGCCTTAGTACTAACTAGGAAGGACTGGATTCTAGTACTGCCTCTGACTGATTCTAACTCTGTAACACAGGACAAAACATCTATAGTGCACCCAGACAAATCTTTAAGACTGTAAGTTAGGAACATTTGCAAATCTTCATTGACAAATGGAATTTCCTTAATAGAAGTTTCCTACACCAATCCAAGCACAGGTCTGAACAACAAAACAAAGATTTCCCATATGCAGTAGGGGCCTTGGATATATGCAGTATATTTCATTGGAGTATGTGTCCCTATGAAATTTTCTTTCTTTTTAAACTTTAAGGAGAATACTTATTTAATAATCTTACAGGTCATTATTTTTATTCATCAAACTAAAGATAATAAAATGGCAAAATATTTTTTATTTAAAAAGTACATTTTATTTTCAAAATATAAACTTAAAGAATGAGACACAAAATACATTGTTTTTGATATATGATGGAATTCCTAGGTACTCCTGGTACACTGTATGTAAATACACCTGTGGTAGGAACTATTGTTATTTTGAAAATCTATCTACATTTTAAAACTACAGACTTTAGGTCACCTTTTTATTATCTTGCATTTTCCCTGTCAACAGATAGTAAGAGTACAACTACTACTGTGTGTCTGTTGGGGGGATGGGGAGCCGGGGATATATAATTTCTTTTAATGATCCTTGTACTCAACAAGGTTAAGAAACCATGACACATCTAAATTTATTGCTCTTTTCTTTACACCATGTTCTGTTTCCTCATCCTCCAAGTTGTTCTTGCCTTGAGGGTCCTTCCAGGTAAAGTAGTATCCCACTGATCTCTTGTTAGAAATAATTCATATCTAGATTTAGGGTGTGGTAGTAAAGAAAGCCCTGGACTGGGAGACAGAAAAGCCAGATTTATGATGAAAAATTAAGGAAATATAAGGAAATGCTCTTGTTTTCCTTGTATAATTTCTTTGATCATTTTTGAAATAAATTGCAGGTGAATTATTTTAATATTGAGGATTTTCAAAATTACATGATCACAAAGGCAAAAAGTAGTACACTCAGAATATGAAAGTGTTTTTCCTGACTCCAAATCTAGTATTCTTTTCACCTATAGCAGTTTCTTTGGATGTTTTATTCATTTTAAAAAAATTTTTCTCTTACATCACTGCCACTTCTCCCCACCAACCCTCATCACAAATAAGTACCATCAAGTAAAATGAGTTAACAAAGTGGTCATATCTAATGTGTCTCATACTGGACCTATAAGTCACCCTGTCTCTGGTGATAAGAGAAAGGCATGCTAAAATCTTTTTCAGCCAGTCCCTCAAATGATGAAACCCACCTTCCTTCTGATTCTTTGCTGCAGTTTTCTGTTTGTCATATGAATGTACAAATAGCCTAAATAAATATGTAGCAAATCATGTCCCATATATTTTACACAGATATACAATATGGAAATTTCCCCTCTGGCTTTGTTGATTAATGCCTATGGGATTATCTATTAATTATTAATTATTGATGGGACCTTTCTACCAGTCTTTGGTCTCCTAGGAATACCTGCCAAGTAGTGCTATTGCTGGGCCAAAGTGCTTGTATAGCTGCTGGTACAATGGAAAAGATGCTGACTCTAGAAGTATAGGACCTGGGTTTGAATATCAGCTTCTTACCACCCATGTGACCTTAGGCAAGTCTCTGTACCTCTCTTGGCTTTAGTTCTCTCCTTTCTAGAATAAAAGATTTGGACTAGATAACCTCTCTCATCACTCCCAACTCTAAATATATGATATGATAATTTATGATTTTTTTTTTTTTAGTGAGACAATTGGGGTTAAGTGATTTGGCCAGGGTCACACAGCTAGTAAGTGTTAAGTGTCTGAGGCCGGATTTGAACTCAGGTACTCCTGACTCCAGGGCCGGTGCTCTATCCACTGCACCACCTAGCTGCCCCATAATTTATGATATTTTTATAGAATAATTCCAAAACAATTCATCCTAGATTTGAAGAATCCCAAAAAATTCATTCAGAAAAAAATAGTATTTGAGATTTGAGGAATTCCTTCTCTTTCTTCCTATTCCCAATCCCTAACTAGAGAAATGTATTCAAACTCTTGTGATGCAGGCAAATCCCAGGTGTCTTTTAATCCCCTTAGCCTGAAGAGATATCACTCCTTCAAGATCATACATCAATCTGACTAAAAAGGCTATTATTTCATTCCTTGATCAGAGACTAAAAGTGAAGGACTCAAGGGAGAGACTATAGAATATACTTATTTCCAGGGACAGTGAAAGTATTTCACTGAGTAGAAGTGAAGGCTTTACTGAACAGAAGAAACTAGACTATTATTTTCAACTGAATTCATTGATTTCATAATGAGTATGCAACATTCACTTAGAAAATTATGTAGTATAATTTATAGCCAGATTTTTCTTGGCATTAAAGTAACTCATAATGGTGAACTGATTTTATGATGACTGTCATAGGGATGGGTTTTTCAAGTTAATGAGTTTTATAGTGATATTAAATGCACTTAATAATTTGAAATACTTCTTTAATATCCCACTTAATGAACTTGTTGGTAATGAGTTGTTTTGGAATTGTCCTGTGCATTAGGGAACATGCTCAAAATATAATTCATCCTTCAAACTCTCTGACCCAACATCTTTAATTAGCCTCAGACTGAGGATTGATTACACATAGGGCCATTCAAGGGCAGAGAACAACCAATTGAAAGAGAAGAGTTGACAGACCAATGCTGACACAGCCAGCCTTGGGATTCTCTCACTTGAAAGGGGGCAAATTCAGCTTCCAGTTCAGTTGAAGCATCTATACTTTCAAACACTCGAAGCCAATTACTATATGGCATTATATAATAGTGCTTAAGGATTTTCAAGATGGAAGAGACATCATTTTACAGGTACATCTATACTCCTGGTCTCTATCATTATTTGATTTATTGTTACCAAATATAGCAGAATTCCTAAGTAATACTGGGATGCCAGCTAACTAGCATACCAGCTAACTGTTATTCTATGTACAGGCATACCACATTTTATTGTGTTTCACTTTATTGAACTTCACAGAGTTTATTGAACTTCACATTGTGTTTTTTCTTTTGTTTGTTTGTTTTAATATAAATTGAAGGTTTGTGGCAACCCTATGTTGAGCAAGTCTATTGTTGCTATTTCCCCAACAGCACATGCTGATATTGTGTCTCTGTGCCACATTTCGGTAATTCTCACGATATTTCCAACCTTTTTATTACTATTATAGTTCTTATGGTGATCTGTGACCAGTGATCTTTGATGTAACTATTATAATTGTTTTGAGGTGCCATGAACTGTGCCCATGTAAGACAGTTAACTTAACAAATGTTGTATATGTTCCTATGCCCAAAGGACTATAGAACTGTGCATACCCTTTGACTCAGCAATACCACTGCTAGATTTATATCCCAAAGACATCCCCCCAAAAGAGAAAAAGATCTATTTGTACACAAATATTTATAGCAGTTCTTTTTGTGGTGGCTAAGAATTGGAAATCAAAGGAATGTCCATCAATTGGAGAATAGCTAAACAAACTATGGTATATGATGGTGATGGTATATTATTGTGCTATAAGAAATGACAAGCAGAATGACTTCAGAAAGGCCTGGAAAGACATATATGAAATGTTGTATAGTGGAGTGAGCAGAACCAACAGAACATTGTGCACAGAGACAACAATATTGTTTGAGGAAGAACTGTGAATGACTTGACTATTTTCAACAATACAGCGATCCAAGACAATCCCAAAGAACAATTGATGAAGCATACTATCCACCTCCAAAGAAAGAACTGATATTTATGGAACAGACTGAAACATGCTATTTTTCACTTTCTTTCATTTCTTTCTTCTTATAATCAAGTTTTCTTGTACAAAATGACAAAATGGTAATGTTTTACATTAAATAAATGTCGTACATATTCCAACTATTCTACTGACTGGCTATTCCCCATGTCTTTCCATCTCCTCAGGCCTCCATATTCCCTGAGATACTATAATATTTAAATTGGTTAAATTAATAGCCCAACAGTGGATTCTAAGTATTAAATTGAAAGGATGAATCAATTGATGGGGCAAATTTCATAGTTTTCTTATTTTAAGAAATTGCCACAGCCACCACAATCAACCACCATTATCATCAGTAAGCAGCCATAGACCTTGAGGCAGGAAAAAGATTACAACTCACTGAATGATCAGGTAATAGAATTTTTAAGGAATAAAATACTTTTAAATTAAGGTATGTAAATTTTTAGACATAATCCTATTTCACAGTTAATTGACTATAATTTTATATGAACGTGGAAACCAAAAAATTCATGCACCTTGCTTTCTTGTGACATTCACTTTATTGCAGTGGTCTGGGACCAAACTTGCAACATCTTCAAGGTATGCTTATAATTGTTCAGAGATATACTTTGGTTTAAGTTAGTTCTCCTCTCCTTCTGGACCAAGACAGGGGACTGTGGGTTTGAAAAAGCCATGGAATTCTACTTTGGTGTAAATGGGATTAGGGAGGGAAGTAGACTAATGATGCCCAGAACTCAAGTATAATACTACTACTACTAATAATGCTAATAGCTTACTTTTATATAACATTGAAGTTGATAAAGTGTGTATGTGTAATTAGATTTCTAATTTTTCAGGCAATCAGTGAAAAAAGGGCTTCAGTTTTGGAGATAATTTTCAGAGATTTCCTTAACTCTCTTCAAATCTTTGAGGGAATTTCTGGCCAGGTAGGATGGACTAGATGACACATGAGATTCTCTCATCTATGAGGTCCTGTAATTCACAGATTCATTCTCAGAGTGGTAGAGTCCTCTGCGATCATCAAATACAAACTGTACCTGATCCAGAATGTCTTATATAGGATTCCTAACATATGACCAGTGCCTTTTACTTTTGGATAGTTCTAATTGTTAGGAATTGTTTTCTTCTTTCAAACCTGTAGCTTTCCTAACAATTGCTCTCAATCCCTTACTTTAGGGACAAACCAAACAAGCATCTCTTTTACCTTTTTTCATTAAGAAATACATTTATTAAGTGCCTATAGAGCACTGACTACTGTATAAAATATATAAAAGATTCAGCTCATGTTCTTTTGGAGGTTAACCCAAGTTTATTTGATTATGCTCAGTTCATAACATGGAGGCACCCTTGGGGGGAAGGGGGAGCTTTTGGAGCATGTCTAGATTACCTAATATGGAAGGCCTCTTGTCCTTTACCATATGGATGAGGGTAGCCTCTTTTGATTGGCTCTGCATCTTTAAAACTGGCAATTTACTCTTCTATCCAAGGTACTCTATTTGGCCATTTTCTTCTGTATCCAGAGGGTGAAGATCTCAGTTCATCCATAGCAGGGTACCATGAGAAGAAAGACTTTCCTTCCCTTGCTTCCCTCTATTTAGCCTTCTCTCCTGAGAAATGAGTCTAGGGATGTTTGTTTCTGTTTTATGTTGTTTGTCCTCCCCAGGTGAACATGATGTCCTTCAAGCCAGGATCCCATGCAAGGGAACATAGCCATCAAGATGCACAGAAGCCCTGAAAAGATACAGTATTCAGAAATCAAGCCCAAAGGGCATTTTGGACTTGGATATGGGAATGTGCTCTATAGGAACTTAACAAAGCTATGAAGCTAAACTTCTTCTCTTTTTCAGAGACTGAGGTAGTTTGTAGAAGAGGATTAAGCCTCCCAGGTTTGGGGGGAGTAAGTTTGTATATTTATAATTCTGCTTTTTTTTTCTTTTTCTTTTTTTCTTTTTTTTGCAGGGCAATGAGGGTTAAGTGACTTGCCCAGAGTCACACAGCTAGTAAGTATCAGGTGTCTGAGGACAATTTGAACTCAGGCCCTCCTGAATCTAGGGTCGGTGCTTTATCCACTAATTATGCTCTTTTACATAAATATTTCTTCAAAGTTAATCAGACAGTATCATGGAAATTCTTGTTTAGTTTTGTGAATTGAAAGTAAAATATATTTTTTTGAAAACTTAATCACATTGTTATTGAATGAATAGAACTGGGGAACCCTACTTTTGGGGGGACATATCCCATGATTTGCAAAAAGCCTATACCCCCACAAATCTCCTTAAGAGTACCAGACAACCCTGGGAGAACAGGTGAAATAAAACCTACCAGTCCTTTAGGCAGCAGGATGGCTTATGTTACATGTGGGAAGACTCTTGAGCCTCAAGGATCAATATAATCCACAGTACTCAGCCTCCTCAGGCTCCAAGTCTTCTGGAGTATAGCTACATGAGCAAAGTGTGACAACATCTCATCTGAGCAATTAACACAGCTGGATGCTAATTGATAATTCCATATTGTCTGTAGTAAGATTACTTTTAGCTTCCCTTCTACCAGGAAAATGTGGAAACAATATTATATGAAAATAGCGATTCAAGTTGTTTTTATTAAATTTTCAGATAAAAGCAATTTATAAGCATCCATAGTGCCCAGTATAAAAGAGTGAGATCAGGAAATCTCAGAGCTTTTAAAAGTTTCATATATGTAATTAATGGCCAGATATAGCCACCATTCTTCCTACTGTGTCTTGTGACATTTTGTAAAAAAAAAATAAAAACTCCTCCCAAAACCAAACAACCCTCTCTCTCTCTTTCCTTCCTTTCCTCCACCCTCGTTCTCCCTCCCCTTCTCTCTCTCCTAGTAAAAAAGTTTCCAATATTCATTTTTATAAGATTTTGTGTTCCAAATTTTTCTCCCTCCCTCCCCAAGATGGCAAGCCATCTGAGATATATATATACACACACACACACACACACACACACACACACACACACACACACACACACATGCACGCACATATATATATAAAATCACATTAAACTTATTTCCACATTGGTCACGTTGTGAAAGAAAAATCAGAACAAAAGGGAAAACTTCAACAAATGAAAAACAAAAAAAGTAAAAATAGTATGGTTCAATCTGCATTCAGATTCCACAGTTCTTTTTCTGGATGTGGTCTCTCTCCTTTTTTTTCTCCCTCTTTTTCTCTCCTCCTCCCTCCCTCTAACTCCCCTCTTCTCCTTACTTCTCTGGGCCTTTACTCTCTTCCTCACTGTCCTTTCCCTTTCTCTCTCTCTCCCTCTACTCTTTCTTCCCTTTTCCTGTTGCTCTCTATTTCTCTATCTCTCCCTCTCTCCCTTTGCCTTTATTTCTTTGTTTCTCTTTTCCTCCCTCTCTCTTACCACAGAGTTTATAATTGTACTTTTTGTAACCAAAGCATGTGTTGTTTATTGGATGTGATTCTAAGCTCAGGAGGCCATTTTCCAATTAACTCCAAATCCCAATGTTTCTATGAGGATTATCACAAGTGTAGGAGCAGGGAGATTGGCTTCCTTGAGCCACCTGGCAGCATTTCTGAGCTTTTTCTGCAGCTCTCTCCTTTTAAAGTTTATCAAGTTATGCAAAGACCACAGTTTTGCTTTCCTTTCAAAACCCCTTCTCAATGGAATTAGCTGTTAATTAAATTGAACAAAAAGAAATCTACATTTTGGAATAATGAATTTACTTCTAAAAGGCCTAGGCACTATGCCTCTATTCCTGAGACTAGTAGATGGAACAGGAAGAAAAATTGAATGGTGTTAGTAGAATATATAAAAAAATATAATATATTCCCACAAAATAGTTATTCAAAAAAATATTACAACCATAATGGTCCTCAGAGAATATCTGACAATCCTTTCCCCCTTCTCCATGTTATGGATAAGAAAAGGATGAGCAAATGTAGTAAAAAAGAAAACAAAACTTTTCATTAGAAGACGTAGACTTGAATGCTGATTCTCTTGGCTACTTGCTGTATGACAGAATATTTCACATTTCTGGGCCTCAGATCCCTCATCTATAAATGGAGGCTATTGGACCACATCAAGGTTCCTTAAACTGTAGGTTGTGACCTCATATGGTTTCCTGTAACTGAATTTGGGCGTCATGAAATATTTGGCAATACATGTTTGATTTGTGTACCTGTTTTATATGCCTCTATACCCGGGGCCATGTAAAAATTTCTCAGGTGAAAAGGGGTTATGAGTGGAAAAAAGTTTAAGAAGCCTTGGATTAGATGGTCCCTAAGGTACTTGACTCCAGCTCTGAAATTCTAGAATTCTATTAACTGAGGCCCAGTGATGGCAGCTTAACAGAAGCATTATGTTAGTGGCAAATCTAAGACTAGAAAACAGAACTCTTGACTTCTGTTCCATTAGTCTTATTTTCCCCCTCTCTGTGCTTCAACCCCAACCCCAGATAATATAGACCCCTAAATGATCCTGGTCCCTTAAAGAAGGAATGCAGGTTTCCTGGGAGTGAATAAGAATAGGATACTGGAACTGCACTTGAAGAAAGCACTATTTTCTCTGGTTTTAAATAAGGCCCAAATATGGAATTTCAAGCTTACACAACTGATAGAAGAGAACATCCATTTATTTTATAGAACCTAAAGTCTTTAATTTAAGACATTTTGAGGCTATAGTACATCATGTCCTTGACAGCATCAGCGGCACCTGAAGTCTAGCCCTCTAAAGGCCAAGAAAAAGAGAAGAGAGAAGTAAAATTCCAGGAATTCTAAGTGTAGAGTCAGAAAAATGTAAGAAGTGTCCCACTGTGGGGGCCTCACCCAAGCATAGTCCTTTAGCTTTGTTGAGTCTCTCACAATGGCTCCGAGGGGGATTTTGTAGGAGGTTATTGCAAGCAGATGGGGGTGGGGGCGGCAGGAGAAACTATAACAAATATACTTTACTGAATCAAGCTACAAACATTTAGGTTACTGTAACACCTAATTTTAAGTTTTGTAAGTTTCAAATTGGGGCTTGTATTTTCTTTCTTAAAAGCTAAAAGGGGCAGCATGTGTTCTATACTTTAGTAAGCTCCAAGTAAATGCACAACATAAATACAAAGAATTTGGGAAGCCCATCTAAATGAAAACAACATATACTCTGATACATGTTAATTTCAACGCAAAGGAGGGAAAATGTATAGATGGTGAGGAATATGTGAGAAAACAATGTAAAATACAATGAATGTATTCTAATAGACAAGAAATGATTTATCACTAATGGAGGAATCATTCCTAACTCAGCGATCCTCCAAAAGTCGGACCACCAACTAGTTAGAGCAAAGAACAAAATTAGCACAAAGTTTTAAGAAAGAATGAAAATGAGACAAACAATAGGGCGAGTAATTAAAACCAGCCGAATCTGACTATTTTAACAAGTTTCCATGCTGAAAACATCAGGATATTGCATTGAGTAGGAAAATGATAAATAAATCATGCAGCTTGAATGTGATTGACTAATACTCTGCCATAGGACATAATAAATAAGAAAAATTAAGAGTAACCTGGGCAGATGTCTATGGAGAAATTCAGAATAGGCAATTCTAGTAAAGCATTTCCATTTATTCTTTGATTATTTAATGTGTCAGAAGAAATACAAAGTTTATTTGTTTCAGGAAATAAAAAATAATAATAATAAAAGAGTGTCTTCTATTCCACATTCATAGGCTTGTCTAACCTTAGTCACATGAAAAGAGGTATTTCATTCCATTTCCTAATCTTTCATTGTTCTCTGAGCATGGTTTACCTTCCTATGTTTGTTCAGTTTACATACTGAATAGTCTCTCAATTCTAGGTTCTTTTGAAGGGATGTTTCAAATTCTTCCCCTATGTTGAATTCCTAATCCTTTTCCCCCTGATATTTAGACTTAGTTTTGAAGGATATTATTTTAGGGTGTAAACAAACCTTCTATGCCTTTCAAAATATTATATTCTAGGGGCAGCTAGGTTGCGCAGTGGATAGAGCACCAGCCCTGGATTCAGGAGGACCTGAGTTCAAATCCGACGTCAGACACTTAACACTTACTAGGTGTGTGACCCTGGGCAAGTCACTTAACCCCAATTGCCCCCCCTAAAAAATATAATATTCTAGTTGTTCCTTTTTATTTATTGTAAACAAGGAATAATCCTGTGCTGTTTTTTTGATTGTTCATGAAATGTAAAAATCCCTCCCTCCCATTACCTGCAAAAGTTTTTTTTATTGTAACTTTTGAGGGTCTCTTGACAAGTAGAGCTATCAGTTCATGACCTAATAAACCGAGAGAGCCCTTCAAAAACATCTTAGGGAAACAGAGCTGCCATTTAAGGAGTTGATTCCATAGCTACAGATCAGAGAAAGAGGTTTGGTGAGAAAGCAGGGAACCAGAAAGCTGCTCTGAGTTAGGGCCTCTTTTCTGGAATAGGACACATCTTTTCACCTTCATTTCCACTAAAATTGTTCTTTACCAAAGATGATTTATAAGCTTGAGTTCTATTACATTGCTTTCAGGTGACTTGATTGTTGAGGCAATGCAGCTCTTTAGTGAAGGGGGGAGGACCCCAAACGCTTTGTTGCAGTATTCACAAGTGAAAATTTTGAGCTGAGTGGGACCTAACCTGCTTGATTTCATTGGCTGCTCATATGGTGTTTGTTGGATAGCATATTCCTGGTACCCTCTCTGGTGAGCTAGGTCTGGGATGGTGGCCTTGGTATTGGCTGCTTCTGTATACACACACACACACACACACACACACACACATACACACACACACACACACATATGTGTGAAATTATATATGCATTGTGTACATATGTCTATACACACATACATATATTAGAGATAGTTAGATACAGTAGAATGATTTTTGGATTTATAGTCAGAGGACTTAATTTCAAAATCTTCCTCTGTAATGTGATACCACTCCTCATTTAACCTAGCTCAGCATCAGTTTCTTCAATTTCAAAATGAATTCATTGAAAAGATGAGTCTAAAAACCACTTTTTGGCTTTATATCTAAGATCCTTCACTATTTCCTAGGAGAATTTAACCCATGTAATCAATCAGCACAACAAGGAGATCAACAGAATCAAGAAAATTCATCAGCTAGCAATTATGACAGCCAAGGTTAAAAGCACCCAAGTACATAGTGGGAGGAGGAAAATAATGTTATTTTCACTAGAATGGGTGATCAGTAGCTAGTAATCCATATGAGTCCTTTCTCAGTCTAAAAATAAAATATGAATACACATACACTCATATACTTGATAAAGGCACAAGAAGGGAAAAGGCAGGTAGGTTATGTAAACTATATTCTGTATCACATACTCAAAGTCATATAATGAATTTAAAGATGTAGAAAATATATAATCCTAGAGTGATAATTAATTATTATCTTTAGAAAAAAGGTTTGGGTATAACAAATTAATATTTTAAAGTCTCTTTTTAAAAAATGGATTCCCATGGCATGTGTTTTAAAATGTACAAGATTTCTTAGATAGAAGCAACAGAAAACTTTGTTCATATTGCTAACATCATTAATATTATTAATGCATTAAACAGGAGGACATGTTTGCTAATACTATTTGTCACTATAGTGGATGTCCAATTCATGGTCTAAACGGAAGAAAAATTTCCCTATGGATGCTAAAGTCTTCCAGATGATCCCATTTATAGACAGCATTGAATCAAGCCCAAGATCACTGAAAAAATCTATTAAATGAAATCCAAAATCACTTAAGATACTATCTCACTATTCACCCAAGAAAAATTAAGTGGATAAGAATGACAAGACTAAAACATACATTTAATTTTTCTATCCATAAAGCTGGTCTATGAACAAATATATTTTGAATAGACATTACAGATAAATAATGAACTTTCCCCAAAAATGTGAACAGAAGGAAGAGATCAGGATGGATTGAATTTGGGAAAATTTCCAGTGCTTTTAATGACTCCAAGATTCTCCCTGAAACTATGAAATTGATATTGATTTTTTTTTGAGGGGCAATGGGGGTTAAGTGACTTGCCCAGGGTCACACAGCTAGTAAGTGTCAAGTATCTGAGGTAGGATTTGAACTCAGGACCTCCTGAATCCAGGGCGGGTGTTTTATCCACTGTACCACCTAGCCGCCCCCACATTGATTTTTAATTCTATTAAGACTTACTGGAGTATACATTTAAGATTCTCCTTCTCTGTTGGAGTCTAAATTCCTTATCCCTTCCAAATAACCTCATTTCACCTAGTCATGATTTTATTCCTGTGACTTTTACTTCCACCCTTCACCAGCCAAGTACATTTTGGAGAAACTTGTCTAGAAGTCAATCTCATCAATCTCAACTATTGTAGCAACTTCCATTGTCTCTAGACTAATCTTATCACCTGAGAGCTACTCCCATTACCTTCTAGGAGGACTGATC
Organism: Dromiciops gliroides; assembly: GCF_019393635.1. Taxonomy (NCBI): domain Eukaryota; kingdom Metazoa; phylum Chordata; class Mammalia; order Microbiotheria; family Microbiotheriidae; genus Dromiciops; species Dromiciops gliroides. The sequence continues at coordinate 351,009,678 of NC_057861.1, forward strand.
TCATCCTCCAATAATATAATGGGGAGGAGTTGAGATAACATTTATCCCACCTACTCAATGAAACATCTAGTCAATCAGAATATATACTTAGGTTGCTTGAAATTTTACTCAGTCATTTTGTTAATCACTATAAAAGATTATATCTGGGCGGCTAGGTGGTGCAGTGGATAAAGCACCAGCCCTGGATTCAGGAATACCTGAGTTCAAATCCGGCCTCAGACACTTAACACTTACTAGCTGTGTGACCCTGGGCAAGTCACTTAACCCCAATTGCCTCACTTAAAAAAAAAAAAAAGATTATATTTTTCCTAACTCAGGGTTTTGGGCTACTAAAAATACCTTGATTCCTTTTAGTGGCATATGGTTGTCTTGCTAATAATGGGAACATTCTCAGATCTTTATTGCCTTGGTTTACCTCAATTTTTATTTTGACAGTTGGTGACCACAAAGAAATAGAAAAGGTTTATTGGAATGTGAAAAATGTTAACAGGAATCTTTGAAAAAAAAGTCAAATTGATAACAATAAGCTTTAAAATGCTGATATCTAATGGCCTGTGTAAGTTACCATTTCAAATGGTATCATTTGAGATTTTAAAACCAGAGGTTATTTAACTTAATTAATATTTATCATAAAACTAACTTAAGCTGCTATGCTCCCCATTAGAGTAATTGTGGTATATTAGAACTCAGTACAAACTGCAATTACTATTTGGTATGAAGGAATTTATTGGTTCTGTGACCTTAGGCACATTATATCATCTCTGTTTATTTAAATTTATTAACTTATAAAGTAGATAAAAATAGCACGTACACCTCAGGATTGTTGGGAGGACTAAATATTATGATTATGATGTGCTTAACATAATGTCCAATATAAATATGATAAATCATTGTATTAGTAATATTGTTAGATGTCTAGGGATGGATGTGGGTTTAGGGCCTCCTGGGTCCAGGGCTCGTGCTTTGTCCACCGTGTCACCTAGCTGACCCATGATGATATCTTCAAAATAAAGTTAAGGGATAAAAGGAATGCACTGGAAGAAAGGGAAAGGGAGAGGCAGTTTGGGGAAAAGTAGTTCACATAAAAGATATAAGAAAAAGCTTATGGAGAAGATAGGGAAGGAGCTGGGGAGGGAGTGAGCCTAACTCTCATCAGAATTGGCTCAAAGAGGGAATAATTTACATACTCAAGAGGGAATAGTATTATATCTTGCCCTGTGGGAAAGTGGGAGGGGAAAGGGATGGGGGGGGGGAGAGGCAATGGAAGGAAGAGCAGATTGGGGGAGGGAGCAGTAAGAAGCAAAACACTTTCCAGGAGGGATAGGGTGAAGGAAGATAGATAATAGAGTAAATATCAAGAGGAGGGATTAAGATAGAGGGTAATACAGTTAACAATAGTAACCATGAAAGAAATGATGAGCAGGATGCTATCAGAAGGATGTATGAAAAATGCAAACCATCAACAGAGATAGAACTGATGGTATCTGAATACAGATTGAAGTATTATTTTATTTGTTAGCTCCTCTTTCAAAAGGTATTTTGTCTGTTTTCTTTCACAACCTGACTAATGAGAAAAAGGTTTTGCATAACTGCACATTTATGACTTATATTGAATTGTTGGATTTCATAGGGAGGGATGCGGAGGGAGGGAAGAAGACAATTTAGAACACAAAGTTTTAAAAAATCAATATAAAAAGTAATGATGAGCAGGGGAGGTTCAGAAAGACCTGGAAGGACTTACATGGAATGATGCTGACTGAGAGGAAAAGAACCAGGAGAACATTGTATACAGTAACAGCAGCATTGTGTGATGAACAATAGTGACAGACTTGGCTCTTTCTAGCAATGCTATAGTTCAAAACAATTTCAAAGAACTTCATAACAGAAAATGTTCTCAACATCCAGAAAAAAGAACTATGGTTTAGGAATGCAGATTGAACCTTACTGTTTCTACTTATGGACTTTTTAAAAATTATTCTTTTTTGAAGTATTTCCCTTGTGCTCTGACTCTCCTGTCACAATATGACTAATGCAGAAATATGTTTAATGTGATTGTACATATATAAACTATATTAGATTGCTTTCTGTCTTGGGGAGGATGGAGGGAAGAGAGGGTGGGAGAGAAATTTGGAACTGAAAATCCTATGAAAAATGTTGAAAACCATCCTTGTATATAACTGGAAAATAATAAAATACTGAACAACAAAAAAGAAATATTGTTAGAAAAGTAAATTTTATTTTAATCTGGATTTACTTGAATTATAGATTCAACTATTAAAAGAATGGAGTAAAAATGTTTGAAACTTTATTTAGAAATATAATAGATAATGGTAATAAATTTCTGTAAATTTTATATAGCAAAGATTTCTTAAGGTGCCTTTTTCTGTGAAATTAAAAGGTCTAAGATCTTACCAACCCTGGTAATATTTTAAATTAAGTTTGAGAAATACTACAGGAATCTTGCAGCATATTGTCAACTGGGCAAAACTTCAGTACTTTAAGATTTTAAGAACTAGGTCGGAGCAGCTAGGTGGTGCAAGTGGATAGAGCACTGGCCCTGGAGTCAGGAGTACCTGAGTTCAAATCCGGCCTCAGACACTTTACACTTACTAGCTGTGTGACCCTGGGCAAGTCACTTAACCCTAATTGCCTCACAAAAAAAAAAAAAAAAAAAAAAAAAAAAAAAGAACTAGGTCCATACCCATAACTAAAGTGTAGTTATTTAATTTTAGTTGGGAATTATAACAATACATTTATAGCTTCCCACACTCATAAAATCATAGGTCTATCTAAAATCACAAAGATTAACATTGCTCTAAGAGTCATAAAACCTTAATTTCTAATTATAATATGTAACTTCTAAGATTAAAAAACTACAGGGTAAACTTTGTTAATTTGTGGAAGAAAGTATTTAGAATATTTGACATTTAAGCCTACTGATCTCATTAGTAAAAGTAGAAGAAATTCTGATGAAAGAACATATAGAAAACAATGAGTAGTCTTCATGCTTCTAGTTTATTTCTAAGAAGTACCTTTTAACCTTAATTAGAATTTTGTATAGAAGAAACTTCACAATGTGATTTAAATTGATTTGCTAACATGAGATAAATAATAAAGTTACCAATTATACCCTAGCCCTAAAATGTTACAATGATTTTTCTGAGAAACTAAGTGAGAACTTACAAGTTTGCTTAGAGTATAAAAGTGACTATTTGAATATTTCTGATTATGAAAAAAGGTAGCCCTATTCTGTGACCACTGAAACTGTGCCATTTAAATCTCATAGGATTTTAATTTAATATTGTTTTAAATTCTAATTTCAGGAATCATGGTCTACATTTCTGTGAACCCAATAGTCCCCTACTCTGCAAAGGATTAAATGTCAATGCTGTTCAAAGGGAGTATAGTCTGAGAACTGCCATGGGTGAGTGTCTGTTCCTGGAAGAGCTGAGGGGATGACCTTGTGATGGTGAAGGCAGGGTCCTTTTGACTCAGCTTCCCATTGTGATGTTTCCTCTTTGGACATGAATTTTCCCATCTGGTTATTCAGAGCCTGACTTTGATGCTCTGTGAATACTGTGAAACTTGGCTGCATGATTGACTCTCAGATATGATTCTTTCCTGGATTCAAACATAACTGGGAAGAGTATTTTTCCCCTGCTGGAATGATCTCTTTCCTTTCTTCCTTTTATAGCAAACTTCTATGTCAGAGTGAATGAACACTAATGTACTTATGTTACTGCAGGCTCATATTAAAAACACTGAGATGCCAGTAGGTAATATCAATTTCATATCCTAACCAACTAAATAAAAGAATTTTTTTAGCTTTTCTTCCCCTTAAGAATTGTGTGTTCATGTATGAGAAAATATTTTTTTTAATATCACATTCTTTCAAGCTGACATAGTGATAATATTCTCCTAAGGGAGAAATTAGATTTAGCTAAAATGTAATGTAAAAAATTTTCAAAATTGAATGGAGTGGACAATTTATTTTTAAAGCTTAACTTAAGAGTTTCAGAGCCCTGTCTCCTGTGATTTTAAAATGTTTTGTTTTTTATTTATCAACAGCATGAAAACAGGCTAACATATCACAAGGCAATTATAAGTTGTAAAACTGAAGGTTTTCTTTTTATGCACCCTAGCTTACATGCCTAACTTGTTAAATATTAATCTCTACACAAAAAGGCACATCTTATAAGTTGGGCCTTCACTGATTTCTTTTTAAGATTCTCCCTTTTAGCCTGTTAATAACAGTGTCCATATCAGGTACAAGATTTAGGTAACAATAAGTGAAATGTAAAAATTTAAATTCCCTGAAGTATGGGGTGAATTATGGGTTCTTGATACTTGAACTAGTTATTGGAATACCAGATTTAAGAGGGTATACCAAATGGCATTGAAGTCTGTTTGGCAAAAATATATATATATATATACACACATATAAAATATATATACATACATATACACACATATAAAATATATATACATACATATACACATATAATATATACACATACATATACACACATATAATATATACACATACATATACACACATATAAAATATATACACATACATATACACACATATAAAATATATACATATATACATACATATACACACATATAAAATATATATATAATATATTTTTTTAATATATATATGTATATCAGAAACATCTAAGAATCTCAGCAAATAACCTGAACTAGAGAAGCAAATCTTCTAGAAGTCCCTCCCTTCAGAGTTACCCTGAGGACAGACTTATTCAATAATGGCCAAGAAGAGATGTTTTCAAAAACTAGATGATTGTATGAGACTCCACCTGAGCCTTAAGTTATGATGTTTTCATGAAATAGACATTGAAAATGGTTACTAGAAAGGAAACTTAATGTTCAAATTTCCCTTTGCTACCTTCCCAGTGCACTGTCTCTATGATGCCTATTTATCAAAAAGGACTGCCTCGGGGCAGCTAGATGGCGCAGTGGTTAAAGCACCGGCCCTGAATTCAGGAGTACCTGAGTTCAAATCCGGCCTCAGACACTTGACACTTACTAGCTGTGTGACCCTGGGCAAGTCACTTAACCCCCATTGCCTGCAAAAAAAAAAAAAAAAAAAAAAAAAAAGGACTGCCTCTAAGTCTGTCAAAGTGTTTGTCTCAGGTGGCCTCAAAGAAAAATAGCGGGATTGTTATAAGATTAAACCTGATGGTTTGGAGGTCATCCCCTCTCAAATAAATCCTGTTAAAGTAGAACATATGGGATAAAATTTCTTTAGTTACTATTTCCATATATTGGGCTTACTGAATTAGGACAAGCAGAGATACTAGTCCAACTGATACAAAGAAGTCCATTAAGGGGCGTCTGCCATTTCAAAGGGCTCTACTAGCCCGAGGTCTCATAATTGCCTTTTGGATTTGATAAATTTATTTCTAAGAAACTCATGGTAGTTCATGATGAGTCAAATGTTTATTAACAAAATTTTTGCTTCTATAATCATTATTTCACATTTAGTAAACACGGAGTGATAGACATACATGATTTTTTTTGGTGAGGCAGTTGGAGTTAAGTGACTTGCCCAGGGTCACACAGCTAGTAAGTGTCAAGTGTCTGAGGCCAGATTTGAACTCATGTCCTCCTGACCCCATGGCAGGTGCTCTATCCAGTATGCCACCTAGCTGCCCCCATACATGATTTTTAATGTACTTTAATTTGTGCAAGCTAAATAATTTTTGGTAGGTGTGGCATCCCAAGAATCAAAGGGGGAAATTTTGAAGGTGAAAATTGATTTAATTCTATTTGTTAAGACTAAATCAAACCAAAATAGATTTAATATTTTCCTTCCCTATGTGAGTCTAAATCCCTTATCCCTACAAGTATACTGGGGTGACCACAAGTCACTTGGATCATGATTCTATTCTTGTGAATTATACCTATACCCTGGTAACTTCATCCACAACCCACATTTTAGAGAAATTTGCCTGAAGGTCAATATTATCTATCTAAACTCATGATCTTTAACTACTGAGGATATATTGGCCTCTTTTATTGGCAAATAATGGCATTGCTACTAAAAGGAACATTCTCATAACTTTATTGCCTTAATTTCTCTCATGAAAAAAATCAAGGTCATTTTAATAAATTATACAAAATAAATTTGTTAGGGAATGAAGGAGAATGAACAACCTAAGAAACTAAAAAAAAAAATCTCTTTAAAGAGGTGGCACATAAACTGAGGCTTGAAGGAACCAAAGATTCTAAGTGAAAATGAAAGTATTCCAAGCATGGAAAACTGCTTAGATAAAGGCATGGATGTGGGAAATGGAATGTGTTGTATAAGAAGTAACAATTTGGGGGGCAGCTAGGTGGCACAGTGGATAAGGCACCAGCCTTGGATTCAAGAGGACCCGAGTTCAAATCCGACCTCAGACACTTGACACTTACTAGCTGTGTAACCTTGGGCAAATCACTTAACCTTCATTGCCCTAAAATAAATAAATAAATAAAATGGGAGCAACTAGGTGGTGCAGTGAATAAAGCACCAGGCCTGGATTCAGGAGGACCTTAGTTCAAATCCGACTTCAGACACTTGACACTTACTAGCTGTGTGACCCTGGTCAAGTCACTTAACCCTCATTGCCCCACAAAAAAAAAAGAAAGAAAGAAAAGAAAAACTAGCAATTTGATTTAATTATATCCTACATTAGGGGGAGAAATGAATTATTAGAAGATCATTTAGAGCCAAATTATGAAGGGTTTTATATGCCAAACAGAAGATTATATCTAATCCTAAAAGGGATGAGGAGTCATGGAAATTCCTGAAGGGAGAGGTACTAGGATCAGACTTTTGCTTTGAGAAGAAAAATGCAGTAAAATCTCTGAAAAATTAAAGTTGTGAGTTATCAAATGGGAAATTGTGAGCTCATTAAGCGTATGAATTGGCTAGAGCATGTTAATAATTAACATTTATGCATTACATAAGAAACCATGTATCGTTAAATTGATATTTGATCAATAGTGTATTGGTTATGTAGTAAAACCAAAGAACAAAAAGGTATATACATGTGCCTCAATGCCCAATTCTAATTTCAAAGGAATTATTTCTTTCAGTGAGGTTTTGTAACTCCATTTCCATTTGGTCAATTCTTCATTTTAAGGAGTTCTTTTCTTTAGTGAATTTTTGTATTTCATTTTCCATTTGGCCTATTCTTATTTTTAAGTTCTTCTCTTCTGTAGATTTTTGTTCTTCTTTTACCATTTGGCCTATTCTATTTTTCTAAACTGTATTTTTGTTGTGCCTCCTTTACCAAGCTGTTGACTTTTCCGGTGATTTTCTTGTATCACTCTCCCTTCTTTTTTTTACAATTTTTCTCTACCTGTCTTGTTTGATTCTTAAAATTATCTTTGAGCAGCTCTTCCAGGAATTCTTTTGGGGTCTAAGTCCAAATCATATTTTTCTTTGAGGCTTTGGAAATAGCAGTTTTGACTTTATTGTCTTCTGAGTTTATATTTTGATTTTTTTCTAGCACCACAGTAACTTTCTATAGTCAGGTCACTTTTTCCAGCCTATTTCATGACTTTTAATTTGATGTTAATGGTGAGCTCTGCTACAGGTAGAAATTGGCATTGTCTTAATCTCTAGGTTTTTATGCAGCTGTTTTCAGAGCTAGTTATGGGGATCTGTAAGTTTTCAGTTCTTCTCAGGTGGTATGGTATAAAGAAAGGTGTATTCACTGCTCTCCTGCCCTACAAACTGGTATATGAGTAACCACAAACATTCTTTTCTGCCCTAAAACTGTGACCAGGGTCCTTGCTTCCCTGCAGCTGCGAACTCTGGTGTGCTAGTGCTCCTCCTCATCTTGGGATTATGATCCAAGAGTAAAACGCTAATCTAACTATGGGCAATGTAACAGAGTGCTTTGCCCAGTGCAATAAAGGGACCTCGGTAATTTTCTTCTGACAGTGGTCTGATCCTCTTACCATCTGTGGGTGCTACTGACATTGATTCAGTCATCCTAAAGGTTGAGAGTACAAAGTACCCTGTGTGAAGGTGTAAAGGCAGAAGATTAATTAATAAGCATGAGATATACTTACATTTTGGCTGGGACATAGACATATGTATCCATGAGTACTCAAGAGAAATTATCATTCTTAGTTTATCTAAATATAGCACCTCACCTTTGGACTACTATTTTATATTTCCACTTGTTCCTGGTGAGATGAGTTCTCAGCATGTGTCTACTACTGTAAGTTTCCTGGGGTTACCACAAGGGATTGTATTCTTAACATCATTACCGGGGCAGCTAGGTGGTGTAGTGGATAAGGCACCGGCCCTGGATTCAGGAGTACCTGAGTTCAAATCCAGCCTCAGACACTTGACACTTACTAGCTGTGTGACCCTGGGCATGTCATGTAACTCCCATTGCCCAGCAAAAAAACAAACAAACAAACAAAACCACATCATTACCCACAGCTTCTTATTATTTTTGCTTCCTATTCTCACTCAACTAAAGACACGAGCTCAAAATAAAGGCTCTTTATATGTCACAGTAATAATAGTGGCTACAAAACTTTCTTCCCATAAACTCGGATCACATTTTCCCACAAATGCACACAGAAGTTATGCAAATAAAGTGAGAATAAATTTAGAGTACAATGGAAGTAAGACATAGGTGTAGGGAAAACATTGAACAAGGCAACTTACCTCTCTGGTACCATCAGGCTTCAAAGTCCTTCTCTTTTCTCTATAGTCCAATTCTTAAATGGCAGGAGTATCTTACTCTCTTGAGTCTCTCTCTTTGCTGCCAGTAATCATACTCTTATTATCTTACTCTCTTGAGTCTCTCTCTTTGCTGCCAGTAATCATACTCTTTGAAACTTTTTCTGACCTTGTGACTATATTTTTATAAACAGGTCCATATGGAGAATGGGTTTTCTTCAATTGTGCCTTGAGCTCTCTCTGACTCTACAACTGATGGATGGCGGTGTTTTATTTGGGGAAAGGAACTCTATTATTAGACTCCAGAATCAGTGCCTATGGGAGGAAGGAGAAATTGGGTTCTTTCATGACTTCTATCTCCTTTCTCTAGTGATAAAAACTAAATGGATAATACCTTTTAAGGATCAATGGAAGGTATGTCCAATCATTTTAGACAATGACATTGGTTCCCTCTGACAATGTAAAAAAAAGTGTTTATTCTATTAGCTTATAAGTTCCTGGAGGGGAGTATAGAGGCCAAATTTATTATGGGGAGTTAATTGGGTGGCTCGCCGTAATATTGGGGTTCAGAAAATAATGAGAGACTTCTAGGTCCAAAGTTTCCTCCCTTCCAAACTGCCTTTTTTAGTTATTTCTCCAAGGCTAATAAGAAAAGAGATTAACAGTCTCTTTTCCAAAACAAACCAGGTTTTATTAATGGGAATAAAATTTACAACAAAGGTGAAGTTAATAAAGCCAGGGACAAGGGAATAGGGGAAGAGAAAAACAGATAAGCTCCCTGGCTCTAGCAAAGACTGACTTAAGCCCCAAACTTGCTTCCAGCTCGGCTAATTCAAAGAGCTGGCCTCGCTTCTAATAACTCACCACCTGGGGTCCTTAGTTTCAATGGGAGTCAGCTGTGCAGTCCCTCTCTGGTATGCTCCTGAAGCTCACCAAAAAGAAAGAGACCTTCCCAGAGCCAGCGTTCTCCCTCTTACTTTCTCTCTCTCTCCTTCCCTCCCCTCAAAGGGGAGGTCCTTAAAGCTGGTTGGCTGAAAGTGATCCCCTGCTTACATAAGTAGTACACCAACACATCACTCAGGGCTGGCCAGGTGTAGCTACAATCTAATTGTCCCAAAGTAGGTACTTAGTTTCTCATTCTCACCCAATTCAAAGAATACTAAGTCAATCAGGTGAGACCCCTGGGTGTCTACTAAATTCCATTATTTTGTCACAGGAGATATTCTCTTTTGCTTCTTTGTATGCCTAGCTTAGCATAGTGCCTGGAACACAGTAGTCACTTAATAAATGTTTATTGATTAATTATTGATTGATCATATTTTCTGATGGAATAACAGTATGTTATCCATAATTTACTGTAAGAAAACCTCATCTGTGATTATATTCTATGACTACATCAATTTAGCTGGGTGGTAAGGAAGGAAGAAACTTTTGGCATATAATGAAGTGATTTTTTTTCTATACAGTCCTGAGATTATCTAATTTATTATTTTCAGCTGAATAAACCTGAGAATACACTGATTTAATTAGAGGTTATTGAATATTAACTTCTGAAGACTACTATTATACTATAGAATGATCTGGTTCATTAATTCTCCCACAGGCCCTGGAGTATCTAATAGATACTCAAGAAATATTGATCTTCTCCAATGCCACATATCCACTGCAACTGGAATAATATTGTTCATGAAAGACTCCTGTTCTAGAAATGCAAAGCCTGTGATCTCATTTTCCCTTGCAAAAACAAATCAATTAATCATTCAAAACTGCAGAAAAGAGGCAGAGTGGTAGAAAGGGGTTATAAAAAAGGATTCTATTTGCCTATTTGAATCAAAACGCCTGGAGAGTTCACAGGCAGACCTTGTTCCTGGAGTCACTGAAATGAAAATATTATAAAAGGAATTTCTGTTACTTTTACATTGTGTGCAGTCTTAATGGCATGGGGCATTTTTTTCCATAAAGGGTATACACCCTTTTTATGTTTTTTATTTTATATTTCTACTTTAAATTTTGTGCTTTGGTTTTGTTTTGTTTTTTAAGAATGAGGATATCTATGAGATTAATAGTCAAATGTTAGGACAAAAAATGTTTATCTTTTGGATAACATAAGGGTGAACCCATTCTTGGGCACACTATCTAAGTACTTGTTCATGTGTGATTTTATTTCTTTTTAATATTTGGTCTTTGTTTCCCAAACACAGAAGTAAACAGGACTAGATGCAATCCTTCACAGAGAGTTTCAGTATTTTAAAAGAGCTTCAATTCCATCTGCATAGGTATTCTATTCACCAAAACAGAAACGATGTTTTTAGCTTCTCTTTGCATTCCTAGTGCTTAGCACAGTACCTGATACATGGTAAGCAATTAAGTAACTTACTGGACATTCTACATAAATGGAATTTTCATAAACTGGAATTATAGAATAGGCATGAATTTATTGCATGAGGAAGAAAGAAAAGATAATCTTGTAAAAAGGAAACAGTTTCTGAGACTTGATGATTTGATCAGTGGGATTTGTGGGGACCACAAGATAAAAGGAAATCCATTCCTGGGTTTGAGGAAAAAAAAAAAGAGTTATTGGTGTGGTCTCCAACTTCCTTTAGAGAGTTTCAGAAGTGATAATAGATGGACCTTTCATGACAATTGTTTTCTGCTTCCATGGGGCTTATATTTAGGTTATTCCATAGAGCCTCCCAAAACTTATCAAGTCTCATTACTACTCCCAACTTCAGATTATTCTTGTTGGGAGAGGTAATATCAGAAGAAACATGAAAGAATATCCCAGACAGGAAGCAAATGGATTGGGGGAAATGGAGAGTGTTTTCATAACCAATTCAAAGCAAAGGTGTAAATGTTAGAAAAGCAAGGAAACTAGAAGTGAACAGCTGACCGAGAAGATTGTGCCAAAGAACAATATTTTGCTTCTAATTTATGGTTAAAGATAAAGGAATCTTAGCTAATGCTAGGATGGGGCAGGAATAATTTTTTCTAGGAAACTTGCTGAATTGACCAGAAGGGTTTTAAGCTGAAAATTAAGGAGGAGAAAAGAAATTCTTCAAGTAAAATTACTGAACCCACTATTCTGAGAGAAACAAATATGACAGAAAGAATATGGCCACGATGCTGCCTGAATAGATGGCAGAAAACTCAACTCACAAATTTACTTTAGCAAAAACTTAAAAATCACACATTATGAAATAATGATAAAGAAATCCAAGAAGCCTATTGGTGATACAAAAGAGAATAGACAGTAAAAATAGTCACAGTGAAGGTAAACAAGATGGGAACCTCCTATCACAACTTGAGACTAGCCAGAGACACGTTTAGTTTATATGATTCTATATCTAGAAGTGATCACCATCATCATGATAACAATATCTACAGAGTGCTTACTAGATTCCATATGCTTTATGAGTATTATTTCTTTTGATGCTCACAACAATCCTGGGAGGTATGTACTATTATTATCCCATTACATAGATAAGGAAAACAAGTTCAAGTAACTTACCCAGGTTTACAAAGCTAGTGTCTGAGGCTGAATATGAACTTGGGTCTTCCTGATTATACGTCCAGTATTCTCTCTACTGTGTCACTTAACTGCAAGAAAAGAGGGCTCCCTTGAGAAGGCTCCAAGTGGTCAGAAATGAAAAGAATTGCACACCCAGAGATAAGGAACATTTAACCTAACAGGAAAATCTAACTCCATAATAACTGTAAACAAAGACTCAGATGCAAAAAAAAAAAAAAAAAGGAATTTCCACAAAGATTACATGAATATCTAAAAGAAAATAATTAAGACATTAAAAAGAACCCAAACACACTTACTAATTGTGTGATGCTGGGAAAGTCACTTAACCCTCATTGCCCCACAAAAAACAAAACTAAAAAAAATTAATAATAATAAGATAAAAGGAGGCAGCTAGGTGGCACAGTGTATAAAGCACCAGCCCTAGATTCAGGAGGACCTGAGTTCAAATCTGGCCTCAGACACTTGACACTTACTAGCTGTGTGACCCTGGACAAGTCACAACCCTCATTGCCCTACAAAACAAACAAAACAAAACAAAAAAATAATAAAAGTTCTGTAGAACAGATATCTTAGATAAGAAAGTGGTTAAGTTTACTAGTGATGTGTCCTTGAAAATTAGAATAGACAAAACTAAAAAAAAATTACTCCATGAGACAGTAAGAAATATTTCTATAAAAATCAAAAGATCAAAAAATATTATTTTAAAATTTGTAAGGACACTGCTATGAAAAACAGATTAAGTAAAGAAAATTTAAAAATCATTGGACATCCTTAAAAATCTATTTTTTAGGGGCAGCTAGGTGGTGCAGTGGATAGAGCACCATCCCTGGAGTCACAAGTACCTGAGTTCAAATCCGGCTTCAGACACTTAACACTTACTAGCTGTGTGACCCTGGGCAAGTCACTTAACCCCAATTGCCTCACTAAAAAATAAAATCTATTTTCTAATTAATATCATGGAAATTATATTTCAAGAAGTCATAAATTTAAATTAAATATATTTCAGAGAATCCTAGGAATTATAAACTGTTACAGAGTGAAGTGAGAAGAATCAACATAACAATTCATACAAAACAAACACCATAGTTTAAAAGAACAATTTTTAAAGATTTACAAAATCTAGATCTTATCAAACTAGAAGGCTAAATGAATACAAAAATAATCCTACAATCATCTCTTGAAAGAAATCTCAAAAGTCAAAGTCCAGGGAACATCATAGGCAAAATCTGAAGCTCCTTTATAATACAAAAATTCTTGATAAATTCTTTAACTATTTATATAGTTATTTTAAAATAAATTGGTTTTGTTCTGAGTTTGAGGAGAAAGATGATGGAGGATAAAAGGGAGAAGGAACCGAACTTGATATTTTGTGTAATTGAGGAATGACTTTGAAAAATGGAAGAGGAAATGTAGGGGGTGAGCAACATAGGAGCCTCACTCTTATCTGAACTAAACATACAACCAAGATTACAAACACATAAATTATAAGAGTGTGGTATGGAAACAGATTAAACTCAAAAGGGAAATAGACAGGATTGGGGTGGAGGGAGGAGTAAGTAGGATCAGGGGAGAATAATACCAGTTATGTAATAATCATAAGCAATCCTTAAAGGGAATTGTAAGTGGGGTGGGAGAAAAGAATTAGAAATTAAGGGGTGCTTGACAACTGTAGAATAACTGAGGAAACTGATATATGATTCTAATGGAAAATCATGTCATAAGAAACTCTGAAAGAGAATTTCAGAGAATCCTAGGAAATGTGAACTGATGCTGAGTAAAGTGAGAAGAACCTATAAAATAATCCATAAAAAGCAGTAACATAGGTTAAAACAACAATTTTTTATTTGTTTGTTTTTTTGTGGGGGGGGGGGCAATGAGGATTAAGTGACTTGTCCAGGGTCACATAGCTAGTAAGTGTCAAGTGTCTGAGGTCAGATTTGAACTCAGGTTCTCCTGAATCCAGAGCCAGTGCTTTATCCGCTGCACCACCTAGCTGCCTCAAAACAACAATTTTAAAAGACTTTAAGAAATATGACCAAAACAATTATATTTTAGAGGATTTCTGAAGAATCATGTTACTCATCCTCTGACAGAAAGATGATGTACTCAAGGTACAGATAGAGATGTTTTTCTTTTTTAGTAATAAATATTTTATTTATAGTTTTAAGTTCCAATTTTTATCCCTCCTTCCCTCCATCCCCTCCCCCTTCCCGGAGGTGGAAAGCAATCAGACATGGACTATACATGTACAATTATGTAAAACATTACCATATTATTCATGTTTTACAAGAAAACTTGAATAAGAGAAAAAATAAAAGAAAATGAAAAATAACATGCATGCTTCAATCTGTGTTCCATCAATATCACTTCTTTCTTTGGAGGTAGATAGTATGTTTAATCAATAGTCCTTTGGGATTGTCTTGGATAATTGTATTGTTGAGAATAATTAAGTCATTCACAATTCTTCATCAAACAATATTTCTGTCTCTGCACAATGTTCTCTTGGTTCTGCTCACTTCACTATACACAAGTTCATACAAGTCCTTCCAGGCCTTTCTGAAATCATTCTGCTTGTCATTTCTTACAGCACAATAATATTCCATCACCATCATACACCTCAGCTTGTTTAGCCCTTCCCCAATTGATGGGCATACCTTTGATTTCCAATTCTTAGTCACCACGAAAAGAGCTGCTATAAATATATTTTTGTTGTTGTTGTTGTTGTTGTTGTTGTTTTTAGTGAGGCAATTGGGGTTAAGTGATTTGCACAGGGTCACACAGCTAGTAATTGTTAAGTGTCTGAGGCCGGATTTGAACTCAGGTCCTCCTGACTCCAGGGCCGGTGCTCTATCCACTGTGTCATCTAGCTGCCCCTATAAATATTTTTGTACAAATTAGTCTTTTTCTCTTTTTGGGGACATCTTTGGGATATAACCTTAGCAGTGGTACTGCTGAATCAAAGGGTATGCACAGTTCTATAGCCCTTTGGGCATAGTTCCAAATTGTTCTCCAGAATGTTTGGATCTTTTCATAACTCCACCCACAGTGGACTAGCATCCCAGCTTTCCCACATCCCCTCCAACATACAATATTTTCCATTTTTGTTATATTTGCCACTCCGATAGATATGAGTTGATACCTCAAAGTTGTTTTAATTTGTATTTCTCTAATCAATAGTGATCTAGAGACATCTATTTTTAAACATGGACACTGCCATTAAAGCCACATCATATTCAAAGGGATGATCAGGTTGAAAGGAGAGTTCAGACCACCAACAATGCCCTAAAATAGATTGTTAAAGGACATTGGACAGCGATATATAATAGAAATAAGTAATGGCTTGGTCTCTTTGAGACTTGTTTATGCCACCTTCATCCAGAATTATTTCAGGATTTTTTTTTATCATGTAAAATATTTCCATATTAGTTACTTTGTACAGAAAGACGTGAATAAAAGAAAAAAAATGGAAGAAAGGAAGTGAAAAATAGCATGCTCCAGTCTGTATTCAAACAATATTAGTTCTTTTCTGTGAAGCTGGATGTATGCTTCATCATTAGTCCTTTGGGAATGTCTTGGATCATTGTATTGCTGAGAATAGCCAAGTCATTCATAATTCTTCATTGACCAATATTGCTGCTACATTCTGGTTCTATTCACTTCACTTTGCGTAAGTTCCTGTTACAGGTTTGTTCTTTCTTTTCTGAAATCCTGTTTGTCATTTTTTATAACACAGTAATATTCCATTACAATAATATACCACAGTTTGATGAGCATCCCTTCAATTTCCAATACTTAGCCACCTCCCCCAAAAAATCTGCTACAAATATTTTTTTACAAATAGGTCCTTTTCACTTTTTTTATGTCTTTCGGATACTGACCTAGCAGTGGTACTGCTGGATCAAAGGGTATGAAAAGTTTTATAACCCTTTGGTTAAAGTTCCAAATTGCTCTCCAGAATGGTTGGATCAGTTCAGAAGTCCACCAATAATGTCATTCCTAAACTGATGGGCATTCCCTTGATTTCCAATTCTTAGCCACCACAAAGAGTAAATATATTTTGTACATTTTTTTTCTTTTTTCTTTTTCACAGTTACTATCATTAACTGTTTCCTTCCATCCTATTCACTTTCCCATGATATATTTACTCTATCTTCTTTCACTCTATAACTCCTTAAAAGGGATTTGTTTCTGACTGCCCCTTCCCCATTTTGCCCTGCCCTCATTCACCCCTCCCTCCTTATCCTCTTTCCCTCCTACTTTCCTGCAGAGTTAGATAGATTACTCCACCAAATTGAGTGTGTATGTTAATCCCTCCTTGAGCTAACTGTAATGGGATTAAGGTTTTTGAGCCGATTCTAATGAGTGTAAGGCTCATTCACTGCCTTGCTCCTCCCCCATCTCTCCCCCTACTCCATATGCCCTTTCCTGTTTCTTTTATGTGGGATTTCACCTCATTCTACCTCTCCCCTTCTCCACCCCCCAGTGCAGTCTTCTTACCCCTCAATTTTACCCTAAAGATGTCATCATGGGTCAGCTAGGTTACACAGTAGATGAAGCACCCACCCTGGACCCAGGAGGACCCAAGCCCAAATCCAACCCCAGTCACAAGACACTCACCCACTGCTTATTCCCAGGCATGTCACCTAACTCCAACCACCCCACAAAAAAAAGATAAACAAAAAAATAAATGCTGTACATATATCATCCCTTCATAATAAATTCTCATCTGTGTCCTCTGTCTTAATTTATTTCTTTCATCTGCCCCAATACTGAGAAATTTCTTATGAATTAGACATATCATCTTCCCATATAAGAATGCAAGAGGCTTAACCTTTTAACATCCCTCTTAATTTCTTTTTCCTGTTTAGATTCTCTAGGGTCTTATATCTGAAAGTCAAAATTTCCATTCAGTTCAGAACTTTTTATCATGAATACCTGAAAGTCCTCTTTTACATTGAAATCCCACTTTTTCCCCTGAAAGATTATACACAGTTTTGCTGGATAGGTGATTCTTGGTTTTAATCCCAAATCCTTTGCCCTCTGGAATATCATATTCCATGTCCTCCATTTCTTTAATGTAGAAGCTGCTAGATCTTGTGCCATCCTGACTGGGGTTCCACAGTACTTGAATTTTTTCCTTTTGGCAGCTTGCAATATTATCTCCTTGACCTGGCAGATCTGGAATTTGTCTGTGATATTCCTGGGAGTTTTCATCTTGGGATCTCTTTTAGGAGGTGATATATTGATTCGTTCAATTACTATTTTACCTTCTGCTTCTAGAATATCTGTGCAATTTCCCCTGATAATTTCCTGGAAGATGATGTCTAAGTTCTTATTTTGATCATGGTTTTCAGGTAGTCCAATAATTTTAAATTATCTCTCTTGGATATATTCTCCAGGTCAGCTGTTTTTCCAATGAGATATTTCACATTGCCCTCTATTTTTCTATTCATTTGGATTTGTTTTATTGTGTCTTAATTTCTCATAAATTTGTTTGCTTCTATTTGCTCAATCCTAATTTTTAAGCAATAATTTTCTTCAGAGAGTATTTGTAATTCCTTTTCCATTTGGCTTATTTGGCTTTCCAAGCTGTTGACTTTTTTTATGACCCTTCTTCATCACTCTCATTTCTCTTTCCATTTTTTCCTCTACTTCTCTTTATTCTCAAAGTTCTTTTTGAGTGCTTCTATGGCCTGAGACTAATTCATATTTTTCTTGAAAGCTTTGGATGTAGGAGCCCTGACATTGCTATCATCTTCTGAGGATGTACCTCGATTGTCCTTGTCACTAAAGAAACTTTCTATGGTCCTCATTTTTCTCTGTCTGCTCATCTTGACAGTCTTTTAGTTGACTTTTAACTCCTTCTTACAGTGGGGCACTACTCCCAGGATGTACTGTCCCAAGCCTCAGGGGGTGGTGTTAAAGGAGGGGCAGGTTCTTCACTCACCTGGCCTATTTTCTGGTCCATAGATAACCCCTGGCCAACTTGCTAATTAACCAGGCAGCAAAACTTTGTGTGCTGTTGTTGTTAGCTCTGACAAGCCTGCTTACGTCTGCCACCTGGGCCACTGCCAATCAAGCCTAATTCCTGTTTCCCAGCAGGAGTGAAACACCCAAGTTGTGCCTCAGTGCCAACAGAGATCCCTGTAATCTCCTCCCAACCAACTGCTCATCTCTCTCATCAGACCGTGAGCTTAGTTACAGAAGACACTGGCACTGCACCTTATTCAGAGTCTCCAGAGGTCTCTTTCTCTGGCAAGGCCTGCCTGGGACTGGATCTGTGTCAGGGTTGGGCTCTACTATTGCCCTGGCACAAAAGCATGATCCTGCCAATCTTCTAAGCTGTCTTTGGCTGGAAAATAATCTCAGCCCATTCTTTTGTGGGCTCTGCTGCTCCAGGAATTGTCTTATGGCATTATTTGGAGGTTTTTTGGAGCGATCATGTTGTGAATTTTGAGAGCTTGTTGCCTTTCCCTCAATAATTCTTAAATTATCTCTCCTAAATCTATTTTCTAAGCCAATTGTTTTTCTAATAGGAAATTTCACATTTTCTTCTAGGTTTTTTTTAATCTTTTAAATTTTGTTTTACCACATCTTGATATCTCATGGACTAATTAGCTTCAATTTGCTCAATTCTCTAAAAATTAATTTACTTCAGTGAGCTATTTTACTTCCTTTTCCATATGCCAAATTCTATTTTTTAAGAAGTGATGTTCTGAAGTGAATTTTTTGTAAATCTTTTTTCTATGCATTGACTTTTTTTTCTACTTTTTGAATCTGCTTGTTTAAAATCTTCCAGGAGTTCTTTTTTTGACCTGACACCAATTTACATTTTTCTTTGAGGCTTCATATTAAGCCATTAGGACACTATTATCCTCTTCTAAGTCTGGGCCTTGAGCCTCCCTGTCACCATAGTAACATTCTATACTAAATTTATTTTTTGTTGTTGTTGTTTTTTGTTCACTTTTGTTTCTATGTATTTAGTGACTCAGTGTTTTTATGTAAGAATTGGGCTCTGGGCCTGTACTATCTCAAGTTGTTGGGGGGTTTTTGTTTGTTTATTTGGTTGGTTGGTTATTTTCTTTTTGTTTTTGTTTTCTTTTTTCTTTTCAAGCTCAGGGTTTTACTTCTTTTCACTGGGATTCAGGAGTTAGTTTCCACTAGAGGGCATGCTTCCTTTCTGGCTTGTACTAGGAGGTATGACTACCTATTGACCTTCCCAGAGTGTGGGGTTTCTCTACTGGCCTGGTCCAGGGACTGGGTCTCTCTGCTGGATTACTAAGGAAACAATCTTTTTTGCTGTCCCTAGGGGAGGGATCTTGTTCTTGGTTTGCCTTTTTCCCTGGATTGCTATGGAAACAGGCATTCTTTGTGGAAGGTCCTGGAGGAGCAGGGTCTTATTGTTGCCCAGTCCCAGGGTGGAGCCTCACCACTGGTCAACAAAAGAGTCAAGGCCTAGCCAGTGACTTGTGTTGAGGGCGAGGCCCCTGGGCTAGGCTCTTGCTGTGCTTTAGAATTGCTGACTTGCCTAGGGGTCTACTGATTTGCAGGAGGGTGGGGACTCACTGGTGAATTGCCCCAGTTTCAGAGCCCTGCTTCATACTTCTTGCTGTCAGGCTGGCTGTTACTGCTTTTGGACCTTGCTCCCCTTCTACTCCAATGAGAAAGACCTTTTTCCTACCATGATGGTAAACTGCTTCCCTGCTCCTAGATCAATTCTGAAATAGTTTTCAAGTTGTTTGGAGGGGCTTTTGGAATGGCTTCTGAGGGTTCCTTCCCTACTCTGTCATCATGGCACTGAAAGTTTATTTCAGGATTTATATGATGAATCAAAACATATTCTAGATTGTTGCTCTGCCTTTACTTACACTGCTCAGTTTTACCACAAAATGTAGTATTTGCTATAAAATATGGACTCAGGCCCAGGTAGGTTATTGTTAATATAAATGAGATAATTTCTGACAAATATGTGTGTGTGTATACACACACACATACACACACACACACACATATATATAATGTATGTATGTATGTGTGTATATATATATATATATATATATATGGTCCATAGTACAAATGGACTTATGACATAACAACGTCATTCATATCTAGGTGAATGAACAACAAAGTCATTGAAGTTATTTCCTTGGGGACTATGTGGTCTTGATTTTGCTTGGGAGAACTCCCTGGAGTTTCCATAATAATTTGTCTTTAACTCCTCTAACTGCTGAAATGAAGTTGCCTGTCAATTCTACATTCACTAATAAAACACAGATACAGATGTCAAATAGAATAAAATATTATATTATCTCAAGGGGTGAGGGTTTGTCATGTATGTAAGGTATACTGTGGGTAGCACAACTATGTTTATTTCTTCTGTGTTTCTTTATTTTTATGCTGCAGTGATTTGGGGAATGAGGTTTACCAAGAATAGGTTTTGTAACATGCAATTACTGTCATTTTGAAGGCCCGATTGTGTTGTTGACTGTTTTTAGTGATACCTGACAATTCACTTCATAAATGTATTTGTCAAATTTAGAGTGTAGGCTAACTCTGCCTCCACATGCTTATTCATTCCTAAGTTCTATTATGCTGTTCCTGCTGCTGTTGTTCTTGGTCTCATTGTACTTTTCAATTTTGTTATTTTTCATAATCTAGCATGGCTTGGAAAGTGAGAAGTTATGAAGAGGAAACCTGTAAGAAATTAACTGGCCCTAATTGAAAACATAGAGCAGCTAGGCATTGCAGCAGACTAGAAGAGCACTGAGCCTGGAATCAAGAATACTCATGCTCATGAGTTCAAATCTGGCCTCAGACACTTACTAGACTGTGGGTAAATTGTTTAACTCTGCCACAGATAATCCTAGGAAATATGAACTGTGGCAGAGCTAAGTGAGAAGAACTAAGAGAACAATTCATACAAAAAAACATCATAATTTAAAACAACAAATTTTAAGGAATTAATAAATCTAGATCTTATCAAATTAGATAAAATGATTCAATTAGAATCAAATTAGATAAAATCAATCATCTGAAAGAAATCTCAAAAGTCAAAGCCCAAGGAACATCATAGACAAAATCTGACATTTCTACATAATATAAAAATATTTGATGAATGTTTTAATTATCTATATAAGTAGTTATCTAGAGGTAAATTGGTTTTTTTCTGAGGTTGAGGGGAAAGATGATGGAGGATAAAAGGGAGAAGGGAACATAACTTGCTATTTTGCATAATTGGGCAATATTGAAAAATGGAATAGGGAACGTAGTGGGTGAGCAATAGAGGAGCCTCACCCTTACCTGAATTAAACCAAGGAAGGTTGAACACACAAACACACACATACACACAAGTTTACACATAAGTATGTAAGAGTGAAGTATTGAAATATATCAAACTCAAGAGGGAAACAGACTGGAATGATGTAAAATCATCTCTAAAATGAGCTGGAGAAAGAAATGGCAAACCACACCAGTATCTTTACCAAGAAAACCCCAAATGGGGTCATGAAGAGTTGGATACAACTGAAATGATTAAACAAGAACAAACATACTGTACACACAGACACACACAGACACACACATACACACAAAATCATCTCAGTAAAAAGTTAATCTATACTTCTGGGCAACCTTATCACTAGATTCTTTAAGTTGTTGGTGTTCCTTTACATCACCAAATAGGTCACCGCCCCCCTTGCCACTGAAGATTATGGGAAAGCTTGGTCATTGAGTCAGTTATTTCTGTAACACTTGTGTGAAGCTAAACTAGTATTGGCATAGCAGATGGTCAAATTGAAAGGAAGATTTGATGCCAATTATAAGAGTTTTAGGTGAAGTTAAACATGAGAATTGTATACTTGTTTTAGTATTGAAAGCTATGTTCATAAATTTTCATTGGTTACTTAAACTATGTCTATACATGTCTCCCTTTTCCTAGGCTAGCCAGTTTGTATCACCTTGTTTCTCTGGATAAATCTATCCAGTAACTCTACCCTCCCCATCCTATACTTCCTACTCCAAACTTTAGGTATAGAACATTTAACAAGGTTCACCCCATCTGTGTCATATAGACATTTTTTTTACTATTTTGACATGACTGCATCCAAATAAAAAATTATTGCAAAACCAGGGTTCAAATATGAATATGAATAGGGTCCTAAAATAATGCTTTTTAAAATTTATTAAACTTTTTGTGTGAGTTCTAAATATTTTATTTCCCTATGTATCTTTTTTAATAATGTTTTACTATGACTTTCAAGCACCTCATATTTCACTTGAGAGGCCTTCCACGGCAGTATTGAATGGAGGTGCATTAGAAATCAAAATGGGTATTACGGTTAGTTTATGAATTGTGATGGATGTGATTTCCAGACATGGTGCAGTTCAGCTAGATGAAAAATAATGAACTCACCTCCTTGAATTGCTTGACTGCTTTTCCTGGGAAGCCTGACATCTTTTAGCAAGGGCAGGTTTAAACTAGTTGTGAAAATGCCTTTCTTTTTCTTTCTTGCTTGCTTTTTTTTTTTTTTTCTGCAGCATTACCAGCTATGCCTAAAGAAGGGGACAGCACATTTTCACCCTGATCAAATAATGCAGTCCATGGCATGTCATTTAGCACCATATCTACTTGTCTGCATTGATTTCCTCATTATTTATCCTCCCTGCCAAGGTGAAAACTCTTGCAATTAGGTAAAAAGCCCCATTGGATTTCCTTTGGTCTTAAAGTAGCTTATTATTTCACCGTTCAATATGAGTTCATTGCCTCCAGAAAACAGAGCTCACTAAATTTGAAAGACTGGAAAGTAAGGACTCTGAGCATTCTCATTTTAACTTTGCTTCATTCTCTCCTGTCCATTCATTTCCCTTTATCCAACTCTTTTTTTTTTCCTCCCTTGCTTGCTATCTACAACTTCTCTGTGTCCAGGCAATGAGAGGAAAGAATAAATCTTCACCATCAGAGTAAATGCCAGGCCCAGCCACCTCCAAAAAGTAAAAATTTACAGTTTCTACTTTGCCACATTTCTTCCTAAGTGGTACAATCGATCTTGGATAACAGTGAATCCCGTTCCCATCAGAGTGATCTGGGTTCCAAGGAGCTAGGGATGCAATTCACATGGCTGAGGAGCTGGATGTGTGTTTTAAGAAATTCAAAACTGAGGTTTCATGTTTGTGTTCACTGCATGTTCTGCAATAAGGGCAAGTTATTGCAGCCTCTCTGATAGCATGAGGTTTGGGCTCTTAGCAACTTTAGCGCTTTTAAACTGAAAGACTTGGTTTGCAAGTAAGTAGCTGGACTCAAAGGGATACTAGGGACTGACTAGGAGAGAGTATCATTTAGTATTGTCTTTAAACAGACATTTACTGGTTCTTCATGAATATGCCGTTTTTGGATTAATCTCTCTTTTTTTCACCTTTCTTCCAAATAGGGTCATGAAAAATTGATAACGTATTTTTCAAGGTATGGGCAACATAATTTTCATTTAGAAAGGGAAATTCAACAAAGTGGACTATAATTGTTAATGTATGAATCAATCATTTGTGCAAGATTAATATTTCTGAATTTTTGGCAATATCTCCCTAGACATGATTAATTGTTGTAATTTATTTTTATCTTTTCATACTCACTTTTCTACATTAAAAAAATGGAAGGTATTTAACCCTTTCTCTCTAGTTATCCTGCTACTTTGATCTGCCACACAAATATAGGCACTTGTCCCATTTCAAAAACTTAGACAATCAGTAGACAAGCATTTAGTTAGCACTTACAGTGTTCCCCTCATTGGGTTAAGGACCGAGGATATAAAGCCAGGCAAAATAGTCCTTACCCTTAAGAAGTTCACATTCTAGGGGGCAGCTAGGTGGTGCATTGGATAAAGCACCAGCCCTGGATTCAGGAGGACCTGGGTTCAAATCCAACCTCAGAAGGTTGACATGTACTAGCTGTGTCACCCTGGCAAATCACTTAACCCTCATTGCCCCATCCCCCACCCCCACCCCCCCAAAAAAAAGAAAGAAAAGAAAAGAAGAAGAAGCAGCCAAGAAATCTAAGTTTAGTGGTGTGGACAGAGAGCATTCCAGGAATGGGAGAAAGCCAATGCAAAGTTGATAATAAGAGATATGGATGATGGGAGATGGAATACCATATGAGTAATACCATGAAGGCCAGTGTAGCTGGATAATGGAGTGTGTTGTTGTTATTGCTGAGTCCTTTTCTTCAGTCATATCTAACTCTTCACAGCCCCATTTCTTGGCAAAGATACTGGGTGTTTTGCCATTTCCTTCTCCAGCTCATTTTACAGATGAGGAAACTGAGGCAGGCAGTGTTATGTGACTTGCCCAGTCACACAGCTAGTATCTGAGGCTGGATTTTAACTTATGAAGAGGTATTCCTGATTCCAGGCCTAGCTGCCCTATGGAGTCAGTGGAAGGGAGCTAAGTGGAAGATTCATTAGGAAGAAGCCAGATTATGAAGAGTTTAATATACCAGCAGTCATATTTGATCCTGGAAGTAAAAGATAGCTACTATAGTTTATTGAGCAGGGAGAAGGAATTTCTCTCTGCCTTCATTCATTCACAGAAGTCTTACCTGTCTTCTAAATTTCTCTATGCTTCCAGTAAAACAAGGGATAATGAAGTGAATAAGGTCTGAAATGTTGTTCTACAGTATTATATCAGGATATATAACCCTGCTTTGGAATCTCAATAAGCAGATAACAGTCCTGAATAGCTCAGATTTCTTCTTCTTTGTTCTTCTTTTCCTTTTCTTCACCCTTCTTGTTCTTGCTTTTCTTTTATAGCTAACATTTATATAGTGCCTATTATGTGCCACACAATATGATAAACCATTTACAATTATAATTTCATCTGATCCTCGCAATAACACTGAAATGTTATTTTACAAAAGAGGAAACTTAGACAAACAGGATAAATGACTTGTCCAGAGTCACAGAGCTAGTAAATTTCTGAGGCTGGATTTGAACCCAGGTCTTCCTGACTCCAGGTCCAGTACTCTATCCACTGTACCACCACACACATGCACACACACATGCCATACACACCATACACATACATACCATACACACACTATACACATAACATACATATATTATTATATAATATATGCATGTGTATATATGTACATATGTGGTATATATATTTTTTAAAACCTAAAGGGACCAATTTTTAATAAAAAAATTTTTTTTAATTTACCTTATTTTCATTTCCAAATATATCCATCCATCTCTCTCTCTCTTGTCTCTCTCTATTCTATCTAATATAGCTCCTCTATCCAGTGAGTCATTTCTAAAAACAAAAAAAATAAGAGTAAAAGTATTAAAACAAAATAAACAAAACATCATTTGAATCTGATAATGCATGTAGTATTCCACATCCACAGTCTCCCACATCTTTGCAAAGTAGGGAAAGGAACAAATGTTTCTAAACTCTTTTCTAAGGCCCAATATTTTGGTTATTTTGATTATACAACATTCTATTATCCAACATCCTTTATCTCTTCTGCTCTTAGTGGCAAAACACCTTGAAAAGGCCATTTACAATAGGTTCCTCCATTTTTCTCCTTGAATTGTGTTCTTACTCCCATCATTTTGTAGAAATTGCTCTCTCCAAACTTACCCTTTCCCAATTATTATTCCCCTTGACATCTCTGCAGCTTTTGAAACTGTTGATCACTATCTCTTCCTTAATACTGTCTTCTCACTGCTGGTTCTCCCTGCCCCAACCCCAATCTGACCACTTCTCAGATTTTTATCCAATAATGCCCTCTAACTATAGGTATCCCACACAGCTCTGTTCCGGGTCCTCTTCTCTTCTACCTTTGTAGTAGGTGATCTCACCAGCTCCTATGGATTTAATTATTGTCTCTATACTGATGATTCTCATATATGTACCTATTCTGTCCTAACCTCTCTGCCAACCTACAGCCTCACATCTCCAAGTGACTTTCAGAAATATTGACCTGAATGTCCAGTAGACATTTTAAACTCAACATGTCCAAAACCAAACCTGTTATCTTTCTCCCTGAAGCATCCCTTCCTCCGACTTTCCCTATCACTATTTAATGCTATTTTGTACCTCTGGTACCTCAGGCTTACAACCTGGATATCATCCTCTGTTCTTCATGATCTCTCATCCCTGCATCCAATCTGATGATTTCTGTCAAGTTTACATTTGCCATATCTCAAATGCATCCCCTTCTCTCCTCACCTTATACCTGGACTATTCCAGCTCTGATTTCCTCAAGTCTCTTTCCACTCTAATCCATCTGCCATTCAGCCACCAAAGAGATTTCCCTGAAGCATAGGTCCAATCATTTAAATACTTATTCAATAAACTCCAGCAACTCACTATTGCCTCTAAAATCAAATGTAAACTCCCCTGATTGGCATTCAAAGCCCTTCATAACCTCAACCCCTCCTACCTTTCTAGCCTTCTTCTACTTTATTTCCCTTCAGATTCTTCAGTCCAGTGACACTGGCCTCCTTGCTGTTCAAGGAACAAGCCCTCCATTTCTGGGCTTCAAGCATTTTCTCTGGATGTCCTCCATACCTAGAGTGCTCACCCTCCTTATCTCTGCCTACTGTCTTCCCTGCCTTCCTTTAAATCCCAAGGCTTTCCCAGCCTTTATCAATTCTGGTGTCTTCCATCTCTTAACTATTTCCTATTTATCCTGTGTATAGCTTGTTTCTATATATTTGTTTATTTGTTATCTCACTGATTAGATTAAGAGCAGCTCCTTGAGGACAGGAACTATCTTTTGTCTTTTTTTTTTTCTATCCATAATTAGCATAGTGTTTGGCAGGTAGTAGACTTAATAAATGTTTATTGACTGTCTGGCTGATTGACATTAAGTTTTGGGTTCTTCCCATTTACATTATTCTAGTACTGTGTCTGGTCTGCTTACTTCACTCTGCATTACTTCATATAAAGTATTCCTATGCCCTAAATTTTAAATATTTATTGTTTCTTAGGGAAAAATGATACTCATTTAATCCTTCAGTGCCTCAGCTTCCCTATCTCTAAATGGAGGATAATAATAATTGCAGTATTAACTTTGATTGGGTGCAGATCTTAAAGCATGATGTAAATGAGTTATTATCATTATTTGTAGAACAGAAGGGGAACTGGACTTCAAAGACCTGCATTCAACTCTAGCCTCTGGCATCTCATAGATCCAGGATTATGATGCAGTCAAGTAGCTTCCTTAGACCTGGTTTTTCATACATATATATGTATGTATATGTGTATATATGTGTGTATATGTATATGTATATGTGTGTATACATACATATGTATATGTGTGTATATGTATGTGTGTGTATATATATCTCACAAAGGGTTGTTGTGAGGATTAAATTATTATCACCTTACATGAAAGGGATTTTTAAACTGTAAAAGAACTATATAGGACAACTTGAAGGAAATATGATTTCCTCAGTGATAAGACTTCACTGTCTATGATTTCCTCAACTAAGGAATCCCTTCCACAAACTCTTCAGTGACTTCATAGATAAGTTTTTGAGAGATGCTTTAGGCACTTTCAATTTTAGTGACTTACACAGTCATGTCCCCAGAAAGTGTCAGCATTTGAACAATAACTGAGGTACTTCTGTTCCCAAGTCTAGTCCTTTAACCACTGTAAAATATTATCTTAATATAAGGAATTTTATATAATTGTAATATATATTTACAAATATTAAAGCAAAATTTTTCATTACTCTTAACCACATCTACAGTTTTGAAACTAAATGATTCTTGTTAAAATATTCCCCTCTCAAAACATTATATATAGGACTTTTTCCATGACTACTCATGTATAACTTATTTTAAATTGCTCAAGTTATTGTGGGTGGGGGTGGGAATGGAGGGAGGAAGAGAAGTTGGAACACAAAGTTTTAAAAAATTGATGTTAAAATTTGTTTTTACATATATTTTGGAAAATAAAATTCTATTCAAAGCAAAAAAACCCCCAATAATTAGAGGTTAAGTCTGAGATCAATATGTAAGGAATATAAATGCAATTATATACAATTTTGAAAGTCATGAGCCCCAACCTTTGGTTTTGCCACAGACCCGCTCCCAGATATGCTTCTGTCATTCATTCTTCATGGATGGTTTATACAATGACTATATCTAATTATTCCTAGGCCTATCCAGTCCTCTCTCCATCACTCTTGCCCCTGCTATTAATTTTATCACCTGGAACGATATCCCCCAGATTAGACCTAGAGAGAATATGATACCCCACCCTGAGGGAGTTCTCAGCTTTGGGATTTTGCCCAGGGACTGAGTTGTGTCAAATAAATGAGACTTTATAAATTCTTCTAGCCCCAAATGTGATATTGCTGGCTCCAGTCAATGCTTTACATTCCATCTAATAATATACCTTGATTTATTCACACATATTGCCATTCACCCTACCACCGTATTAGTATTTTCCCTTCATGTCACTCCTATTCCCTTACTTGCTTTTGCTCTGGGAACAGTAATTGAATCAATGTTACTATTAGTACTGGGATGGATAGTGACAATCATGCAGCTCTAGTCAAAATTATTATAACTCCCTATACCCCTGTGACCTCTCTTTCAACCACTCCTTTCTTTGTGTTGCATCCCAGTTTACAGTAGAATTTAAATTTCTCAAATGCAGTTTATCTCACTTTTGCATTTGCTTCTCCAGTGCCTAGACAAGGTATGTACTTGATAAATGTATTTTTTCCATTAATTTACTCATTCAAAGTAAAGTCTGGTTTATAAGAAAAGTTGTAAAATTCCCTACCTTGCCTTAAGCACATATTTTTTGCTACTAGTCACCTTTAACCTTCTTATGCCTGAATAAAAATACAGCTTTTACTATTTATCAATTTGCAACCCTGTAAAGCAAAAAACAAAACAAAACAAAAAAACCCAAACAAACAAAAAACAACACTGAGAATCTAAACCAATATGGTGGATTTTCAAAGACTTAAATATATGATATTTGTATTTCTGCCACAGCCTATGAACTGCTATGTATATCCTAAATTTAGGCTGCTCAGATTCTAAAAATAGAAGATGAAGGGATTTGAGAAAAAAATGTCTTCACACTCATACTTCTGTGGGACAATGCAGTGTTCCTAAAAACAACAATAAAACAGAAACAGTCTTTCAGTGAAGGGGAGAAGGGGAATCTGACATGGTTGAGGGGAAACATGCCTTTATTTTTCAGGATTTTGAAGAGTAGAGGAATGTCACACAGCCAAGGGAGGGGCAGAAAAGGACAATTGTAGATCTGAGGTTAAAAATAGGTTAGTGATTTTGCCAGAAGAGAAGGAAACAGATTGTCTTGAAGAAAATTCAGCTGCTTGTCTCCCAAAGAATGACAAAATAAAGCCACAGAAAAGTAAGAGGTTATCTAGTAATGGTCAGAAAAAGAAAAGAAAGGAGTAATTGTAGTTGGTGATTCTCTACTTATGGAAACCAACACAGCTATTCATCAACCAGGTAGCAGCATGAGATAGGTATACTCTTTTCCTGTGGCATACATTTAGAACATGAGAGATAATCCCCCAGGATTTATGAAAAACAATGACTACTAATCAATCCTGTTCATTTATATGGGAAAAAATAATACTTCTGGACACAAACAACGTTATTGCAGAAGCTCTTTTGCAAAAAAACAGAGGACCGGGGCAGCTAGGTGGCGCAGTGGATTAAGCACCGGCCCTGGATTCAGGAGTACCTGAGTTCAAATCCGGCCTCAGACACTTGACACTTACTAGCTGTGTGACCCTGGGCAAGTCACTTAACCCCCATTGCCCCACGCAAAAAAAAACAAACAAACAAACAAACAAAAAACACAGAGGACCACAGGGGCACGCATTGCATTTTCTTTACTGCTGTCCATTGGAGACAAAGGAAGCAAAAACTAAAAAAAAAATCACTCGGCACTGGACAGCTGGATAAGGTGATATCTAAGACAGGGATTTGGATTTATGGACGACTGCTTCAAATATAAGGATTACATATTCCTGCACAGGGCTGCAGTGTGTTTAACTTTTCATAGAATCATAGACCTAATGATGGAAGGGACTTTAAAAGTTATCTCATCCAACTCCACCATATGACATTTGAGGAGACAGAAGCATAGCTCTTCTTTGCTCTCACATCAGCCAGGAAGTATCTGGTAACTCGGGTAGCAGTATAAAGATGACCAATTCTTAGAACCATATCACTTACAACCATTACTTAAATATGGCAAGAAATGGCATCAAGAAACCCAAACAGAAATATGAATGAAATGAATTCACTCAAAGTTCCTTAGAACATGTATTTTGCTAAGAAGCACATAAAGAAGGGACTTAAAAAGATGCAGACCAACATTGTCAAAGCTAACTGTGCATAAGCAGAAGACATTAATGCCCTTAGCACAAAGTTTCCCAAGTCTGAGCACCTTAGGCCAAAGGTCCCCAAGCCCATAGGCTCTAAGGCCAACATCAAATGTACCAACCATATGACAATCACTAAATGTCTAGGTCCCAAAGTCATTAATTAACATCCAGGCCCCAAGATCACTAAGCCTGATTTTAGGGTTGTTAGAACAACTTACCCTAAGGTTGCCAAGTCCATTCAACCTAAGATTTTTCAAAGCTACTAAGGGTATTAAGTCTACTGACTCCAAAGTCTACAAATCTGATCCCTAAGCCACCAAATTTGATGCCAATGTCACTAAGACCAAAGCCAAGTTTGCTGACTCTACCTCTAAGGTCATCAAGCCCAGTGATTTTAAGCCTTCTTATTCTGCTGACTAGAATCATGGTCCACTAAGCCTGAGGCAGGCAAACCTTAAACTGTCAGCGCTGAGGCCTTTGGGGCTAAGGTTCTAAGCCACGATATCATCAATGATCCAACTCCTCCTCTTCCTCCTCATCATTATCACTAAGGTTTAGGGTTTTCAAAGTTTCAACTCCTTTTAGTTAGTAGATGCTTAAGGACAGAAGGATTATTGAAACCCTGAGTTACTTTTTTGTCTCAGCCAGGGAAGGTCCATTCATCTTTTTGATAAACAAAGGAAATGTAACAAAGTAAAAATAGGAAAGAAATAGTGATACGGAGATACTGAGGGACTTTTCCAACACCTCTAGAAGTGATGAGTGTCAGGGCCAGTATTTAAAACCATGTCCTTTAGCTGCAACTCTGGGCATTTTTTTTTTCTTCTGTCATGTGCTTCTGATAAGAATTTATTTGTTTGGTGTCTTGCAAGTGTAACTAAAAGGAGTGTTAAACTAAAAAGAATGAGAGAGAAGGATGAAATGTATATGCAACAAATTGGATCCCAGAGAAAGTAGCTTCAATGAAAGAAGAAAAATAGCAGCTAAATCATGCAGAAGATGATAGGAAATCAAATTCAAGCTAGCCAGTGGTTTAAAAATATATGGCCTAAAGTGTATATACCTGAGTACTCAAATTCTAGGCAACATACAAGAGGCAGAATAACATATAAGGAGGAGAATGTGAACTCAAAAGTATGACTGAGTCTTAGTGAAATATAATTCATGATTTTGTTATAAAATGGATGTATATAACTTATTCAAAATAAACAGCATTGGTAAAGGGTAAGGAAGTGGGGACGGTCTATGGAAAAAAGCATTTTATATTAAGAAAGTACATTCATGCTTATAAGAAAATCCTGGAACCAGAAAACAGAAGCAATTGGGTAAAAATCGATGAAGGGAGAAAAGTAGTGATTCTTTTTTGTCTTTAGGGTATACTGTACATCACTTGCACAAAAAGAAAAAAAAAAGATGAGGAATTCAGGAACAGATCACAAGTCTGACACAGAGGAATGATATAGTAATAATGGAAAACTTCTAGGAGAGCAGATACATGTGAGCTGCCAAGGATAGTTGAATCAGGTGAAGGTTTTAAAAGGATGAGGGAGACATGGATATGTTGGTAGCAGGAAAGGAGGCAATAGATAGATAGAGACTGAAGATCATAGTAGGGATGATCTGTTGAGAAAGATGAGAGGGAATGGCACCAAGGGTACATATAAAGGAGCTGGCCTTTGTAAGGAGAAGGGCCACATCTTCATCAAAAACCAGTATTAGCTGTTTAATAAATGCTAAGTGAAAGCTTACATAAGTGAAAAGAAAGGGGAGCCCAAACTAGGTGACCCAGCCAATGTCTCACTGTCAGTGTTTGGGACTACAATTGACAAGCCAAGGCTATTTCTACCACGTTACAGTGTTTGAACTCATCTTCTCCTCCATTGCCTTATTTATTTTTCCTCTGGTTTTTGTGTCCTAGCTGCAGAATTCAGTGCTGCTTTGCACAAAACTGACCACAAGAAAGTCAGAGAGAGGTAGACTTAATAGCAAAAGTGAGTTTACTACCTTTCTGAGGATTCTTGTCTGGACCCCTTGTTGGGAAGCAATTAACAATTATTAATAGTTCTATTATATTGAAGCCCCCCAAATCTGCCAATAAATATAATTCTTGGATTCTGTATAAAACCTCTATGACCACCCATTAATAGTAATGTGGATAAAGTAGAACATACCTTAAAGTAGTCTTAGTAACTAACTAAGGTTTAGAACCCCCAATCAATGTTCATCTGGAACATTTTAACCTCCTGTATTTTTCTTGGTTAAAAAGCTGAGGCATGGGGCAGCTAGGTGGCGTAGTGGATAAAGCACCGGCCCTGGATTCAGAAGGACCTGAGTTAAAATCTGTCCTCAGACACTTGACACTAGCTGTGTGACCCTGGGCAAGTCACTTGACCCTCATTGCCCTGCAAAAAAAAAAAAATCTAGGTTTTGGGGCAGCTAGATGGCACAGTGGATAGAGCATCAGCCTTGGAGTCAGGAGTACCTGAGTTCAAATCCAGCCTCAGACATTTAACACTTACTAGCTATGTGACCCTGTGGGCAAGTCACTTGGCCCCAATTGCCTCACTAAAAAAAACCCCAAAAAACAAAAAGCTAAGGCATGCTCAAAAAATTCATTAAGAAGTTCTATTTTTTTTTTCAGGATCCAAGAGTACAGAAATGTGTTTGAAGTCTGGATTTGGATGCTGGGAATATTTTTATTGTTAAACATATGTCACTGATTGGCTGTCTTTGCAAGAAAGTAATAATATGCATTTCCTTGTAAAGTGCTTTCATCTTTCCCAGAATCCATTTGGAAAATGTTTTTTCAGTGCATCCATACTACCTTTATTGAGTGATAGCTGCTTTTAAATTTACTTGCCTCTGATGAGTCTGTTATAGCAGAGGGCTCTTATAGAATAAGCAGTGGGCCTGAAAAGAATTCTGTCTATCACATGTTGAAAAAAATCAGCAAGATGTTCAAATTCTTGCATAGCTCAAGCTTAAAATAAAGAAAAGATGAGGTGAAATTCATTCTTCACATTTTATTGTATACCTTTGCAGACAATTCTGGTGCTCTGAGACTTTTCATTTTTGGCGGGGTTTTTTTGTTTGTTTTGTTTTGTTTTGTTTTGTTTTGTTTTCCCCAAAGCATTCAGGGACTTTGAATCCAAATACAATCAGTATTTCCATAAGCACTAGGTTCACATATGTAACTGATAATATTGCAGCTAAAAATCTAAGCCATTATTTGGGTAATAGAGAACAGACTTTGAAACTAGTTTAATCGCATACAGCATTTGGTATAGATAAAAAGACAGCTAGAGACTAGTGGTTGTTGACTATTGCCAGAGTCAGTGGAAAGCCCTACCCGAAAGAATGACCTATGCTCTATCAACATCACTACAAGACCTAGAGTGTACTAGTCCTTACAGTTTGTTAATAACTAACTGGCTCTCAGAACTTGCTTATTATGTCTGTTAACCAGGTGGGCCTCCCTTTGCCCTCACACATGGGCTTTGTCTCATTTGCACTCTGAACTGAGTTCAAACTCAAGGTAGGAAAACTTAGAAGAATCATTGCTACACCAGGGTTGGCATAATATGGATGATGTTATTCCTGCTTTCACTTCCCTCTTCTAGCTTCCTAGACTCTAAAATAGGAATCTGGGGTCTATGAACTTTTAAAAATTTATTATTTGGGTAAAAACATTTTAATATAATTGTGATCCTGTATATTTTATATTAGGAATTTAAACACATTACTCTGAGAAAGTGTCTCTGTAGGCTTTACCGGATTGCCAAAGAGGACCCAAAAGTTGAAGGACCCCTGATCTACAAAGACTGGGTGTGGGTTTTGATCTCTATTAGATAATTCCCCATCTTCCTGTTTCCAGTCCAGTTTTTAAAACTCCTTAACACTAGGGAAAGGTTTTTGGTTTTTGTGTGTTTTTTTCATATTGCTTTTGTATTCCTACCTCTTAATGATAGATCTGCTGGTTGGATTGCATTAAATTCCAAGAGAAGGAAAGTATGAAGACTTCTCCCTAACACCTTCATTCCTAGGTTAGAAATTTAAAAGTTGTCCTTTTAAAGATCTGGTTTTTTTGGATTGTGAAAATATTGTTTAAATATAATTATGAGCATGTAGAAAGAGTAGTCAAGCTAGATATTCAAGCAAGGTCACATTCAGTATCTGCTTGTTGAGGATATCACCATGGGTTCACTATTTGATCCTTAGCTTTGTTGAGATTTAAGAATTCAACTTTATCAGTTTAAATTGAAGTAAGCAGGCCCTTGGGAATTCATTCATACTAACCAAAAGCACAAGATACTGAGAGGAAAAAATAAAAACTGGAAAACCAATTGATTTCCCATGGGAACTTTATATCTGGTGGAGTAGCAGATTTGCACAGGGTACTCTTTCCAATTAAAAAGATCCACTGAAGACACCAAAATACAGGTCAGTAATACAATGAAAGAAAGAGGAATAGGTCTTTTATATAAAAACAGCAAGAATTTATAGTAGCTTTTGTTTTGGTGACAAAGATTTGGAAATTGAGGGGATGCCCATCAATTAGGGAATGGCTAAATAAATTATTATGGTATTTGAATTTGATGTAATAATATTGTGCTATAAGAAATGATGAAAGAGATGGTTTCAGAAAAACCTAGGAAGACTTTGTATGAACTGATGCAAAGTAATTGAGCAGAAAAATTTATAAAGTAGCAGCAATAACATAAAGATGATTAGCTGAAAGATTTAGTAACCCAGATAAATATGATCACCAAAATTCAAAATTACTCAGGATGGTATATGCTATCCACCTCCTGTTAGAGAGTTAATAAATTCAGAATGCAGATTGAAGCATTTTTTTCTCCTCTTTTTTTTTTTTTTGGAGTGGGGCAGGGAAATGGCTAATATGGAAATTTGTTTTATTTTCTTTCCTTTTCATTGGATGGAAGACATGACAATTTGGAACAGAAAAAAAAAGTCTGTTTTTAAAAATAATTACATAAAAATAAATTTTTTGAAAAATGCTTAATTAGTTTAACATGAGGACACAGGAAAGAATATATTTTTAAGTAATATTTCTATCCTCTTTAAGTTAGTTGGATAAATTGCCCTTACCCACTGATGGGATACTGATCTTTAGGATCAGAGAACATTCTTTCTTGAACAGTGCTGGCTGGGACACAATGGCAAATGCTTGCTCTGGCAGTGTTTTCTAAAAGACCATGAAGAGCTCCAGTCTTCTGTTATCATAACTCATATTTCTTGTAAGTGATGCTTTAAAGTTTGTTTACAAAAGTACTTTTCTCACAACAACTCTATGAGTCAACCTGGCTGGTCCTGTCATCACCATTTACAATTTGGGAAAGTGCGTCTCTCCTCAGAATGATCTAAGGTCATAAAGATGTTAAGTTTCAGAGCAAGAATTGGAACCCAAGACTTCCAGATTTAAATCTAGTGTTCTCTTAATGGAACCACTAGTCAATTTCATCTTTATTATATTGATCCATAGTTATTTCGATTTCAAATGCTGGTATTATCTTGTTCCCATATTCTTGGAAAGCATCCTATTTGGATCTGGTTGACCCCTAGACCTAAGGTTACAGCTTGAACCTAGGCTCACAGAATGCCTTGGGGTCATTTCATAATTATTTTTCTTTCTTCATTGTTCCCAATTGTTATGGAGGAAATAGGTGGGGGGGTTGGGATAGGGATTCTCAGGAATTCCACTTTAAAGAACTATACCCTCTTGCACACAAATCCAACTAAAATAAAATAACAGTTTATTTAGGTGCTAGGGAAAGGAAACCAAGAGAGAATTCCTTGGACTTCTCATGGGGAGAAGGCATAGCATAGAGATGTAGCTCTCTGAGATACCTTTCCCCATCAAGCAGGAGACAGGGAAATCCTTTTATAGAGGACTGGTGATCATCTGATTGTGGAAAGTTCCCCTTATTGGGGGAGGACCATCCCCCACTGGTGGTGGCAGGGGGAAGTTGATTGAGGGATCTCTCAAGCCATCTTTGTCCTCCTCATGCCTCAAAGGCAGCAGCCATGCCTAATCTTATCTCCCAGAGGGGTGGGGGAGACTGGAATGAAGGGTGGTGGTCCTGGAGCTAGCTAGGTTCTGATCTGTGTCCCTAGTCTCTTTAGGTGTATCTGTCCTCTGGTTTAGGAGAAGGTTCTTTGATTTACCCCAGAAAACTTCTGAAGTACCCTGGGGCCCCATAACAAAATGATTTATTTATTTTTTCCCTTTCAACATTTCCTTAGGAACAGTGGGACAAGTTAAGACACTTAAATATGTATTTGGACCTGAAGTCAAAGAAATGAAAGGTCTCTTGTCTTTTCCACATTTGGATAACAATTCTCTATCAGTTTTAATTGTCCTTGAGGATCTTTCTGAAGGAGTGTACTTTGCAAGTTCCGAAAATACATCAAAAACCTAACCAGGGGACATTGTGTTATTTAAAACCGGCTATAATTTCAATTACCTGGAGAAATTTTTGTTTTCTGAAAAATTTCTAGAAGACACACCATGTTCACTGTGAATTTAGAAGTTTAATTTCTTGGAAGATAATCAGGTTTATGATATGCTTTCTAAGTTGGTGGGAACTCACTTTCTCACACCATGATCTCTGACTATTACAATTTGTCACTTGCTGACTCACCAGTGGGATACCCTTTTTGCCTCTAATAGAGGATAATGGGGTCTCTGCCCAAAGGGCTTTTCACAGTCACATTCTAATCATCATTATCATCTCTCTATCTTTCTAGCTCTGTAATTTCAGAAATCTCTTCACGTGGTTGTTCTTTATTGTCTCAGTAACAATGAATGAGTCTGATTTTAGGGTTTTATTTCTTTCTGAGTTAAGTGCCCTGACTTGAAGGGATAAATTAGGGCAAAGTGATAAAGAGTTTGGTTCATTGGTGCAAAAAAGGAGGAACACTGAGTTTCCTGATCTTACTCCTTATTGGATTGTAAAACCATAGATCT
Source organism: Dromiciops gliroides (assembly GCF_019393635.1). NCBI lineage: Eukaryota > Metazoa > Chordata > Mammalia > Microbiotheria > Microbiotheriidae > Dromiciops > Dromiciops gliroides. The sequence continues at coordinate 351,047,297 of NC_057861.1, forward strand.
TAAGTGGAAGTGACTTCAGAGACCACCTATTTAAATCTCTTCATTTTACAGATGAGTAAACTGAGGACCAGGGAGGTTAAGTGACTTGTGAAGGTCATATAAGTCATACACCTCACAGATACACTTTAACAGAGATCTTACTCTTCTGTGCTCAGTGTATTTTTGACTATATTTTGTTTTATTTAAAATTATTTTATTTTCAATTATAAATTCTCTCTCCCCCTCCACACCAAGAAATATGATACCCATTACACATATAATGTCTTGCAAAACATATTTGTGCATTAACTATGTTATGGAAAAAAAGCAAGGAAAATAAAGGGGAAAAATGCTTCAATCTGCACTCTGAGTCCACCAGTTCTCCTTCTGGAGGTAAATAGCATTTTACTTCATGAGTCCTTTGGAATTGTGCTTTGCCACCTTATCATTAAGGATTTGTCACAAATCCTTTCAATTTCATTCTTTAATGTATTTCCAATCTGTTTCTACCTGCCCATCCCTAGTATGTACACAATACTCCAGGCTGTCATTACCTTCAAACTGAATGACTGCAGTAGCCTCTTTATTTGGATCCTTCTCTAAAGACTCTTCTTGAGCTGGTTCTCCATACACATTTGTGGCTAAAATCATTTTCCTGAAGCACTGCTTTTCACCAAGTCATTTGCTCCAATCCAAAGGCCTTATAACATCAAGTTCAAAAACCTCACCCTAATATTCAAAGCTCTCTGAAACCTGCCCTTACTTTTCCAAGCAAATCTCTCTACTGCCCAGCATGTATCCTCTATTCCACTTAGACTTAACTACTTATCGCCTCAGACTTATCCCCACTCCTCGCCCCCTACTTACACCATCAAACTCTTTTTTCATTCTCATCAAACTTCATATTTTTTCTCAGGTCATAGTTTAATTCTATCTCTTCCATGAATCATTAGCAATTCAATTCAATTCAATTCAGCAACCATCTATTTATCCGCTGCTATACACAATGTGTTCATACCAATAAAAAACAAAACAAAACAAAACATAGCAATGTGTTTGGATGTTGGTGAGGGAGGAATACAGAGATTTAAGACAACATTCCTCTTGGGAGAGGGGGACACAAATTCGATGTAGAACTGGACAAAGACACAACAGAGAGCCAGACTAAATGGGACTAGGAAGAAGGAGGAAACTGTCCTTAGCTATTGAGCCTATGCTCTATTATCCCATCTCCCAAATTACACTGTTTAGCATTTCCATTTAATGGAAATGCTAGCACATACACAGAATACCAGGTATAGCATTTCCCAATCTGAAGATGCTAAAAGGATTACTTTCAGGAGAGTCAAGATGATGTGGGATGTGGCTTTGGAAAGCCTTTGAAGCAGGGGCCAGCTCTCTACTCTGCCTTGTTGTCTTCAGGTGGGCTCTTTTGAGGTCTTGATAACTCTGTCAGTCAAGGAGGATGGTAGCAGAAGATGCTGTAAGGAGAAAGGCCTTGGGTCCTTCTCTCTTCTGAGGCCATATAACCCTGTATAAAAGCCCTTTGTTCTTTGTTCTTTTCTGCTCTAGGTGAAAGAGATATAGAGGTCAGGCAAACTAGCCAAAGAAATCTGGGAATTGAAGTCTGTAAGGCCTCTCTAGCCCAGGGGTGGATGGAACAAAGACTTACGTGATCCTGGACATGACCTTGGTGTGAGCAATGCTATGTAGGAACTGTTAATATGAATGTATAGATCACTTGAATTTGATGGAGCTGCTTTATTATCCAAATGGATTTTATGAGACCCTGGATTAATAGGAGCAAAATACCCTTTGCTCAAAGACTTCAAACTGAATCTAGACAGTCCCTATTTACTTTCCCCAAGAGAATAAACAAATTTAAATGCCCCCTTTGAAATTCTTATTCACTACCTTCTTTCCCAAGAAAGTGAATAGATCTTATTGTTCTCCTGATCAACTATCTAGACCTTCTTGTCTTTGATAATACCCCTCCTGTCACCAGTAATCTAACCCTAGCTTCTGCTTTAAATTAAGGTGTTAAACTGATTTGTATTGTTTGCCTGATTTACATTTGGAAAGGAAGTTATTCTGTAACCTGTGAGCCAAGAAACCTTAAAAACCCTTAGAAAGAAGGGGAGCACTGAGCTCCCTTCTGAGGAAGGGAGTCTCCAGCATGATCATGCTATATTTCTTCTTGGGACAAAATTAAATTGGTATTAGGATTTTTTTCTGTCTCTCTCTGATCTGTTTCTCAGATCTGGTTTTGGTAGGAAATTTATGTTTTCTCTGATCTGGATTTTTGTAGGAGGACAGGTATGGAAACAAATTGTAGGCAATATTATAAGATATTATAATTTCTCTGATCTGTTTATTAATTTTGTAGGAGAGATTAAAGATTAATTTCTCTGATCTGTTTGTAGGAAACAGGCAGTTTAAACTATATGTTTTAATTTTCTACAGAACTGATCTAAATTGAGCCTAATCTCTCTTTTCCTCCACTTCCCGGAGATTGAGGAGGAGAATATGCTCTCAGGGAATGCAGTAAATGCTCCCCCAGAAAACCCCTGGGGTACCCCAGGTCCATAACAGGGAGATTGAATTGGATGGCCTATGATATCCCATCTACTTCTCCCATTTCCCAGATGAAGAAGCTGAGGGCTGGAGGGAAGTGGCTCATCCAAGAGCCTGTATCAGGTTATCTCTGTAATATCTTACAAGACATCAAGCTGCTCCTGTGCTAATAACATTTAAGAACCATTCAACCTATTAGGTGCTGTCACTACAAGTCCATATACTTTTTCATAAGTGTAGATGGAGACTTGATTTGCCAGAAAAGCCACCGCTTACTTGCTTGCTTAAGGTTATAGGACAGGATAGCTACATATTCAGTATTATATATCGATCAAGGTCCAGGCAATTCCAGAGTGTTGAGTTTTGTCAAATAATATCTTTTCCCAACCCATTCAACAGCCTCTTTACAACCCACCCTTCTGTTTCCAGTAAGGAGGCATTTGAATAGAGTCAGTGCTGATATATTTGGCAGGCAGCCTTCATTTTGTAAAAGTGGGGAAATTGTTGGGGAGGTGTTATGTATGAATGGAGAATAGAGTAAAAGAAAGGGGGAAGAAAGAGATAAAGAGAGAAGATAGAGAAAATGATAGAGAAAGAAGAACAGGAGAAAGGAGAAAGACACCAAGAGACAGAAACACAGGGAGAATAAGACAAAGAAAGAAAGAAGGTTAGAATGATGAAAAAGGAAATGGGGAGGAGATAGAGAAGAACAGAGAATGGGAGAGGAGGAAAGAGGAGAGAGGGAGGAAGATAGAGGAAGGAAGAGGAAGAAGGGGGAGAAAAACAGTGAGGCAATTGTAGAGAGAGTCCTGACATAAGTAGTCTTTAATAAATGCAAAACAAAACTTATTACAGGTGATGGTTAAACTTACTAAAGTATCTCCTTGTGGTTTTTGTGCTCATCCTTGACAATGCAGACATGTCTCATAAGGTCTACATTTCAAGGAGTTTTCTTCAAAACTTCACCTCTATAAAGTAACTGATAGTATATAAAAGTTTATAAAAAGTGGCCAAGGATCAAATTTCCTCCTCACTTTCATTTCCATAACATGTGTAGATAGGTCCAGTGGTTATACAGTGCTTTTTTTATTTTTTATTTAATTAATTAATTAATTTATTTATTTGTTTGTTTGTTTGTTTACTTATTTATTTTTGCAGGGCAATGAGGGTTAAGTGACTTGCCCAGGGTCACACAGCTAGTTAAGTGTCAAGTGTCTGAGACTGGATTTGAACTCAGGTCCTCCTGAATCTAGGGCCAGTGCTTTATCCACTGTGCCACCTCACTGCCCCCAGTACTTTGTTTTTAACCCTTACAACATTTTCCTATCTGTAAGTCTTTTAGTTTTAAAACCTAGGGCCTAATGCCCAGTAAATTCTGATGTGGCTCACTTTCTTGGCAAAGGAGGGAAGGGGATAAAGTATTTGTAGGGAGCAAGGAGACGGATTTGGTTTTTGGAATATGTAGCCAACTTTGAGATTTGAAGGACCTTGAAGTATCCTACTAACTCAAAAAATCTCCCTCCCTTAACAGCTTGACAATGCTCCTGATTTCTCCACCATTTCTTATTCCTTATGGTTACTTTTTTTTTTTTAATTTTTGCAGGGCAATGAAGGTTAAGTGACTTGCCCAGGATCACACAGCTAGTAAGTGTCAAGTGTCTGAGGTCAGATTTGAACTCAGGTACTCCTGAATCCAGGGCCAGTGCTTTATCCACTGCGCCACCTAGCTGCCCCCATTTCTTATTCCTTTTGAAGAGCTTATGGGATCTGAAGTATTGTGGAACATGGAGACCCAGCTGGTGAGGGCAGATATGATTCTATAAAACAGGATGAAGAACTCCGAGGAAAGGGTATAATGAACTGCAAGGTACATTGTAGAGGAATACAGAAAAATATATATTTCTCTTTTACATTTTTGTTAGGATATGGCTTGCTGGAGAAATAGTTCAGATACTAACTGTGTTACATTGGGCAAGTCACTCAACTTCTCTGTTTCCTAGATTCCTCCTCTATGAAACGTAGGGATTGGCTCCTAAAGTCCCTTTCTGGCTGTAAAGCCATGATCCTACAATTCTAGATTAGAAAAGACATCATTTGATTCATGGTCCAGAATTGTTTCCACTATCTCATCCTGCATTTTTAGATTAGAACTTCATCACCTGAATAATGGAACAATCTCCTACTGGGCCATTTTGCTACCAGTCTTTCCTCTCTCCAGTGTGTTCATCCCAATTCTGCCAGAATTCCACACCCTTCCCCACCATGAGCTAATAAATGTGACCACATAACTTCCTGGCTATTAAACAAACAAACAAACAAAAACCTTAAGTGGCTTTTGTTCTTTAACAGTAATATAACAAAGTATTTAATTAAAATTATTCCTGAAGGCATTCATTTAAAAAAAATAAGGAACACCTGCTTCAATAATTTTCTTTTAAGCTGTTATCACATGAAGGAGATTTGAAACCTCTACCCTGAATCATTAAAACAAGTTTATGTTAAATGAGCAAGATGGTGTTTTGAAAATTGTCAATTATAATATATAGCTTTCTGATTGAATATATTAATAGTCTCCTGTTGCTGGTGGCTGTGGGGCTTGGGAAAGGGCAATGAAATATTTTCATACCTAATATGTGAAGCAGCTAATCCTCATACTATAGGGCTCTCTAGAAAAACACACACACACACACACACACACATTTGTTTGGGAGGATTAACTAGGGATAGGTAAGGATACATGTTTACAGTTGCTGGCATTTTGAAGAGATTTTCTTTTTCCATTACTGTCAAACCTTAGCCCTCCTATGATTAACTTGGCAAAGGCTGTTCTCCAGCTTTGTCAGTTTATATGGTCCAAATCCCAAAAAATGCCTTCAGATATATTGTGTGAATCAATCTTGTAGCCCTCAGTCCCACAAGCACTTCCTTTTTATTTTCTGTTTTTATCAAATCATCATTTGGAAACTTTGGGACCTCACCAGACCCACCTTTTGTTGTGTTTTTCACCCTGCTCTCCTCTCCTGATTTCCATAGGACATTTGACAAGAAAAGCAAGGACAAAGAAAAATCAAAAAGAATCATCCAAGGAAGGTATTTGTAAGCTGGTCAGAAACTGTCTTCCTTGGCAGTTATTTCTAGTGCACTCTTGTGTAACATGGGTTGTTTTGATGATGACCTCAGTCTCAGGTTTCTGAGGTAAAATTCAGATCTTAGATAGGAATTCTTCCAATCCCTTTGGGCTCTCCTCAGTGTTTCTCCTGTGCCAGAAGGAAAACAAAATAGAGAAACTACTTGGCTTTTACAACTCTTCTCAGATGTTTTAGACTGCAGGATCTGCATTTTTTTTTTTGGTTGTCTTGGGAGTAGGGAGTGCAAAGGCAATGAAAAAAGCCAAGTATTAATAATAGAAGCTCACATTTAGCTAGTGCTTTATGGTTTGTGTTATATAATGCATCTCATTTAATCCTCACCCTACCACTAGAAATTAAATTCTACAGAATTATTATCCCCATTTTATAAATAAAGAAGCTAAGGCTGAAGTAGTGTAAGTGACTTGCCCTGTAATACAAAGCTAAGTGTCTGAGGAAGGATTCAGGTTCTGGTTGTTTTGCCACCAGGTCCATTAATCACTGTATTTACTCTACACTACCTCTCAATTATTAGACACTGAATACCTCTGTCTTTGGAAATTCTTCAGAGAATCTTGAGTTTACATTTGTATCTTGAGGTACACCTGATATTAATAGCAAGAATATCACTCTGGATATAAATAATCTTTCCTTTTAAGAGCTCAGAATCATATTTTCAGGAAAATCTATGATAATATATATTTTAAAGGTAAGAAGCAACTCCATTCTAACTGATTACTCACAATTGCATACATCAGAGGAAAAAAAAGGTTAACATTTCACAGCGCCTATCACAAAAACTCAAAACGGATACAGGATCTGAATATTAATTACAATTTATACACACATGCAAATATTTTTTAAGAAATACTGAATCAGACAAGGCAATTAATTCTTGACCCAAAATGGTATTTTAATGAAATGAAATTGTAAAGATTTTACATGAACAAAATATATGTAACTAGGATAAAAATGGAACTGGTCAACTGGGAAAATATCTTTCTATTTCTATTAAACCTCTCCAAGGGGGTTCTGTTACATGGAATAAACATGCAAAAAATAGAAATACATCACATCAAAAGTCATTCCTCAAGAGATAGGCTGTCTTAATATATGAACAAATAAGCTTTTTAAAATTATAAATAATCAATAAACATATGAACAAATTCCCTAGTGACTAATATAAAGAGAAATACCCATTAAAGGACTCCCATTTCACTTAATACTCAGCAAATTGTCAAAAATGATAAAAGATGGGAATAATGAATGTTGGAGGAGTTGTGATAAGAAGGTCACATTAATTAACTGCTGGTTGACTTATAAATTAGTCTAATCATTCTAATTTAATTTTTATTTTTATGGGGCAATGAGGGTTAAGTGACTTGCCCAGGGTCACACAGCTAGTAAGTGGCAAGTGTCTGAGGCCGGATTTGAACTCAGGTCCTCCTGAATCTAGGGCCAGTGTTTTATCCACTATACCACCTAGCTGCTCTCTAATCATTCTATATAATAATTTTGAATTGTGCAAAGTAACTGATTAAGATTTTTTAACCCAGATATGCCACTACTAGGCATATACCCTATGAAAGTCAATAATTAAAAGGTCCAATATATGACAAATAATTTATAGCAAAGCTTTTTATAAAAATGATTAAGAAAACAACCCATTAATTGAGGGAAAAACTAAACAAATTGTGATAAATGAATGTAATGGACTATTGCCATGCTGTAAGAAATGATATGTGTGATAAATACAGAGAAGCATAGAAAAATCTACATGAATGAATGTAAAGTAAATAGGGCCAAGAAAAAAATATATACGACTACAACAATGGAAATGGAAAGAACAAAAGCCTCAGGACAATAAAATGAATGTTGCAAAGAACAAGCTTGGCCCCCTAGAAGAGATATGAGAAGAAACTATTTTTTCTTTGCTTTGAACAACTTTTTTTTTTGAAATAAGGGATTACCATCTGAGAGGAAGGGAATATTGGTAAATGTATGTAATATAAAAACAAAGTATATTAATAAAATGATTTTTTAAAAAAGAAAGTTAAGGTCAATTGGTGTCCTTTTATACCAGCCATCTTTGATGCATCATTATCATAATGACCAAAATCATAATCATTTTGTTTTCTTCATTATAATTTTTGAATCCCAAATAATTTGTCTTTGATACAGAAAATTGTTTTCTCAGCCACCAGCACATTTCTGTCTAATGTTTTAAGTCATTCTTCCTTTTATGAAATGCTATTTTTTACTTTCCCTATTTATGTTGTTGTAGTCATTGTGTTTATCCGTTTCCTGGTTCTGCTTCCTATACTCTGTTCAGTTCATATCAGTCTTACCATCTTATCTTCTGTCACATTTTCTTTTACACTAAATCTCATCCTGATTCTTTCTCACCCCTCTCCACATGAAGTTCTCGAGAGCACACAAGGTCATTGAACAAAAAAATCAAACACATTAGTCTTTAATATTTAGAGATGAAAGGTAATTTAGAGGCCATCTAGTGTAAACTAGTTTTACATATGAGAAAAACAAGGGACAGAAATTATAAGTTATTTGCACAATATCTCATACCTGCTAAATGTGGAAAGAAGTATTTGAACCCACATCCTCCTGATTCCAGTTCCAACATCTTATCCACATAATACAAATTTTAAATATAGAGTTTTAAATATTCATGTTTGCACATGAGTAAAAGTGATTGAATGAGATTTTGCAAATGAATACTTTGAAACCTCAAATTCATTCAGTCCTTAAGAATTTTTTTTAAGTGCCTAACATATGTCACTTACTCTTCTAAGCACTGAGGATACAAAGAAAGGCAAAAGACATCCCTGATCTCAAAGAGCTCATAGTTTGACGAGGGAGACAACATACAAATAAGTATTTGCAAACAAACTATTACAGTATAGTCATTTCCAGTTGTATCTGACTCTTCATGACCCTATTTGGGTTTTTCTTAGCAAAGATACTAGAGTAGTTTACCATTTCTTTCTCCAGCTTATTTTATAGATGAGGAAACTAAGACAAACAGGGTTAAGTTGCTACCCAAGGTTACATAACTAGTAAGTGTCTGAGGCCAGATTTGAACTCAGGAAGATGAGTCTTCCTCCCTCCCACTTCAATATTTGATTCTAAAGTCATCCACTGCATTCCGAACTATCACCAGTCATTCTGGCTTTTGTGTTACCACAGAATTTTTATGACTATGGAAAAAAAAAATAAGTGAGGCTGACAACTTTGTGCAACTCTGTCTCACTTGAATCCAATTCATGTAAAAGTCAAGATATTACCCTGTAAAGCCATTAGTCCTCTTAGAACATGAAAGATGAACAACATACAGGATAAATATGAAACAATCAGCAGAAAAAATGTCTAGAATTAAAGGGGGTTTAATTTAATGAATGAAAGGCTTCTTGTAGAAAATGGACTTTAGCTGGAACTTGTTGAAGAAGTCAAGGAAGTCAGGAGGTTGAGATGAGGAAGAAGAATATGGGGAACAGTCAGTGAGAATACACAGAACTGGAAGATGGAGTATCTGGTGGGAGGAAAAACAGAGGCCAGTGTCACTGTATCAAAAACAAACAAACAAAAAAACCACATGGAGGATTGGAAGTAAATCATAGAAAACCTAGAAAAGTAGTAGGAAGCTAGGTTAGGAAAAGCCTTGAATGAGAAGCGGGAGATTTTATATTTGATCCTGTAGTAAATAGGGAGTTACTATATTGAATGTGGGTGAAGGAAGGGAAGATGACAGCTAAGTGAAGGACAGACTGGCATGAAGAAAGATGAAGCAATGAGGCCAACCAAAATGCCACTGCAATGGCTCAGATGTGAAGTCATGTGGGCTTATACCAGAGTGTTGGCAGTGTTTGAGGAGAGAAGGGAGGCATATATGAAAGATGTTCCAAAGGTAAAATCAACAGGACTTGGTGACAGATTAGATTCCAGGGGGTGAGAAAGAGTGAGGCGTCAAGGATGACAAATATGTTGGTAACCTATGTAACTAAAAGGATTGTAGTGCTCTTTGTAGTAAAAGGGAAATTCCGAAGGGGGAGGGGGGGCTAAATCACTGAACTCTTTGAATTTTTCCTTAGTGACAAAGTGGCAAGAAATAGTAATTATTTTCTTAACTTGCATAGTTGTTATCATGATAAGAGAAATAAAAATTTTGAAAGGATTTGAGATTTTTGAAAAGATACTATTTGGGGGAAATGTTTTTTGACATGTTTTCCTTCAAATTCATTTGCAAATATAACACTACCACTCCTCTTGCACAACAATCCTTCCTTTTTAACAAGAATTTAAAAATTAAAAAACATTAATTCTGACAAAAATGCAATATTCCATACCTATAGTCTATATCTCTCTAATAAAGTGAGGGAAGTACATTTTCACAACTTTTCTCCAGAATAAAGCTTCTTCATCATAAGTAAAAGCATTCAGTTTCATTTTGTTGTTCTTTCCTTTTACATTATTGTAGTTATTGCCATTTTCTTAGCTCTGCTCATTTCACCCTGTTTCAATTCATGTCTTCCCAATTTCTATGAATTCTTCACATTTGCCATTTCATTAATGGCCCCATTCAGAAGACTCCAGACCTAATTTTTCTCCTAATTTGTTCGACTTTGTGTTCCTTTTTTGTTTCTCTTTTATGTTAGATTTGTATAGTTCTGAGAGATGAAGATTAAAGTATCCTTAGAATAATTATATCCTAGGTTTTTGTTTTTTGTTTTGTTTTGATTTTTCCTTTTGTTTAACAATTTCCTCATGTGTTTAGATGCTATCTTATTCAGTACATATACATTAAGAATTCATATTTTTCATGTTTATGATTATCCTTTGGGAAAATATATAGAATTTTTGCTTATCTGCCAAAGTATTGTGAATTTGTATTTTTTTATATGATAGTATAATTGAAATTCTTGGTTTCTAAAATATTTTGTGCAATTTGTGCTTTTTAAAGTTTGGTCTATCTTTTAATATTTTAATTGACATTTTTAAAAATTATCTTCATTTAAAATGTATATTCTATGTTTCCCTCTAACCAGAGGACTATTTCCTTTAACAGGTAATAGGGAAAAAAAAGAAAAATACTTTCAGCAAAACTAACTGACATATCAGTGAAGACTGACTGTATTTACTATGTTCCATGCCCTTAGTCACTCACCTTCACTGAAAAGGAGATTTTTCTCATCTCTTCTCTAACATCAAACATCATCTAACATCAAATTTAATCATAATAATTGCAAATCATTCAGTTTCATTTTTGTTCTTTTTCCCATTTATACTGCCATAGTCATTGTGCATAGTGTTTTACTGGTTACATTTGCTTAACTTTACATCTTTATAGACATTTTCCTATTCTTCTCTGAATTCTTCATATTCATTGTTCCTTAGAATGTTTTTATGCATGTCAAGTGATTTGGTTCTGAACCTTCTTAATTAGCACGTACTTTGGGTCTAGCTTTCTGCTACCAGAAAACTGCTGCTATTAATGTTTTGGCGCATATTTGACTGAAATAGGAGACTTATTTGTCTTTGAACTCCTAAAGGTATTATGTTTAGCAGTGGGATCCATGAATAAAAGGTTACAAATATTTAACCACATTTTTAGTATAATTACAAAAGGCTTTCCAGGATGTTTAGACAAATTCAAAGCTCAACCAATACTGTTTTAGTATGATTGTATTTTAATAGTACAGAGGTACTATCAAAACATTATTAACTGAATTATTAATTAGATATTAATTATTGTTAATATTAGAGAATATTAATTTTTCCAATTTTTTGTCATTTTTATTAATTTGTGGGGAGCAACTTATTTCTTAAAAAAACACTATCTGATGTATAATACATTTAATTTTTGTTTCTCATTTTAAAACTGTATATGTTTTTTATTTTAGAATTTTTCCTCAGTAAATTGTTAGATTTCTTTTTCTTTCCATTTTTCCATTCTTTCATTTTATTGGATTACTCTACTGAGTCATATTAAGGTTGTGATTGATGGGGCTGAGTATTTTTCTACTTAAATCTTCTGTAGATAAGTAGCACCATGAATAAAGTACTGAGCCTGGAGTGAGAAGGACCTAAGCTCAAAATCCAGTTCCAAAATATATTGGTTGTATGACACAGGGCAAGTCGCTTAACCTCTATCTGCCTCAGTTTCATCACTTATAAAATGGAGACAATAATACCACTGACCTCTCTAGGCTATTGAGAGGATAAAATGAGACAATGTTCCATGTAAATGCCATATTATTATTATTATTATTATTAACTATCAGTATTATGTTCCTTTTCAAAAAAAAAAAAGAACTTTGTTCCTGGGGTTTTGTTGCTTTGGTGTTAGTTCATTTCTACAGATTCTTTTGCCTCCTTCTCCCTGCTCCTATTTACCATTCCTTTTCCAAGTTCCATGAATTCCTATAACTTGCTCATTTTATTTTCTTTTTATATGAATCTTTTCCTCCCATCCTTTTGTCTTCTATTACTAGCTATAAACATGGTTCAGAATCTTTTCTTCTCCCCCATCAATACTTTAGTTTTAGTAACATTCTTTTGTGACAATTCCTTCCAAGAAATTTTCATTTACTTCTTCCCCACTGTTATTTTACTCTTTTATTTTACTATGAATTGTATTCTCCAATCCATGGACTTTGCATTGATATGTAGCTTTATTTCTGTTGATTATACATTTAGAGTATTCAATTTCTCCTACTACTTCTATCTCATTTCATTGTTACTTTGCTTGTAGGTGTTTGTCCATGTTTCCACGGGCAAAATATGAATTAATGAAGTAAGCAAAGTTAAATGAAAGGTGTATCAAGTTTGAAATCATTCTGTAGCCTAAGTTTTTAAAAAATAGTTAATATATAACAAACTAAACTTTTAATCATCTTCATATGTGGAATGTTTAAAGTCTGAAAAATTTAGCTTTTATGTTTTTTATCCACAAAATTGACAATTTTAGGTATGGTAATTTAGTTATTGATCTACACTGGAGGAGAGAGTTTGCATATGATTCCCCTATACCCATGAGATCATAGGTTTTGACAAATACAAAAAATAAATAAATAAATAAAAACCATTAAAAACTTTGGCCAGTATCTGAGAAACTTCAGATATGCTTGTATTTTCATCAGTCATTTCCATGGCCTTGTAGAAACAATTTGTTTTAAAGGAATATGTATAAAGAAAATCCATAATTCATGATTTCTTGTCAGATTTTCTGAGGGTTAGACCTTTTCTCCATGTGATTCTATTCTTATCACAGTCTAATGTCTTCCTTCTATCTTTGACCATTGATACACATTGCTTGGACACCTCTATTATGCTCTCCAAAATAATGCCTAGATCTTTTCTGAGAGGTTAAAGTAATTCAATATGCATACACTTAAACTGTTCTCATCTGCATTAATTTGAACTTGTCCATAGTGAATTACGTCCCTTATTCTTTTCCTCAATTAACCCAGTTTGCTTTCATTTGGTCTTTCTACAGTGTCTAGCAATATATTCGTTGGCTTAAATTGTCTTGGATCATCATCAGGTTTTGTCATCTTATGATGAATCTCTACTTCTAGTTAAAAAAATATTGCATTTGATACCCCTGGTTGTGCTCATCACAGACAGTTCCAACTATTAACATTTTCTACACTAAGAATTGTCATTTGTTTGGACATTTGTTTCCTTTCTCATAACCCTTTCTGGGGGTTTGTTTGTTTGTTTTTTATTAATGATAGTTCTTGTATATCATTTCCACAGATAAATACTTCTTTAATCATCTCATATGAAGGATTAATCTAAAGGTCTTTGAATCTCTAACATGTTTAATGTCTAATTAAATTCTATTGAGCAGGCTTCTTTTAGACACGGCCCTAGTAAGTCACACACTTCAATATTACACTCATTTTAGAATATCATCCATGCTATACTATTCTCCTTTAATTTCAATTTTGTTAGTGGCTCATGCGTTTTCTCTTTAATTTAGCATCTTAGAAAATCATATGTCAATGTCATCATGTCAACAGAATACATGTTAATTTCTTACAGTCCTTTCTTTTAAACATTTATTCTGTCAAAACTGTACTTCTAGGGGCAACTAGGTGGCGCAGTGGATAAAGCACCAGCCCTGGAGTCAGGAGTACTTGAGTTCAAAACCGGCCTCAGACACTTAACACTTACTAGGTGTGTGACACTGGGCAAGTCACTTAACCCCAATTGCCTCACTAAAAAAAAAAAAAATACAACCAACCAAAAAAAAAACCCCTGTACTTCTGCAAGGTGCATCTTTGGATGTCCTTCACACTATCTACAGAGAAATTATGAAGAAGTTCATATGGATCTTTACAGCTCATTCATAAGTGAACACCTGCACTCGAAATGGACATCTTGTCACCCTAGGCATCCACAAAATGGGGTGTTTTACAGCCTTGCTCTTAAGGTTGATTGCATCTGCAGTAATGAAGAACACTTCTAGGGGGAAATTAGAGAACCTACCTCTCCATTTCTTATTCCAGGATATGAACTGCACATTATACCAAGGAAAATGAAGAACTATGGGTTACTAGATTATAAAATCTCCATTAACCGAAGCTAAAATTAAATTCTCTTCATAGCTACTTGTCATGCAAGAACATCCAGCTATCAATATGTTTTCACCTGCAGCTGCCCATTAGGATAACGAGTGATGGCATGTCCTTTGATAAGCTCAGTCTCTGACTCTGACCACATTAGCATACTTGATTAGTACTTATATCACACTTAGAAAAGACTTAGGGAAAGAAAGAAGACAATACAAAAGCATTACCAGGCAGAGCTTGTATGGTACAGTGAAAACAGCTCTGAGTTTGAAGTACGAGGACCTTGAATCAAAACCTACCTCTGTCAGTTTCTGTGGGACTCTGAGCCTTTGTTACATAGTTTGTAAAATGAAAGGGTTGGGATAAATAATTTCTAAGGTTCTTCAAGCAGTTTGTATATGATCTGGTAATTTATAAACTGAAGTAGATGAGCTACAGTAGGAGTCTGATAACAGAGTTAGAAAAGCTAGGTTAAATACCCATCCAAGCGAGTTTGTAATATTGCATCTAAATACAAAAAAAAGGGGGGTATGCTCCTAATCATAATTAATCTACATGATGTCTACACTTCTTAGCATAGCTCATATCCAGATGAATTGGGACTCGATTGGCTAATGAACACATGTACCCTGTGGGCTATATGCGTTTGGGGGTAAGGGATGGTCTTCTGTGGAACCTTTGCAAGTGTAAGGGCCAAATTTAGTATGAGATGAGTTAATGAGGTAGCTCGCCTTAATATTGGGGTGAGAAAAGAAACAGCCTCTTTCAAAAACACAAAACACAGGTTGATTAATGGTAACAAGTATAAAACACAAGTGAGATTAATAGAACTAGGAACAATGTATAAATCTCTGGGGTAAAAAGGCCCCAGGCACCTGAACATGCCTCCACCCCAGCCAGCTCCAAAGAGCTCTGCCTAAAAAAACCACAAACTCACCAATACCCAAAATCTGTAGCTATTAGCTATAGTCTCTTGTGTTTTTGTCTGAAGGTCAAACACCAGCAGCTCCTCTAACTGTCCCTGCCTTCCTTCCTTCCTTCCCCATTTCCCTCAGAACCCTCTCTAAACACCTCTTTAACTGAATCTAATTGACTCCTCCACAGGAAGGGGAGGGGCAGTTCTTAGCCATGATGAGTCTCCAATTGGCTCAGCCCACCCACACGGGCTGTCCCCATTATAATCTGGCCAGACCCTGTGGGCATGGGGGAGCTATTAGAGGAGCTATTAGTTACTTAGTTTCAATAAATGTTCCATGTGTACAGAGTTCCTCTTGTTTGTTCAATTATCTCTCAAAGTACACATGCATCTTCTCTTAGGTTTTTAAGCTTACAATTTTTCAGTCCGACCATAATAAATCAAAGATAGGGTTATAGAAAACCCCAAATCACAATTAATTCCTTACACAAGTAAACTATTTGCTTTTGTTTTTGTAGTATTTGATATCCTTAATTGCTTCAACAGAAGCATTATGTTATATAGATAACCCTAAGAGGAGATTTTTTTTTTTTGCAGGGCAATGAGGGTTAAGTGACTTGCCCAGGGTCACACAGCTAATAAGTATCAAGTGTCTGAGGCCAGATTTGAATTCAGGTACTCCTGAATCCAGGACTGGCACTTTATCCACTGTGCCACCTAGCTGCCCCAAGAAGATTCTTTCAAAAGTGCCTTCTTTCCTTCACACAGTTTCTCCATGACACAGCTCATGGTAACAGCTAACTATATCTTGTCCTTCGTCATGTTTATATAAAATTTAGGTTCCAGCCATACCAGCAAATCAAGGACACTTTGTTATGGCTAACTAATTCATTTTTGGATGAATTTAGACAAGGAAAGAAAGATTCAAAGATTCGAGATCAAATGTAAATTTCTGTTAAGCTCTTTTTCCGTTATTGGTTTGTTTGGGGTTTTTTTGGGGGGGCGGGGGGAAGGTGAGGGACAGAGGTGGGCATATTTCAATTCTTTCTCAATTTCTCCCTAGTCTAGGTCTCTGAAAGGTAGAGCTACATTAGAGGCCCAAAACTATTTTAAGTGGACAAAGTGTGACCTAAAGTTTCTTGTACCACATCAGATTTTTAGCACTGACTTAAACCTAATCCCCAAAAATAGTCTCAGACCCCGGACTACTCTGTGTGGTCCCTCTAGTGTCTTACTTGACTTTCAGAGACCACACCAATTTCATCATGTTGAGTATGAAACACCTGGTCAGTCAGAAAAAAATTAGTTGCAGTGAGGGTTCGTTGTCTAGATCATTAAATTAATGAAATAATACTGCTTTTTGTGGGGTGTCCCTCAAAAGGCTTTCAATCTAGGACATGAGTTCCATAATGTTGAAAAGATGAAATTTAAAAATGTCTTTAATATACTAAAACAGAAACTTTAGGTCAAATGGAAGTATTTATAAATGTCTTAGAATTACTCGCTTCTATATCTGGAAGAAATCCATGTCTCTTTTTTACATATTTCTGTAATTGGCAGACTATTTTTCATAGCATTTTTTTTACAGTGTACTTGTGTTATTTAGAATGCTAGAGGGGAAAAATACAATGAAGCAGTGTTTTTCCATAGCTTGGCTTATGAGGAGAGATGGCAAATGAAGTAAGAAATATATTATTCCCATGTGTGAACATTGTACAGATATATCTAATTAATTAGAGTTTATTTTGCTGTGTTGTGTGATTTTTGGAACTGGAAGGTAGAGTGTCATAAAAATCATAGATTTTTTAATTGCTTGAATTTGGGGAGAGTTCACAAATTAAAAACATAGTACTTTCAAAAGGAAGATTCAAACAAAATTACAGAAATTAAATATTAGCCCTATTTAATTCTATTTCAACACAATAAAAGCCTAGATGTCACTAGCCCTTGAGGACCTAACCTCATACTGTCCATGTTTCTTTCATAAAAAAGGTGGGAAAGAACTAGATTTCAATCCTGCCCTTGACACCAATGAACTCTGTAATCTTGGGCAAGCCACTGGATATTTTTGGGCCTTCTTACCACATTTGTACAATTAGGAAGTGGTCAAACTGGATTATTTCTAATGTCCTCTGTAGCTCTAAGACTGTGTAATACAGAATATGGTTTATGAGCAGTTCACTTCAAGCCCTATGGAATACAAAAAATTGGCAATGTGAACTCCTTCAAGTGAGGAATATTGAGAAGACCTAAGTTTTTACTGTGTGAATGTAGATACCCAAAGCTCATTGTGATGTCCAGTGCGTTCTCATTCATTAATCATAGAAAGCCAATTGTGCATGAGCCATCAGTTAGAAAAAGGACAAAATTTCCTTACTTCAGTGTACAAGTGTATGTAGTATCTCACATCTCTCACACAGGGCATGTGAACACCAAATCACTCTCTATTCTAGTTCCCTCCTTCCAACCTGCTCTTACACTGGCAAGGCCCGGTTCCAGAGAAGTAATGATACCATATAACTATGTTCAAATCCTCTCAGGGTCCTAGTGGTTACTTTGTTGATAACATTTTCCTGATTCAGCAGCTGAGCCCTTGAGAACCACCATAGACTTAAGTTACAAAATCCAGCCACTTATAATAGTGATATATTTAGATTTTAAATATCATCATTTGCTTAGTAATAAGGCAAAATTAGTAATAACATCTCAGATATTATATATATATATGTTTGTGTGTGTGTACATATATACTTATAAAGGAAATACATTCATAATAAGTGCATCACAATCCCCATATAAAGGTTGGCCATTTATTAGCTGTGGGGGAAATATGGGCCTGCATTTTGTTTAATGGGAGACTTTTCAGATTCTTCACTTCCAACCTATTCTTCTGCTGAGCAGCATACATTCCTCAACTGCAACTGTCATATCCACCATTTTCAGCATCGACCTTACTTAACACAGTTCTGAAATTTGCTCTTTCTAATCTTTTGTCTTTATGGGTTTAGATACTAGGTATTTTCTATGAACAATCCCATCTCCCCTTAAGGTTAGTAACTAAATTATCATCTTTTGTACTGTAACGATTAGAATGACGCCACCTGCTGGATACTTACTGTAGAAGAGTTCTGCCCATGAAGCGAAGGTCTTTGAGGGCAAGACCAGGCATCAGGAAGTGACGCAGACTAGTGGGAGGAGGAAGGAAGAGACTGGCGCTCAGGCTCGCGCTCTTTCCTCTGGACTCTGGCGGAGAAGGGAGCTAGAAATGCGCTCTCCCTTTAATAGATAGGAATCTAGACCTTTCTCTCTCTCTTTACCAAATTCTTATTCTCCTTAATAAATGCTTAAAAGTCTAACTCTTGCTAAAGCTTATAATTTATTGGCGACCACTCATTAAATATTTTAGACAGACTAGCTAGAATTTTAGCCCCTTACAGATGGCTGACCACGAAGAGGAAAGCTAAACCTCAGTCTTCTGATCTTCTGGTTGGGTAAGAAATTTCCCCTCCCTTTCCCTTTAACTGCTAAGTACTGGTGTACTGGCTGTGTTTTTCCTTTGAATTTTTTCGAATGGACCTTTTAAACTCCCTAATTACCCTATTTTTGATTTTGGTCTGTTTAACCAGACAAATGGGAGATAAGATCATGTTAATGCTTTGTTTTTGTGGATTTTCTATTTTTCTTTTTATTTTTGTTAAAAGAGCCAGCAACTTACTCACACAAGGAAATATCTCTCCCTCTCCCAACCATGCTTTTTCAGAGAAACCTGAAGAGATTCCCGCAGCTTTTCCCAGTTCTAACACTAATTGTTGCTTTAATTTTGCATGCCTGGAGGCAATGACCCACCCTCTAGAAGCTTTTAATCCCCTAGCACCTGGAGGCAAAGTGGGGGAAGAGGAATCCAGGCCTGAGTTCAAAATCAAGTCTGATTCAAATTGCTCTGGTCCCTCCCCTCCTCTCCAGACCCCACCCTCTACTCCTCCTATGGCCAAGCCCATTGCTTCCCCTGCCTGGGAAGTCCAGAGATCTGATGCACATGCTCAACTTTTTCTACCTGCATTTGCAGCTTCAGGCTCAGCCCTTCCCCGGCCTGGCTGTGCTTTTGAGACAATCTTAGAAAACTCTTTAAATTCCAGATATGCTCGTTTTGTTCATAATTTTGCTAACCTGCTTTTGTCTTTAATTAGTAATCTTATAAAGCATTTGTATGGTGAAAAGACTGACGGACAATATAGAGGGGTTAAAGAAGAAAAACTTAAGCTGAATAAGAATGACAATCAACATAGTTCAAGACTCTGCCTCTTTTGCCATGGAAGGGTATATATTTTACAGAAATGTAGAAGTAAGCAGCAAGGTATTGATATGAGTATTGGGGATTTTAGATATCGGAATCAAGAGTGTTCTGAATTCACTCAGATTATTGTCAGTTCAGAGGTTACATAGGATTTCTATGCTATTACATATACATTTTGGAATTAATGGTATAGGTTTATTTTCATAGAGATTTTAATGTTTTTGAGATTGTGTCTTATACTTAGTTTCTAAAACAAGGAGAATATTTGTAAAAGCTTTTTATAGTCATGCAATCAAGTTTATATTTTGTAATACTCTTATTAATATTAAGTTCATATTCATTTAGATTTCCCTAGTTTGAATTTCATTGTCTTTTATTATTCCACGTGTATTTTCTTCTATTCATTCATCTATCTAATTTTGAAACATGGTTTTGATTTCATAATACAATGTTAATTCTAGGAGTATTGTGCTCCCATATTCTGAGTTATTTGTTTTTGCTATTTTTTCTCAACTGATTATTTGATCAAACTCTTTAAAGCATTTCCCTGGCAAATTGTTTGCCATGGCAAGTGTAAATTGATTCTAGAAGTATTATTTTTGATAAGCATATTCCAAAAAAAAAAAAGAGAGGAACATTTGTAAAAGTTGTCTTTGAGATTGTGTTGTGCTTTAACTTGTATTTAAATATGTTCTGATTTTTCACAAAAGTAATTGTATACTAAGTAAAAAAAAGATATTATTTGAAATTGTTGCATAACTATATATTGTGTTCTGAGTCAAGATGTATTCACATTTTTTGCAATCATTTATTATCCTCAATTTTTAAATCCATATGAGACTTGGATTATGGGAACTTATCATTTAAGACATTAATTGCCTTTATTCTGAGTTACTGTATGCCAGTTGGCCAAGATGCCATCCAATCACAAGAGGAATACATGCAAGAGCAGACACTGAACTGTCACATGAGGGGAGACATGCATGAAGTCAAGGTATGGCCGAGGGAACGGCTTTTGACTAATGTTGAGGTTGGATTCTCTTGGTTTAATATTTTATTTTATTTTTCCCCACAATATTGTACAGATGGCTGGAAGTATTCATCCCACCCATCTCACTTCTACACCTGGCTTCTATGCTCCCTCCTATATGCCTGATGCCATGGACATCTCAATCCCATGCATCTGATTAAGTCTGACTCAGTTTCTTCCAATATGTTCGGTGGCATGGACATATATTCCATCCACCTATTTTAAGCCTGGCATACTGTATGGGCAGTACATATTGCTCAAGTGTGGGAATGCTCATATCCCATCATTTCTCTGTTCTTTTATGGTAACCCCCATAATTATCTCAGGTGTCATGATAAATACAGTGTTGAATTTGGCCTTGACACCTGTTACCAATTATATTAGATTTTTTAATTTCTCATAATGGCATGAGGATAATTAGGCAGATGATGCAAAAAGTGATGAAACAAAGATAAAAAATTATTTTTAATAATTAATATCGCAGCAATTGTCTTCTCAGTTACCCTCCATAAGGGGGGGACTATAGTAATATTATAATTTTAAAGAATGGTTCAATTTTTGTTTTATTATATGTTTCATGTGTAACAACTAAGATTCTGAATTCCCTTAGACATGTTTTTGAGAACTTTCATTGTTTGATTTGATTATTGACAAAGCTATTTTAAAGTTGTGTTAAGCTCAATTTTGTAGGAAATTTTCCTGGCTGATTACCAGCATCCACACATCAACCCCTGAAAAGACTTCCATTCCACGACTACACCTAGAGGACATCTGAGAAAAGACTTTCAGAGACTTTAAATGAACAGTTTTGATTTGTTGTTTTTGTTGTTTTTTTTCTCTTTCTGTTATAATATACACCATCTGTAACATGTATTCTCTGCAGAGGCCCTCCCTTTGCAAGACCAATGTCAAAGCGTCGGTTCATGAGGACAAAAAAAATCGCCCCTCTGGACAAAACTTTCCTCTCTTCCTTTTCTATATTGTTGTTCACATATTATTAGTTAGCAATAGTTATTATATTGTTTTTACTGTTCCGTCAAGGAAACATTTTGTTTCTTGAGGAACAACAGGGGGGACTATAACGATTGGAATGACGCCACCTGCTGGATACTTACTGTAGAAGAGTTCTGCCCATGAAGGGAAGGTCTTTGAGGGCAAGACCAGGCATCAGGAAGTGACGCAGACTAGTGGGAGGAGGAAGGAAGAGACTGGCGCTCAGGCTCGCGCTCTTTCCTCTGGACTCTGGCGGAGAAGGGAGCTAGAAATGCGCTCTCCCTTTAATAGATAGGAATCTAGACCTTTCTCTCTCTCTTTACCAAATTCTTATTCTCCTTAATAAATGCTTAAAAGTCTAACTCTTGCTAAAGCTTATAATTTATTGGCGACCACTCATTAAATATTTTAGACAGACTAGCTAGAATTTTAGCCCCTTACAGTACATAATCAGAAAAATTACATTTCCTCATAATTATAAAACAGTTCTGGTTTCCTTATTGTTCCTGTATATTATAGTATATCACATTCAAAATAAGCAATCACTACTCAGCACTTTGAGTCAGAATAACTGTTTCACTCAGAAATGTGAGCAGCCCAATACCCAGAGAAGTCAGCTTCCAAGGCAGATTTAACTCAATAATTGTTATTTTGCAGAAGCAGCCTTGAACCCCATATAATTGAAGTCTCCTAAAGGAGCAATCTTATACATACATACATGCATGCATGCATACATAGACACATACATAACTATATATGTATTAAAGCATGCATTATAAAATATATGTGTGTATGTAGATATAGATAATCTAACTATATCCTTATGTATAACTGTGTGTGTTTGTTTGTATCAACAGCTGAGGCCAACCTTTTCCATTAAGGAGCCTGAACTCTGGCTCAAAAGGGTTCAGTTCTTGGGAATTCTGAACTCTAAAAGGGAGGATTCATGATTTCTGGTTATTTATGTCTCAACCTTGTAACCTTAGGAGAAATTCTTTAAAGGAAAGTTTTGGTTCATGTGTAAGGTTCTTGAAAAGCATATAGAAAGACACTCAATGTAAAATATAGATTAAATAGGGGGCAGTTATCTATATTCTCTATACAAAAGAAATGTTAAAAAAAAACCAAATAACAACAACAAAAATTCTTAAGCAGGTATTGACAAAATTTGAAATATGAAATACTTATATTATATAATAGATAAATGTAATATACATATGTATGAATAGTTATCTATCACTCATATATATATATATTTATCTATCTATCTATATATACATATATATTTATCTATCTATCTATTTTTTTCCCTTGCCTGGAGCAATGAGGGTTAAGTGACTTGCCCAGGGTCACACAGCTAGTAAGTGTCAAGTGTCTGAGGCCAAATTTGAACTCAGGTTCTCCTGAATCCAGGGCCTGTGCTCTATCCACTGTGCCACCTAGCTGCCCCACTTCTATTATATTCTAACAAGAGATTGGTACTTAAAATAGCTGTTCCTTTCTAAATTTTCTTCTTCTTTCTTCTTTATATTAAAAAAATCAAACTCTTTTCTTTACCTTTTCATTTTTTCGTTTTTCTTTGTTTTTCATTTTTTTACCATTTTCATCTTCTCCCCAAAAGACTTCCTTTGTAACAAATACTTATAGCAAAATCAAATAAAACAACACATTACCTATGTCTGAAAAAATGTTTTATTCTGAACCTTTATTCCATCATCTCTCTGTCAGATTGAGGGAGGTGTGATTCAGTCTCCTGAAGTCATGATTGGTACCTGAACTGATCTGTCATTCTAGAATTTTTCGGAGTTGCTTTCCATTACATTATTGTGTAAATGATTCACAATTCACTACTTTTGAACACTTCAATCTTCATGATTTTATAAGAATTTCCTCAGCTTTCTCTGAAACTATCCCTACATATTTCTTATAAGACAATAATATCCCATTTCATTCGTATACCATAATTTGTTCAGCCATTTGCAAATTGATGGGAGTCCCCTTTTTCCAGTTAGGAGTTTTCTTTCATTCTGATGGGGATATAGCATATAAACAAAGATGTGGATACAAGAAAATTTGAGGAGGATGTGAGACTCTAACTGGGGGAGGGATCAAAGGATTTCTACAGGAAATAGGACCTAAACTAACTTTGAATAAAGCAGAGGATTCTACAAGGTGGAAATGAGAAGTCAATTGGCATTGTAAAATTAGAGGGATGAGAGATAAAATGTCATGTGCAAGGAACATGAGGTGGGCAGGCATGCCCTTTTAGTTGGGAGACGGAGTGCATTAAAGGGAGTAATGTGAAATAACTGTGGCTAGTAGGTTGTAACCAGATTGTACTAAAATAACCGGGTTTTGCTTATAAACTCCAAGAATATTACAGTCCACCAGGAATGAGAATATGTGTCCAAAAAGTATAATGAAACTATGTATAATAGCATAGTAAAATAATAAAAATGCTACAAAAGGCATAATAAAATTGCATTATGATAAAACAGTTGTCCTTTCTGAGAGCATTTGCCAGTCAAGATACATTCATTTATCACTTACTGTGTGCAAGGCACATAGAAACAGAAATGAGGCTGGTTGTCATTGGATCACTAAATACATAGACTGGAAAGATAGGGAAAGCCTAGGGGAAGTGCTGCAGATCTGTATGAACTTTATTAGATGGGATTTGTAATTAAATCCTGAACTGATTCTGATGCAGTTATAGAAAATCTTCTCCCTTCAAGATGACCTTTGAGTGATTAACTAACCTGCTAGTACTGGGCTATTGTCAGACTTTACAATTTCACCGAATGTGTCAAGCCTTTCCATTAGTCCCTCCACTGATGTAGTTGCTCTCTCCTCTGTAACTTAATTGATTGTCTTTGAGGATTGCTTCAATGGAAAAAAAAAAATATTAGCCCAGAACCAACCTGGTGGTGAGACTTCCTGGAGTTTGCTTAGTTAGTTGTCCGCCAGATTTGCTTTGGTAAAACTAATTTCCTTACATGTATAAGATCTATGCCTCCCCTTCTCCTCCAACCCCAATATAGGTTCATCTCCATCTTCCTTCTTACCCCCATGACAGGGATTCATTTTTCCTAAAAGTCAGTAATACTATATCTAGGACTTAACTGGCCCCTGCCTCCCTTGAGATAGCTTCCTGGTCACCTAAGTGCACAAAGGACCCACCCAAGAGTTGGAACCCCTCTAACTTAGTGAATTTCTGAAGATTAGGTGAATGACTACACCCTCCCTTGTAGACTTGATGTTTCCACATGGAAATGAGGGAGGCTGATCCAGAGAGGCATTGTACCTTTGTTGAACATCATTGTTGTAATAGAACAAAGTAGACCTCCTTTTGTTTTGTTTGAAAGCTTGTTAGTATCTCATTTTGTCTCAGCATTGAACCTGAACTAAGAGGTGGATGGGATTAGGTTTAGTGACCTTTTCCAGTCCAATAGTAACTCCCAGATTTTGTGTACCAATAGTCTCGTCTTCAGGTCTCCTCCATACAATTAATCATCAAAGTGTTAATTTCGTGGAAGTGTTAACTATTTAAAACAATTAAAATATATTTGCCCATATAGAACATTGTTTGCCTATCACCCTAATATACAATGTCTAATAATTTGTCTAAATTGATATTTACACATTATTTATCTTTACCAATTCAAAAGGTCTATGAGTTCATGGTTAGGGGTACTCTTCTACCTATAACATACATTACCATACATTAGGAAGAATCTCATCTTATCATACCTAATCCTATTATTATTTGATAATATTGGGTCTTATTTCCAGAAGCTAGTAGTAGAAGGGAAATTTAACACATTCAGAAAGATTCCACAAAAAGAAATGCAATAGCCTTTCATATAAAATATTGTAACTCAAGTTTTTTTGACAGATTACCATGATTCAATATTTCAAATCCATGTTTCCCCGAAGGCAATATAAAAGAATAATTCTGTTATCAGCTCACCATGTCTTTGCTTTGGTTACTCTGGTAGGTTCTGTTTGCTTGCCTTTTAAACAAGGGCAGTATAGGAAAGAATTAACATGGACTTAATCTCTACTCATTTAAAGAAATTTTCTACCATGCTTTCAGAAAGGAAATATTCTACTCATACTAATTACTGCTCTGAACTTGAATGGTTTAAATTATTTTTCCATGTCAAATGCCAATTATAGGCATAAAAGGAATTATTTTATCCTGATAAAAGAAAAATTGAGGTTCCCAGAAAAAAAAAATCTCTTATTTTGGGAGCATTATAGGTTATGCAGAGATGACCTCCATGGATCTGTGGCTTTCTCCGGTCTCTGATTACTGTCAATAATCTTCACTTCATGAGCTCTCCTCCAATTTATGAATCTGAAGGACAGGAATAATGCTTTATTGCCTCAACAAAGACAAAAAGTTACAGAATAATCTCTGGGAAATAGTACAATACAGTCTGTGTTATTCACCCTAATTGGGAAATCCAAATCAAAAGCCTGAGGTATAAAGCATTTTAAAAAATTAAGATTTATTAATCTCAAATACAGACAGGCCTCAACTTGGATGTCTATAGGTACATATTCTTTTATATTGAGCACAAGCATTGTTTTCATGCTAACTAAAATTAAAGTAGTAATTGAGAAGAGTTTGCTGGCCTTCACCTTATAAACTGTAACAAATCAGGGCCCTGATCATTTCCCATCAGGCTGCAGTCCTCTGGAATTGGCCATCATGTCACAGGAACCTCTTCATCCTGAAAGATCACTTTAGCCTTGGAACTGACACCTCTTCACTAATCTCTCTGCCCCTGGGGTCCTTCTTGCCTTCTGATTATGGAGTGGAAAATGTGAAAAGTTTCTCCCAGAACCTCCTTCCACTTAAAGAGGGTGCCAAGGCCAGCTCTCTCTTCATTTCCCACCTGGATATACTCTGTATTTCTCCAAAACACACCTGTCCCAGGTACTTTCTCCCAGAACTCTATTTTTAGCTTCTTTTTTGTGTTCCTTCTTCTCCCATAAGACTGTAAACTCCCCAAGGGCAGGGATTGTCTTTTGACTTTCTTTGAATTTCTAGCAGTTAATCCCCAGACTGTGAAAGGATTTAAAATGTTAAACTAGGAATTTTTTACTTAGGTGCTATAAGAACATTATAGTCTAGCAGGAATAAGATATGTACAAAAAGTACAATAAAACCGCATATATAATACCATAATAAAATACTAACATTAGGTCCTGCAACACAGTACCTGGCACATTGTAGTTACTTAATAAATGTTTATTGACTGACTGAGTGTAGGACCACATTTAATCAAAAGTAATAGCCCATGAGGCCCCACTAATATCTATACTTTTTCCAGAAGACAGAAGAAGTACTTAGCACGGGAATTTTTATGAAATAGCCTAAGAAAAGAGCAATAAAACATTTTCTTGACATACCTTGGGCAATCTCTCTATCAAAGCACATTTATTAAGCTTTTATTATGTGCCCAGAATTATGCTAATTCCTGGCTATACAAGGAAAAAAACAACAATGAGAAAAAGTACCTCTTGTCCAGGAGTTTACTTAAATAGCAGAGAGAACATTTAAATAAATTGTCAACTACAAGGGACATACAGACAATGTAATGGGTTATCTTAAAGGGGAAGTCACTAGCAGCTGGGGAAAACACTTCTTACAGGGGAGGAGTAGTACTAGAACCAGTCTTGAAGGAATCCAAGGAAACTAAGATGTGCAAGTGAGATGGGACATAAAGACAGGCATAGGGGCACACAATCCAAAGGTACAGAGGAGGGAAATGGATCATCATAAGGGAGGAACAATAAATCAGTCGGTATGACTAAATCTTAGAATGCAGAATGGGGAGTAAAGTTGAAGAAGACTGGAAAATTTGGGAGGCCCCAGGTTGTGAAATGCTTTAAATGATAAACAGAGTCATTTATAATTGATCCTAGAAGCAAAAGGGAACCAGGGGAATTTATTGAGTAGTGAAATGACATGGTCAGGCCTCTATTTTATTTTATTTTATTTATTTTTTTTTTTTTGGTGAGGCAATTGGGGGTAAATGACTTGCCCAGGGTCACACAGCTAATACATGTCAAGTGTCTGAGGCCGGATTTGAACTCAGGTCCTCCTGAATGCAGGGCCGGTGCTCTATCCACTCTATCATCTAGATTCCCCTAGGCCTCTATTTTTAGCAAGAATCATTTTGACATCTCTATTGCAAATACATAAAGAATCAGAAGAGTGGGCCTACCTAGAGGGCATATGTGGATGGGCAAACTTATGAGGAACATTTGATTACATGAAAGAGGGACAAATATATGGAGAATGTATGTGTGACCAAGGCCCACATATAGAACACATATAAGGAACATGTGTAGTGAGGCTACCTACATGCATAGACAACTCAGGCTTCAGATGCTTCAGGACCACCACTGCTCCTGGTGAGGTCATCCTGCTGTTTCCACTAAGGCTACTCTCCACTGTTGTCCACTGCTATATATTTCTGCTAGGTATTACCACACCTAACCTTTGGTACAGAAGATTTTCTCTGCTTGGATACTTTCTCATTCCCATATAATGAGGAAAAAGTCTTCCCTCTCTTTTTAGCTTGGAGAACAGAGGCTTAATCTCAAACACTTTGCAGTAAGGGAAGTACATGCTTCCTATCTTCACTTATTATATTAGGGGAAAGTTCTCAGCTACTTTTTCTCCATAAAGAGAAGGGTATCAGTTCCCAGAGTCCTAGTGGTATGTGACTTTGCTACTTAAAAGAATAGCCCTAGGGGGCAGCTAGCTAGGTGGCACAGTGGATAAAGCACCTGCCCAGGATTCAGGAGGGCCTGAGTTCAAATCTGACCTCAGACACTTGATTCTTACTAGCTATTGTGACTGCGGGCAAGTCACTTAACCCTCATTGCCCTGCAAAAAAACCCAAAAAACCAACACCAAAAAACCAACAAAAAAACACACAGAATAGCCCTAATTTCCAGAAGCTTTTTTTTTTTTTTTTTTTAGAACACAAACCAAGTAAATCTTGCACACATTCAATTTGCTTTTAAATCCAAACCTTCCTGCAGAGGACCAATATCTCTGTCCCAAGTTTCTATGTGACTTAAGGTTTAAAAAGTACACATTTAACTTCCATCAATTTCTAATTCCCTACCTATACCCCAAAAATCATTCTTATGGACTTTCAACAAATCAGCAATCTCTTTCTGGAAATGATTTCTGGTGGGTTCTCTTAGGAACCAAGAGATTTTAGTTTCCAACAGAAATGAAAAGGTGGGAGGAATACAAGAATAAAAACTCCAATTGTATATAGAGTGAGGTATCATCTTCAAGCTCAATTCTTTGTTCAAATTCTTGTTTTTATGAATTATATGGTCAGAAACTTGTCGCCCCCCAACTTTGAGCCACCGCACATTAATATTTCCCTTTGTTTACACTAGCAAATTTGAGAGTAAGATCCCTGCTCCCTCCCATGGGACAAGTTCCCATCTCAATGATCATATATTCTAAATCTGTGGAGTTAGATAAAATGGTTTTATGACTGGTAGAATTTTTACTTTTCCCAAGGAAGCCATGTCAACTCTGTGCTCTGTCTAAAGGTATAGATAAGAATCCAAGGTATTGTGTACTTTTTTTTTTCCCTATTCATTAATTTCCCTATTCATTCTAGAATTAGTTATAGAATTTCCTAGGAAAGGAAGTTAAGATCATTAAACTGTATAATTCTCAGGCTATAGCCTATTCTCTTTAAAAAAAAATATTCATGACTTTTGTCATTCTTTAAGCCTTTGTTACTATACCTTTTTCTTTAATCTTTCAAAGATCACTCATAGCGACTTACCAATCACAATTGCCTGTTATTTTCTCATGTATGGTTGAATTTCATGTAAACCTGGTGACTAGGACTCATCAAAGACCAGCTAGACATTTTCTCTTTATCTTCCAACTAATCATGTGAATCAAGTTTCTATTAACCATTTTCTTTCTTTCTTTTCAGTTCAAAGATCATTCTTCTCGATTAAGAAAACAGAAGTGAAAAAAACAAACAAGAAAACATTTGAGCAGTTCTGCATCTGGGAAGGTAGGTAGCAAAATGGATAGAGTGCAGGCCCTGGAGTCAGGAAGACCTGAGTTCAAATCCAGCCACTAAAACTTATTAGCCGTGTGACCCTAGGCAAGTCACTTGATACTGTTTGTCTCAGTTTCCTCATCTGTAAAATGAACTAGAAAGGAAATGGCAAACCACTCTAATATCTTTGCCAAGAAAATCCCAAATGGGATCATGAAGAATCAGACATGACTGATCAACAAAACAAGGGCATCTCTCTGTCCTCTATAGTTATCCGATACAGTATGGATTTTATCTTCCTTTTTCCCCCTCAAAGCTAAAATAAAGCATTTTGATTGACCTTAGCTTTTATTCCCCCCTCAACAATCTGGACTCATTCTTAGTTTTAGCACCCTTACCCCTATTCCTGTTGGGACTTGCTACACTTTTATACTCATCTTCTGTTATCTTCACTTGCTCCCATATCCTGTTCAGACATATGTTTCCATATGCTCCCTAAGCATCTTTATCATTTTTATTAGACAATTCCTCATTTTCTTTCTTATTGGCTTGATTCTTTTTATATCTTCAGAATTTCATTCATAAACACTTAAGTATGTAATCCAATCCATTCTTTCTTTGAAACCTGTTAAATTTGTCCCCTGAAATCTAAAGTGCAGATTTGTCTTCAATTTTCCTCTCTTCACTCACAAATTCTAAGATGAAGTGGTCATTTCATCCCATGTGTCCTATCATTTTCACCCCAGCACATTAGCTAGGATCCCTTCCTAGCAAAGATAAGGAAGATGATGGATGAATATTGCCCAACTTCAACTAAAACATTAATAAGTTGTCATCTAAATTCTTCACATCCTGGATGGGGATTCACAAATAATTAAGGATACAAATCTGTTAAGCATTTGAACCTCACCTAGTATGCTTCCTATAAACAGCACTCAAAATATATTGAATAGAGAATAGTGCATATAGCAATTAGAATGTGTTACTGATACATACACAGTCTGATACTTAGACTGTGTTTCTCCCATCTGAATATCACATTCAGATATATCTTTTCTTTCAGGGATTATTATTACTATTCCTAGAATAGAGTAAAATTTCAGAGACATTGACACTAGGACCTCCACCTGATACCTTCATTCTCTCCCTTTCCATTTCCCTACGGGGAGACTAAAATATCCAGAGACTCACAACCAAAGGAAAATATAAATATCTGGGGATTTAAATCCAAAAGGCCTCAAAAGTACCGATGAATACACATTTGAATAATCTACCCTCCTATGCACATATCTCTCAGCTTTCACAAACCTTTCTCTAATCACTCCCTTTTCCTCTCAGTCTCACACTTGGATGCTACTAACTTTCTACACAGCTGGTATATAATTTATATAACAGGTTTCTGAACATACCTCCTTATTATATCAAGAGACCAACCTGAGTACTTCTTTATAGCCTGGGAATATAACACATACATATATGTACAAAATATTTGTGCAGAATTTTCTTAATTCCAAGAATTGGTGGCAGAATCACTTATGATTCTTTCGATCACTTTCAAGTCAAAAGCTGTCTTGTTAGGTACTTATAAGCCATTAAAATTCTTGTATATTAAAAAATAGCAAAAACAAATTAAAGATCTCATTTGATTTTTTAAAAATTCAATGTCATCCTTGGATGCTCTATCTATGTCTTTGGCAAGGGAATTGGATATCTTCTCACTAACATTATTTCTTGGCTCTTTCAATAGTGACTGTTTTTCATCAGTTAAACTTCTTTAAGAAATGGAAACAGAGGATATGTCTTTTTTTTATCTGTTTCCCAGTTTTTTATGATCAATAGCTTGTTTAAATAAATCAGATTGGAGTAATTTATAATTGCATGCTATTTCTTCTCATTCCTCTTTGGGTTTTTTTTTTTAAGTTTGTTGATTTTTGAACTTTCCCCTAGTTGATGGCTTGATTGTATGCATAAGGCACATTTGGAAAGTATTCCCAAGCTAGTCACCAGTAGTTTTCTGTGTGTTGAGATATATTTTTTTTCATTTTGGGGACTATTGTTTCATGATTACCATCATTAACAATTTCTGATTCTACTCAAAGAAATTTTTCTTGATATAAAAGTCTGAGGTTTTTTATTAGTCTTTAGGTCTTTAACCTCTTCCATTTCTCAATTTTAATCATTTTTTACCATTTTGGTGGTCTTGTTTTGTCATCCTCTCATTTTCTTCTTTTCAATGAGTTCACCAAGTATTGTAGTATACATAGATTGGGTTTGGATTATCTTGTCAAATTGCTCATAGAATTTCTATGCTTCTATATCTTTTCAAGAGATTTTGAGGGGTGGAGCCAAGAAGGTAGAGAGAAGCCAGGAAGTTGCCTGAGCTTTACCGAGTTTCACTCAAAAACAACATTAAATCAAGTATCTGAATGGATTCTGAAATGACAGAAGCTACAAAAAGACAGAGAGACACAATCTTCCAACTTGAGATATTTTAGAAGGCTTCAGAAAAGTTCGGTCTCACTTAGGCAAAAGGAGAGTGCAGCACAGCTCAGTGCAGTGCAAAGGTGGTATGGGCAAGTCAGCAGGAAGTTCTTGGCCACAGCAGAGCAACTGAGGCCCCTTGGTCCTGGCTTAGCATGCTGGTGGCACAGCAGGCCAGTTTTGAGACCCACCAGCACCAATTGAGAGGTCAAACTACCAACTAAAGAACTACCCACAGGACAGGCATATCTTGGCCAAGCCATCCCTGCACAGGGAGCAGGTGTAGGGTGGTGAGGATTCTACGAGCCACAGAGGCCTCAGAGCAGAAAGCCACTAGAACTAGAAGCTTGCAACAGTGGCCCCTGTGCCCCACAAACAGACCTCAAATTTAAAAGTTAAAAAAAAAAAGTCACAATATGAGTAAGAAACAGAAAAGGGCCCTTACCATTTTCTGTGACCACAGGGAAGACCAAAACACAAATTCAGATGAGGACAATACTCTCAAAATCCCTACATGTAAAGCCTCAAGGTGGAAGATGAATTGGTCTCAAGACAAAAAAGCCTTCTTGGAAGAGCTCAAAAAGGATTTTAAGAATCAAATGAGAGAGGTGGAAGAAAAAAATGGGAAAAGAACTGAGAGAAATGAAACTTACACAGGAAAATTATGAAAAAAGAATCAACAACTTGGAAAAGAAAGCAGAAAAATTGATGGAAGAAAACAATTCCTTAAAAAATACAATTGGCCAAATAGGGAAAACAATTGGTCAAATGGGGAAAACAATTGGTCAAATCGAAAAGGATGTGCAAAAGCTTACTGAAGAAAACAGTGCCTTAAAAACTAGAATTGGGCAGATGGAAGCTAATGAATCCATGAGACACCAGAAATCAGTCAAACAGAATTAAAAGAATGGAAAAGTAGAAGAAAATATGAAATATCTCATTGGAAAGACAACCTGGAAAATAGATCCAGGAGAGATAATTTGAGAATTATTGGACTACCTGAAAGTCATGATCAGAAAAAGAATCCAGACACCACATTCCAGGAAATTATCAAGGAGAACTGCCCTGATATTATAGAATCAAAGGATAAAATCATCATTGAAAGAATCTACCAATTACCTCATGAAAGAGACTCCAAAAGGAAAACTCCAAGGAATATTGTTGCCAAATTCCAGAATTATCAGGTGAAGGAGAAAATACTCCAAGCAGCCAGAAAGAAACAATTTAAATATCATGGAGCTACAGTCAGGATTGCATAGGACCTGATAGCTTCAACATTAAAGGATTGCAAGGCAAGGACTATGATGTTCCAAAAGGCAAAGGAGTTTGGATTGCAACCAAGAGTCAACTATACAACATAAACGTGCATTCTCTTTCAGGGGAAAAGATGGATATTCGATGAAATAGGAGACTTCCAAGGTCTTATTAATAAAGGACCAGAACTGAACAGAAAATTTGATCTTCAAATACAAGGCTCAAGAGAAGTATAAAAATGTAAACAGGGGAAAATGCTATTCAATAAGTTTAAATTGTTTACATTCCTATGAGGGAAGATAATACTTTTAACTCTTGAGATGTGTATCTCTATTAGGATATGGTTACTAAATAGACTTTGATATGATGATATAAAGAAACTTAAGGGGCAGAATAAAAGGAGAATGGGGGAGGAAAAGAAAGGGGTGGTGGAATGGGATCAATTATATCATAAGAAATAGTTATGATGATTGATTATAATGGCAAAACATATGGTACCTACTTTGCTGGGCTTTTATGAAGAAAATTCTCTGTCAAGCTTAAGGTACTATATACAGGTTATGATGAAGAGGATACTATCAGGAAAACCTGGAAAGACCTACATGAACTGAAGCAGAGTCAAATGTACTGTATACGAAATAAAAGAAATAGTGGGGGATGATCTGCTGGGTTATTTTCAGCAAGGAAATGATCCAATATAACCCTGAAGGCCTTATGAAGATTGCAGAGCATCTGCAGAGAAAGAACTGATAGTATCTGAACACAGATGGAAACACATTAAAATTTTTTTTTCTTTTCCTCTTTGACAATTCC
Organism: Dromiciops gliroides; assembly: GCF_019393635.1. Taxonomy (NCBI): domain Eukaryota; kingdom Metazoa; phylum Chordata; class Mammalia; order Microbiotheria; family Microbiotheriidae; genus Dromiciops; species Dromiciops gliroides. The sequence goes on from NC_057861.1 coordinate 351,081,416, forward strand.
TTAATCTGAAGTTTGGGTTTTTTGGACTGTTTCTCTCACAACTAGCTAATATGGGAATTTTTCCATGACTACTCATGTATAACTTATTTAGAATTGCTTGAGTTCTTGTGGGTGGGGGGTGGGAATGGAGGGAGAAAGAGAAGTTGGAGCACAAAGTTTTAAAAATTGATGTTAAAATTTGTTTTTACATATATTTTGCAAAATAAAATTCTCTTCAAAGCAAAAATAAAAGAAAATTATAGAGTTAATCAATAAAACTAATAGCTGTTTTATGAAAAAAATCAATAAAATAGATAAACTTTAGGTTAATTTGATTTAAAAAAAAGGAAAGAAGAAAACCAAATTAACAGTATCAAAATGAATTCACAACCAATGAAGTGGAAATTAAAGCAATAATTAGAAGCTACTTTACTCAACTGTATGCCAATACATTTGATGATCTAAATTAAATGGATTAATATATACAAAAAAAACTGCCCAGATTAACTGAAAAGGAAATAAATCCTTAAATAAGCCCATTTTAGAAAAATAAATTGAACAAGCCATCAATGAACTCCTTAAGAAAAAAATCTCTAGGGTCAGATGGGTTTACAAGTGAATTTTACCAAACATTTAAAGGACAACTAATTCTAGTTCTATACAAAGTATTTGCAAAAATAGGTGAAGGAGTTCTACCAAATTAATTGTATGACACAAATATAGCATTGATATCTAAACAAGGCAGAGCCAAAACAGAGAAAGAAAAGTATAGATCAATTTCCCTAATGAATATTGATACAAAAATCTTAAATAAAATATTAGCAAGGAGATTACAGCAATTCATCCCCAGGATAATATACTATGACTATGTGGGATTTATACCAGGAATTCAAGACTTGTTCAAAATTAAGAAAACTATCTACATAATCAACCACCTCAATAAGATAACTAACCAAAATCATATGATTATCTCAACAGATAAAGAGGAAGCTTTTGACAAAATACAGCACTTGTTCCTATTAAAAAGACTAGAGGGCATAGGAATAGGTAGAGATTTCCTTAAAATAATAAGCAGTATCTACCTAAAATCATCAGCAAGCATTACATGTAGTGGGGCAAGTTAGTGGCATTCCCAATAAGAGCAGGAGTGAAACAAGGATGTCAATTATCACCTCTATTATTTAATATTGTACTAGAATTGTTAGCTTTAGCAATAAGAGAAGAAAAAGGAATTAGAATAGGCAAGGAGGAAACAAAACTATCACTCTTTGAAGATGATATGATGGTATACTTAGAGAATCCTAAAGAATCAACTAAAAAACTACTTGAAAAAATTAACAACTTGAACAAAAATAAATAAATCATAAATCATAAATCACATAAATCATCAGCATTTCTATACATGACCAACAAAACTCAGCAGTAAGAGGAAAAAAAAAGAAATTCCATTTAAAGTAAGTGTAGGCAATATAAAATACTTGGGAGTTTACCTGCCAAGTCAAAACCAGGAGCTCTATGAACACAATTACAAAACACTTTTCACACAAATAAAATCAGATCTAAATAATTGGAAAAATATCAATTGTTCATAGATAGGCCAAGCTAATATAATAAAAAATGACGATTCTACCTAAATTAATTTACTTATTCAGTGCCATACCAATCAGACTACATAAAAATTATTTTATAGAGCTAGAAAAAGTAATAACAAAATTCATCTGGAAGGACAAAAGGTCAAGAATATCAAGGGAACTAATAAAAAAAACTGCATAGGAAGGTGAGCTAGCTGTACCAAATCTGAAGCTATACTATAAAACAGCAGGTATCAAAACTATTTGGTACTGGCTAAGAGAGTGACGGATCAGTGGGAAAGTTTAGGCACAGGGGACACAGTAGTAAATGACTGAAGTAATCTACTGTTTACTAAACCCAAAGTCTCCCTCATCTGGGATAGGATCTCACTATTTGACAACAACTGCTGAGAAGATAGTATGGCAGAAACTAGCCATAGACCAACATCTTATACCATATACTAAAATAAGGTCAAAATGGGTACATAATTTAGAAATAAAGGGTGATACCATAGGTAAATTGTGAGAAGAAATAATAATTTATCTCTCAGTTCTATGGAGAGGAGAATAATTTATGGCCAAACAAGAGATAGAGAATATTATGAAATGCAAAATGTTGTTTACATTATATTAAGGGGTTTTGTATAAACAGAAGCAATGCAGCCAAAATTGGAAGGCAAGTAGAAAAATGGGAAGCAATTTTTACAGCCAATATTTCTGATAAAGGCCTCATTTCTTTTTTTTTTCTTTTTTCTTTTTTTGGCGGGGCAATGGGGGTTAAATGACTTGCCCAGGGTCACACAGCCAGTAAGTGTCAAGTGTCTGAGGCCGGATTTGAACTCAGGAACTCCTGAATCTAGGCCCGGTGCTTTATCCACTGCGCCACCTGGCCGCCCCCAAAGGCCTCATTTCTAAAATATATAGGGAACTAAATCAAATTTATAAGAATGCAAGTCTTTCCCCAATTGAGAATTGGTCAAAGGATAAAAACAGACAGTTTTCAGATGAAGAAATCAAAGCTATCTATTGTCATATGAAAAAAAAACAACAACTCTAAATCACTATTGATTAGAGAAATGCAAATTAAAATACCACTGAGGTACTACCTCACACCTATCAGATTGGCTAATATGACAGAAAAGGAAAATAATAAATGTTGGAGAAGCTGTGGAAAAAATTGGAACACTAGTGCATCATTGGTGGAGCTATGAACTGATCCAACCATTCTGGAGAGCAGTTTGGAACTATGCCCAAAGGGCTATGGGACTGTGCATACCCTTTGACCCAGTAATACCACTACTAGGTCTGTATCTAAAAGAGATCATAAAATAGTGAAAAGGACCCACATGTACAAAAATATTTATAGCAGCTCTCTTTATGGTGGCAAAGAATTGGAAATCGAGGGAATGCCCATCAATTGGGGAATGGCTGAACAAGTTGTGGTATATGAATGTAATGGAATACTATTGTGCTGTAAGAAATTATAAGCAGGCAGATTTAATCAAAACCTGGAAAGACTTATGTGGACTGATGCTGAGTGACGTGAGCAGAACTAGGAGACCAATGTATACAGTAACAACAACATTGTGTGATGACCAACTGTGATAGACTTGGCTCTTCTCAGCAGTGCAATGATCTTTTGTGTGTATGTGTGTGTTTTTGTGAGGCAATTGGGGTCAAGTGACTTGCCCAGGGTGAAACAGCTAGTAAGTGTCAAGTGTCTGAGGCCAGATTTGAACTCAGGTCCTCCTGAATCCAGAGCCGGTGCTCTATCCACTGTGTCACCTAGCTGGCCCTAAAATTATAGACTTTTTGGGGGGGCTGGGGCAATGGGGGTTAAGTGACTTGCCCAGGGTCACGCAGCTAGTAAGTGTCAAGTATCTGAGGCTGGATTTGAACTCAGGTCCTCCTGTAACCACGGCCAGTGCTCTATCCACTGTGCCACCTAGCTGCCCCATCAGTGCAATGATCTAAGACAATTCCAAAGAACTCATGATGGAAAATGTTCTCCACATCCAGAAAAAAGAACTGTGGATTCTGAATGCAGATTGAACCATACTGTTTCTACTTTTGTTTTTGTTTTTCTTTTTTTGAAGTTTTTCCCTTTTGTTATGATTTTTCTTTCACAACATGACTAATGCAGAAATATGATTAATGTGATTTTACACATATAACCTATTGCTTTCTGTCTTGGGGACAGGGGAGGAAAGGGAGAGAGGGAGAAAAATTTGGAACTAAAAATCTTATGAAAACAAATGTTGAAAACTATCTTTACATGTAACTGAAAAATAATAAAATAAAATCTCTTGGTTTTTTTATCAGTATCATAAAGACTTACTTTATGTCTCTGCAGTACAGGACTCTGTACAGTCCCCCTTCTGTGTTACTGCTTGTTGGTTTTCTATCTACTGTGAGAATTTCAGCATCACCATGTTTCTAAGAAAGACATTGCAGCGAAGCTTCACCCTGGGGAGAAAGCATGAAGTGACCTTTCTGGGGTTTCAAAGGTCGGATTGGCATCTGGAAGTTGCATCTGCCACCTGTGGGTCGTGTCAATCAGTGCTACCAGACAATTAGCTTGGAACTGTGTGTGTGTGGATGGCCCTGCTTCCTGTTTCAGAGAGGGCTTCTGGGGGAAGCAGCAAAAGATCACTGTCTTTTCGCCTGGACTTTGGCTTGGTGGAAGGACTTCATATGGGCTGCTAGGACAGGAAGGTTTTTCTCTCTGACTAGAATGAATAGTTCTAAGCTAGGATTTTCTATGCTATAAGGAATTTGTTCTCAAACTCTTTCTCTCTTAAATAGCTAGATTAAGGCTGTTTTTCCTCTCTCTTTCTCTTTGCTAACCCCTAATATACTTTAATAAATGCTTAATGCCCGAAGTCTGGTGTTAAAGCTTTTCTAATTTAAGGTGACCATACATTAGATTTTAAACATCACAGCTAGGATTTTAGGCTTAACACTACCAATTCTAAATGGAATTATGGGAGTAGGTGAGAAATTCCAATGATTTATCAAGAATGTTTATACCAATTAGATTAATGGTAACTCTTTTCTTGCTAACTTTGTAATGGAAATCATAAACTATCTCTTATCTATAAGGTTGTAGAAGAGTTGGTGGTGGACTCCAGAGGTACAGATTGTTACCCTTGCAATGGAGATATACAACAGAGAAGCTACAAATGAGGAAGTCAAATATAAATTTTGTCATTATGTCCAGTTCCTGACTGAATATATCTGAAATGGAATTTTTCATGATGAAATTTTTAATCAAAAATCAAGCAGTAGAGATGGAAAAAATGGGAGATGTTTAAACAGACCAATCAGATTGCTTAAAACATTATGTTAAGAATAAGTGGACTCCAAATCAAATATCTAGAGTACATATATATATATATATATGTATATATATGTATATATATGTATATATATGTATATATATATATACACACATATGTGTGTGCTTGTGTGTGTGTGTATGTGTATGTGTGTGCATTCAGTCATTGTTGTTATTTACAAAAAGCCAAGCTTGAATCAACAGCTTGAATAGAACAGAGTTTGGAAGTCTTTTTGGGGAAAGCACACATTCCATTATTTTTAAGCTCTTGTTTCATTTAAAGCTCCTTAAATAATCATTTATGAGGGAACCTAATTATGTGAGCATTTGTTGGACCTTTCAGACCAACTGTAATCAGAATACTGCAAAAAAGAGGCAATAACTTTGAAATAATGACCTTTAGAAGCAAAATTCAATGTTAATTGTACTTAGGATATTTATCCATCAAACTTATTTTCAAACCAATCATCAAATACTTTTCACAGATAGAATTCTACCAAATTTTATCATTAGTTTATTACTTAGCATGAAAAAATGGTTTAGCTCTCAGAAGTGATAAGCCTTGATAGTTCCTCTAGCTTTTCAGGTTTTCCCCTCTCCTATTGAGCCAAATGAAATGGCAACTGACATAATTTCTTGGTAATTATGGACATCAGAGAGACAAGTGGTGTGAGAATGTGGTGGAGAAAGTGGGAAAACTAGGATAGGAGGTTCTAGCTCCATAACCTATTTGTGACATGCATGAAGTGTGTGATGCTGGGCAAACTAATTGGCTTCTCTCAATCACAAGCAGTTCTGAAAAGAATTCTTGCTATAGAATAAGAGGACCTGAATTCAAATACTACCTCTGATTCTAACATTTGTGTAACCACCCTGGATCTTGGTTTCTTGATCTATAAAATGAGGGGGCCTGGCAGGATAACCTCTGAGATACCTTTCATCTCTAGGTCTACGATTCAGCAGCAGGGTATGCAGTGAATAGAAGGATGTCCCTAGAGTCTTAAAGACCTGGCTTCAGATCCTCTTTTTGGCTATGTGATCTGGTCAAGTCATCGAATCTCTAAATGTCTCAAGTTACTCTTGAAGACAATAAATTGCAGAGCAATTGCTGATCTGCTTTGGTACATTGGAAGTTGCAAATATTAGTGAATCACAGGGAGAATCAGAGCCAAGATGGTGAAGGTAAGGTAGTAACTTCTTGGACCTCTCCCCCCAAATACCTCCAAATACCTCAAATAATGCAATAAGACAATTCCTAGAGCAACAGAACGCACAAAAGGATAGGGTAAGATCATTTTCAAGCCAAAGATGGATTAGAAGGTTGGCAGGAAAGGTCTGTTGTACCTGGGTGAGAGTGGAGCGTAGATGGCCATACCAGCACAGATCCAGCCCCAGCCCCAGGCAGGCTGCCCCAGAGAAACAGGTGTTGAGAGCCTTGAATCAGCTGCAGAGGTAGCTGCTTCTGGAACTCAGCTAACAGACCAGTGAGGAGGTTAAGTGGTTGGCTGTGGGGAGATTACAGGGGTCTCTGATGGTGCTGATGTGGAAGTATGTCGTTAAGCCTGTGCTCAGACCCAGGAAGTAGTTGGACAACAGCCTAGGTGGGGGAAGGGTGCAGACACACTGGAGCTTGGAGCCACAGTGAAACAGGATTCTGTTCCTAGGTTAAAGGGCAAGTGGACCTGTGGTTGTTTGCAGACAACAGCACAGCTTGGGGGAAAGAGGAACAACCCTCTCCTTAAATCATACCACCTTGGACTCCCTGAATCTTGGGACAGTGTGTCCTGGGAGCAGTGCCCCACTTTAAGAAGAAGTTAAAAGTCAAGAAATAGTCTAGGAAAATGAGCAGACAGAAAAAAATGCAGACCCTAGATAGTTTCTTTGGTGATAAGGAAGATCAAAATACACCATCAGAAAAAGATAACAAAGTCAAAGCTCCTACATCCAAAGCTTCCAAAAATATGAATTGTTCTCAGGCCATAGAAGTGCTCAAAAAGGACTTTGAAAATAAAGTAAGAGAGGTATAGGGAAAAATGGAAAGAGAAATGAGAGAGATACAGGAAAGTCATAAAAAAAAAGTCAACAGCTTGAAAAGCCAAATGGAAAAGATGGTACAAAAGCTCTCTGAAGAAAATCAGTGCTTAAAAATTAGCATTGAGCAAATGGAAGCTAATGACTTTATAAGAAACCAAGACACAATAAAGCAAAACCAAAAGAATGAAAAAATAGAAGGCAATGTGAAATATCTCCGTGGAAAAACAACTGACCTAGAAAATAGATCCAGGAGAGATAATTTTAAAATTATTGGACTACTTGAAAGCCATTATCAAAAAAAGAGCTTAGACATCATCTTCCAAGAAATAGACAGGGAAAACTGTCCTGATATTCTATAAGCAGAAGGTAAAATATAAATTGAAACAATCTACCAATCATTTCCTGAAAGAGATCCCCAAATGAAAACTTCCAGGAATATTATAGCCAAATTTCAGAGCTCTCAGGTGAAGGAGAAAATATTGCAGGCAGCCAGAAAGAAACAATTCAAATACTGTGGAGCCATGGTAAGGATAGCATAGGATCTAGCAGCATCTACATTAAAGGATTGTAGGGCATGGAATATGATATTCCAGAGGGCAAAGGAACTGGGATTACAATTAGTGAATCACAAGATAGGACTAAAAACAAAGTATGAACTGCTTATCCACCACACTCCTTTTATTTTTGCCCTTTTTAGATAGCAACAGCCTACTGTACTTGTCCCAAAGGACAGGGGCCTTGCATCTTCATCTGTCACACTCCTTTTGAAACTTTGTCACTTCCATTTTGCCCTGAACAATCATTTTTAATAACAAATTCAATATTTTCCTCCAGAAATCTTTCTTCCAGTTTCTCAAAACAAAGGGAAATTGACTTCTTCCCTGATGACTCAACATCCTTAGTGGCCCCCTGTATTGGGACAACTTATTCTCTCAACTTTCAACCCATATTACTTTTTTTTTTTTTGGCAGGGCAATGAGGGTTAAGTGACGTTCCCAGAGTCACACAGATAGTAACTGTCATGTGTCTGAGGCTGGATTTGAACTCAGGTCCTCCTGAATCCAGGCTGGTGTTTGGTTATTAGACTCTTTACCCCCTATACCAGACTCCTAGAAAGCTATTACAGTACTCAACAATTTCAGTTTTTATGGAAACTTATGACACTTGGTTTTATTATACTATTGCACCCTCCTTGAAGTTCTCTACATGTCTCTTGGACATTCTCCATCCTCAATGATTTTTTTTTTTTGTGAGGCAATCAGGGTTAAGTGACTTGCCCAAGGTCACACAGCTAGCAAGTGTTAAGTGTCTGAGGCCAGATTTGAACTCAGGTCGTCCTGACTCCAGGGCCAGTGCTCTATCCTCTGTACCACCTAGCTGCCCCAATGATTTTTTTAAAGCATCAAACTGAGTCTTGCTAAATATTTCATCTCATGCCATTATCTTCATCCACTTTTACCACACAATTTCCCAAATGTCTTATTGTAGTTTCAAGCTTTAACAACTTCATAAGTATAAATGCTACAAACATAAAAATATCTTTTAAATATATAATTATTCAAATTTCCTTTATATTTATTTAATTTGGGGAATTTTGAATGATATTTTAAATTCAAGAAGATGGGGCACCTTGTCATTTTGGATTGTTTCTGACAGTTTCTTGATTACACTTTCTCAGATTAGTGACTCAAAGAGGGATTCCTCTTTGCCCACCTTAGTCACTTGTGAGATTTAAAATTGGATACTAGAGCATTAACCTCCCCTTTTTAACCTTGCCTTTTATTTATCTCCCAGACTAGTAAATGGAAGAAGCTTCTGATCTCCAGTTAGAGCTTTTATTGTTTGGAAATTACAAGGTGATGTTGATTAGAGGGATAGGAAAGTAGAAATACAAAACAAATAGTCTTAAATCTAAGCTTAGTCTATATTCCGTATAAAACTCACCAAAAACCCAAGGCCACCTTTGAGGGGCAGAGCCACGTCAAGCACATGCTGCCACATCGAGCTGGGCCGAGTCCAACCTCCATCAGCGTCTGTGTGTGTGCAGTGCAGCCAGCGGACAAGGAGAGCTGAAAATGGATCTCACTTCCCTTCTCTCCTTGCCTTTTAAGCTTGCACCCCAGAAGTGGAGTGCTCAGCAGCCAGACTGGCATGCGTAGTCCATGCCCCCAAAAGAGCGGTCCTTCAAAAACTGGCATCTCTCCATTATCGTTAACCGACTGTTAAAAACTTTTTACCACACACTTTATCTCCATAAAACTTTTTTATTGGGGTACCATGTCAAAACTGTTCTGTATGTACTCAAACCTCACTCTTTTAATGATCTTAAGGCAAGGATTCTGAATGCAATTCTTTCAGTCACTAGTGAAAGTTTTTATAAAGTTTGAAAATCAATTAGAGTGATGTATAGCACGTGATGTTGATAATGTTGACAAATGTTAGGAAATAAATAGGCATTTAAAAATTCTACATGATGAAATTTTAAAATTTTTGTTTTATACGTTTTTAGCATTTATTTCTACTTCAGAAATTATTTAAAGCTTAAACTGGCATTAAGATTTTTTGTATACCTTGTACACTTGTCAAAAATTCTTCTAGACATTACCTTGTAAACTTTCATGTTTTTTTCTTTTTTAAAAAACTGCAATGACATCAATCTACATTGTACTTCAAATACTTGATAATTTGGACTTTACTAGAATTTATGTCATTGAAGGTATCAGTCCTGACCATCGCTAGTGTTCAGCTTTTTGAAGGTGCTAGCCCCTAACATTTCCCTTTTTGACTATAATCCAATTCTATCCCTCACTTATACTTAAACTGTCCATTTTCATTACTTCTGATCATGCCAGTACTGTTTCCTCCCCCCATCTATCAATTCTCATTCTAGTTTTTCCTGATTCCCTAATAAACTTGGACTTCACAGTCAGTATAATGAACACTGGGTAATCTCATGCCTTTTCTAACATTACCATCATGTTTATCCCTAAGCTACCTACATACTATAATTCCACTGATGGCCTTCCAGGCTTCTCTCTTGGGACAGATACAGGATATTAGCAGTTGAATGGCTGAGGCTTGCTGGTATCTGTGTGTCTGAATAGTCATTGATCACTGGATGCCAAGCACACATATCCCACAGACTACACATAGCACTCCATTATTACTCTGTAACTGTTTCTCAGTAGTTATTCTTTCATATGTTCCCCCATGGGTCCAGTTGCCTGATACATGATAGCTGGTTCTTCTGCTTCAAACTTCTCTCTTTTTCCTTAGGATGGATCTCCTTGTTATGACTTAGCTTTCAGTAAAATACTGTTCCATAAAAAAATTATTGGCTTTGCCTACGCCATCTTGACATCCTCAAATAGTGACAAAGTTTCTAAAATCGTTTTGTGATTTCACAGGCAATAGTACAATGTATGTCCCCTGTAATTCCCGTTTTATTCCCCTTCACTAGACAGCTCCCAACAGGGGGCAGACATTTTTTTTGGGAGGGGATGTACAATACAAGCAATAATTGCCAACAGACATATTTGAGCCTATAATCCCCTCAATCATGAAGTCCAGTGTTTTCTGAATAGTGAGTCTGAATTTAGTTTGGAATAAGGCCATTCTAATGGAACAATTTGTCAAAAAGTTTAACAAATTAAGTGATAAATAGAAGTATGCACAGAAAAATTTTACATATATATATACATATGTGTATCTATTTGTATCTAATGGTAGCCATATCTAGGGTGGGGTAGAGGGAAGGAAGAAAAAAAAATTACATGATAATTTTGTTGTATATTTGAAAGGAGTAGCTTGTGTATAGTAATTTGAAGTTTCATGTACAATCATATTTTTATTATACTGTTATAGAAATGCTTGTTTTATTCTATAAATTAAAAAAAAATAAAAAAAAAGCCTTTAATGACAAATTCATGACACTCCTTTCCAGGAATAAATCTCCCTTTAGAGGACAGACTTCAGGTACACACCATTATACATTTTCATGTGCAATAAATTCAATATGACCCAAATAAGAACATCTATCATTTATATCATGCTTTAAGCTTAGCAAACTGCTGTACATATGTCTTATGAAATAGGTGCTATAATTTTTCCCATTTTATAGATGAGGAAACTGAGTCTGAGAGATGTTAAATGGCTTGCTTTGGGTCACCCAGAGAGATATTGTTTAAAGAGGAATTTGAACTTAGGCCTTCCTGATTCCAAGTCCAGTATTCATGCCCATTGTGTCACACTGTGTCCCACATACCTAGATGCTTCATGAAGCAAACCACAGTTATATAGCCTCTGGCAGTTGACAAAGGACCTCGTAACTACCAGACCTATTCTGAATTCAGAAGTAGTGGAAATTATATGAAGAGGAGGGTGGGAAAAATACCCAGGGTAAAAGGATTACCTCCCTTTTAGCCATCCATCAGCCATCACATCACCAACAAGTCCTTTTTAGTGGTGCTCATTGGAACTCCTCATTGGTGAATACCTCATATACAGTCATTGGCAGACTTTATGGAAAATTCTATGGAGTTCAGTTTATTCCCACTAGAAGGGGTGCCCAGTAAGTCCTGCATGTCTTGCATCTTTCGAACAGTACTTAAACTGTTGCTTAGCCTTTTCTCCTTGGGCCTAGTTAGTTATTAGGCCTAGTCAACAAAAGGAGTAAAGAAAGAGTGTTGGACTAGGAAAAAAGTGAGCTGAATTCAAATTCTGGCAAAGATACTAGTAATATGATTCTAGGCAAGTCACAGACCTTCTCTGAATCTGTTTACTCATCTTTAAAAGGAAGGCCTAACAATATCTGTGCTACCTCACAGAATTGTGAGGGAAGTGCTTTGTAAATCTCTAAGTGCTATGTAAAAATGAGCCATAAGAATTATTAGTACATGTTCCAATAGCCATTTGTGTGGAAATTCTATCCTTCATTAGCGACTCCATTTCCAGGTGATGTGATAATTGGCCTTGGTGATTGATATGTGACAGATTTAGCAGATCACCTTCAATTGCTAATTCTGAGCTAAACCCTGCAGGGATAAGGTTCTGTAGATAGTTATCATTTTCCACTTTTTTTTTTGAACTGATGCTTTCTAGTACTTGCCAAGATTTTGCTAATGTAGTCAGCATTCAGGAAGTGAAACATTACCTATGTGTTAGAGTAATGCTATGACACAACTTGGTACCATGGTCACTGATTATAGCAGCACATCTGTCCTTACTGTTTCAGAATCCCAAACCCTTAAACAACTGTTGGTCATGAATCACTGGGATGAATTTCTTTAGCTCCCTTTATCAACAGCAGGGGTACCAGATCTCTTTCTTTGTTTTTTTTCTTTTTTCTTTTTTAATTTTTAGTGAGGCAGTTGGGGTTAAGTGACTTGCCCAGGGTCACACAGCTAGTAAGTGTTAAGTGTCTGAGGCTGGATTTGAACTCAGGTCCTCCTGACTCCAGGGCCGGTGCTCTAGCCACTGTGCCACCTAGCTGTTCCTAGATCTCTTTCTGAAAATAAATATAAGAACTGGCCCCGTGTAAAGAATTGTTATTTGAGGTTTTTATGCCTCTGCGCACACTGGCCTGGGGCTCTGCAAACTGCATGGTGCTCCACCCACTGGTTGTAGCAATTGCAATGGTGCTAGCACCTCACCTCATCACCACTCGACAATGCCTACATGGGCCTGGCAAAATTATAATGATTGGAAGCCTAGTGAGGGCAGTCATGTGACTGTCAGAGTGGCCATCCAATTGGCTGGGGACTGTGTGGGGTTTTATGGGATTAGGGAGGAGAATTTGCCATTCTAGCTGGAAGCTGGAAGGCAACAGGAGCTCTGCTGTTTCCTGGGTGGTGGTATTTTTTTCAGGTTGTATAATTTCCCTTTTCCTATTTTATTTCCTTTCCCTTGATCCTACTGATCCTGTTTGTGTTTTTTTTTTTTTAAGTTCGTTCTTGTTAAAATAAATCCTGTTCTGTTTTGAGGGAGGCTGCCGGTCTCCTTCCTTGCCCCAATATTGCGGCAAGCTGCTTAGCTAACACTCCCCAATTAAAAATTGGTCCCCACACCTGCTTTCAGGAGGACCTGAGTTCAAATCTGGTCTCAGACACTTGACACTTAATAGCTGTGTGACTCTGAAAAAATCACTTAACCCTCATTGCCCCACAAATTAAATTATATATATATATATATATATGCCAGCCTATCCTTTAGTAGCTTAGTGTAGAGTCAATAATACATTACAATCATTACAATTGGTTGCAGAACTAGGCTCAAGTCTTGCCTCTGGTGCTTACGACATGACATGAAGCAAATAATTTAGTTTCTCTGGGTGTGTTTTCTCATTTATGAGATAAAAGGTTTGGACAAGACAACCTTGACATTATCTTCCAGCTCTCAATATGTGATCTTATATTCTTGTGAGAAGCTGGGCATTATTTCATATCTGTGGGTCTCACCTTCCTTGTTTGAGCTGAGCGGGTAGGATTTTAGATTATCTCAATGTTCGCTTCCAATTCTAAGCCCTATTCAATCACTGTGGAGACATTCTTTAATTACTCTCCATAGCTGGTGCCACCTAACTCTCTGGCTTACTTGGGGTATATATTTGCTTTCACCATATTATTCTTGAGGGAGATAAATGGAAAGTGATATTTCCAATTGATATGAAAGCCAGATGGGAGGGATCTGTGAAGAACACTTTTAAGTATGGTTCAAAAGGTACATTTTTTAAGTCTTGAAGCACATTGGGGGTTACCTAGCAGTGAGGATGGAACCTTGGAAGATGGAGGTGATTCTGATAGAAGCATAAGGGACTTGAAACAATTCTTGGAATTTGTTATACATTAACATCTTTTTCCTTATTTAAGAATTTCCCACAGCATAAACATGGACCACATTATTGTACACTTATTATTGTAACACAAGGTATTTTGTATATATTTGTGGTGATTCTTGATCAGGTATGGGTAGGAATGGATGGCTTCTACACTTTGTCATGGAATAACATTCAAGATGAATGGTTCTGTCTTGGACCCAATCAAGGTGTTACAGTTAGTGAAGTACCAATTAATCATGTCATCAAGTTAATCTATATAATAAGGCCAGTGTTCCTTCCTCTGTCACTTAGTACTTGTGTGACCTATAGCAAGTCACAGGACCTCTATTGGGTCTGTTCCTCATCTGAAAATTAAGGGGAGCTAGATTTGTTGTCCTCTAAAAACCCTTCACAGTATAAATGCATGATCCTGTTATACTGTAAATAGAGATCCCCTTCCAACTCATTTGGGGAAAAATATTATCTCTCCCCCCAAAATAATTAACAGGATATTTCCTAAAGGGTAGGGATTTATTTTCCAATGCTCACATACAATTGAAACAACTGAATGAGACAAACTATTTACATAAAGCATAAGTACAAAAAATATAATACAATTTATACTGTACACGATCAGGATTCTTCTTCTTTTCTTTTTTTTTTTTTTACCAAAAAGATTTTGGCAGAGATGATATATGGGTGACACTGGGAAGGGAGAAATGTTGCATTGGAAATGATTGCCAAGTTTACTGCCTATCAATTTACAAAGTCTCTGACGACAGATTGACTTTGGATACAGAAATTGGCAATCAAGTCTGCAGTGAAAACAACAGTATCACTTGCATAATGATGGCTAATTGCACTTTTAAGAAATTTAGTAATTTTCTTCAGAGTTGAAGCTAGATGCCTGTCAAAATTTGTTTCCACTGATTGGCTGGGTAATCCATTACCTGTTTCTTGAAGTGACAATAATAGAATGAAGGCAACAGGTAATGAGCCCCATGGCTGAGTTGCCAACAAATGAACCTTTTGGAGGCAATTCCTATTCACAATCAATGTCTTAAACAGATTGTTTTTTAACTATTGGTCTTTCAGTTCTCATTAAAAACTCATTCAAGTTGTAGTATTAGCCCTATTGCAAACACTGAAGACTCTCTGAATGACAAACAGCAAGGACAAAAGTGAAACTTGATGACAATTTCTTCTAGACATGTCTAGCAACAGGGTTTTAAGAAAATTGCATGCTGATTGACATGTAGCAAAGGAAGAGAGGGCTCAGATCGAATGTGGAATGTCTAAAGACTAGTGTTAGGAGCAACCTCGCAACCTAAGAACATTTGGACAGGACGAGTGAACTCCATTTTGTTATAAAAGTCAACAACAACAACAAAACCAGTCATTTCATATTGAGACAGTCCCAGGGTTTAAAAACAAAAAAACAAAAGTAACTGCTCTGAGGACAATAGTAACATCATGCAAAAGACATCAAACAATAAGGTATGACTGGAGGTTTAATGAAGAAATAATCTTTCCGTATGTTCATTTTTTGATTCCCCAAAGAGATGCTGCTGAGTCCTCTGTTGCAATGTTGACTTGACATCTTCAGCTACTTCCCACATAGATTAAATGGTGCAAAGACTACCGACTTCAACAAGTACTTAAACAAATCCTGCATTGGTCAGGGCATAGGCATTTTCTTACATGATGCACAGGCTACTGGGTTCATTGAAAGCCTTTCTATCACAGTACAAAAGTTAGAAGTCATTTTAGATCCATAGTATTGGTTCAAAGGAGCAGGAGTTTAGTGGGATTGGTGAATGCCTGTATTTTATAATGGGAGATAGTGGTGCCCTGAATTTATAACTCTGTGTTGTGGCTTTGAAATCAACTGGAAAAAAAAAAGAATCAGAAGTTGGGCTTAATCTCCAAAACCATCCTACATTCTGCCACCCCACCATGTATACCTCAGCTGCCAGTGACCTGTGACCAACTTTCCTATTTTTATGGATTTCTATGGATGAGGCAATGACAGGAATAATAACAAAAGCTTCTAATGTCTGTAGGCATCGTGATGACAATGCTTATACAGAACATGCCTTTCAATGTTCTTTGGAACATGTAAAAATATTTTAAAATAACAATGAAATTCTCTAAGGTGAAGTCTATACAGAGCACTTGCTGTGATGCTTCATTAACATCAGATAATGAAGTTAGCGTTCTTAATCATTTGCCATTCCTGAGTTCAAAGAGACATGTGAAAATAAGTTCTTAAAAATATTTCCAATATCTTTTCTTTTGTTGATTGGAACAAAAATATACTTATGAAAAAAAAAAAAACCAAATGCTGACCTTCTGCAAGGCACTAATTCACGTTTCTCAAAGGAAAGTTTAAATACCTATCCTAGAAATGGCCCAGGAAGGTGTTTTGCCTTGGAGAAATTGTAAAGTGATGAAGTTTGGATTGCTTAAGATCAGGATTCCCCTTCCAGCTGTGAGTCTTTTATCTGAACATAGCATCATTTTCAGTCTCAACTATCACAGTGTTAAATTGCAACAGAAGAAATTGATGTTAGCAAAGAAGGAAGTAGTATTTTTTCTCCTGTAACCCTTTTAGTTTAGAAAAAGAAGCAGATTTCTTTCATTAGGAATGTATTTTCAAGGTTACCTTACCATTTTCCTTATATGTTTACATTTTATACTATTTATATCTCAATTTCAACTAGGTAAAACCAGGGTATATTTGAAAATTAAACAGAAGATCTAGGGTGTGTGTGTGTGTGTGTGTGTGTATGTAACATATACTTAAAATCTTCATCCTAAAAATGCTAGTTTTGTGACATTGGACCATAGCATAACTTCTTTGAACCTATTTTATCACATATGAGAATGGAATAGTTTAAACGTAAGGTTGATGTAAGCAAACTGTTTTGTAATCTCATATAAGTGAGTTGATATTATTTGCCCAAGTTGGAAATGAACTCTTGAATCAGAATTTAAACATTTGGCATGATTAAACCAATATGATTTTCGAGAAATTAAAAAAAAAATTCTTCTTTCCCTTAGAACTATGAATATCCAGAAATTTGTATCAGTTTATGATTTAGGTCCTCCTAATTTTGGTTTGTTCATATTTTATCATTTTTCTTGGTCAGTTATCAAGTTAAATTGGATGGATATTTTGAATTGACCTTATTTTGAGTTAGTTTTATGTTTTATTATTATATCAACTTTATTTGCCCATTGAGACACACACAAAGGAAGAGGAATTCCCTATTTTCAGAAATCATCTATAAACTCAATAAATAACACTGAATTATTTAGTCTTTTCCATTGTATTTCAATAATGCAAAGCACAAAAGAAGTAATAATAATAAACTATATTTTGTGTGTTTTAGAAGAACACAGGAAAATATATTGCTTAAAAACAATTTCTATGAAAATCAACTACATCTTCATGTACATATTTCTTTGAAGGATCGCAATAGACTGGAAAGGCCTTTGAGATCAGCTAGTCTAACCTATCTTTACAGGAAACCAAAACCTAGAAAAGCAAGGTAACATGCCCAGTATCATTCAGTAACTTAATGGCAGAGATGGGAATTGAACCTAGGTTTTCAGACTTGCGAAGTCCAGCTCTCACTCCACTATACCATCTTTTTTGAGTTGAGAATCATCTTCTTAACTTAATCATCTTCTCTTTTATGGACCCAAAGAGAGGTAGAATGACATAGGTAATCTCCATGTGAGGTATAATCACCCAATTACAAAAGAAAACAACTTTTTTATCATGTCAAAGTACAATGGATTTAATATATTTTAGTAGTATATTTACCTCCCAGGTTAGGTTTTCTGTGGGCTTATATTAAAATTAATTTATATTGTTTGAGTTTATCTTAAATAAAGTCAGCATAGATGGTCCAGGTTTCCTCTTCTCTATCTACATAATTACCATGAGGTGCTTTAACTCTATTACCAAGGTAACCCTCCTTAGAATTCCTGAAAGGACAAACAGATATCATTGAATTTCCAATATATGTAACCTTTAATTGTTTAAAATGTGGCCTTATTCCCCTTACTTAAATACTCTTAGCCTTACATGTTATTTAGTTCACTGTGAGAGAAGCTTAGCAGAAATCACCAACCACAAATGAATAGGAATAGCTACTTTATAAGAGTGTCCTCCCTTGCAGAAGGGTCAGCTGCCAGTGTTTTATGTAAATAAACTTCAATTATACTTTCCCTCTCTATTAAAATTTACCGATCATGTAGTAACACCAATAGCAAGTCTTCCATACTAAGAACTTTTGGTTTTAGATTTGCACAGAACAACACTTTCACCCACTACAGCTGTTGCTAGCTGCTATCTAGCCCAAAGCTTTCTTATATGAGAGGATTCTGTGGCACTGGCTTTGTAAATAGCAATGGTAGAGAGATTAAAAACTGCAGTAAGATACAGGTGATGTTACAGTAAAAATTCATGCAAGAGAAACACAATGAAGTGTTAAATGATATCCAGAGGCTACAGAAATTTGCACAGTTGTGGTACATATGCAGCTGATGTGGAAATCTGTTTGAAAGCTTTGGGGAAATTTTCTTCTGCACTGATTTACTGAAAAATGAGAGGAAAACACTTCTAAGTATCCTAAGGTCTTAGTAACTTGAAAGGAGAAAACGTTTAATTTGTAGTGTATAGTGAAGAAAACAGTTGGGCCAAATGATCCATTTTACTTTATATAAAACTATGAATTTTTATATATATTTTAAAATAAATTCAAATGTGTCTCCTTCTACTGACATCCAGAAAACCAAGCTCCTTAACAGTGTAAGTTTAAAGCCTTATCCACTCTTTAAACTACAACCAAGGGCCAAAAATTTTCACTTCATTATATTTGAATACTCATATTATCTATTGTTTCGGAGGTCAACTGGTGAAATAAAGATGACCTCAGCTTAAAATATTATCATTTTGATGTTGTATCTCACAGATTCAATGATTTAAGAATGCTTTCAAGAGTACACGCAAATGATGGCATTTTCTGCTTTTCTATAGGGTTATCACAGGATTTTTTTTTTTTAGAAAAAAAAATGGTCCAATGAGATTTTATATTGTTAAAGTGAAAAATATCAGCATTTGCTTTATACTTGTTCTTTTTCTGTTTTGCATAATTTTTTAATTCAATAGGCCTAATGAATCCTTTTTCTATATGAGTGAAATGGGCTTTTTATTATGTGTGTATACTTCATGTATTCACATATCTTACTCAAGATGTTTCAGAGTTGTAATGTTCTTAGCAATACATTTTACACCTTCCATTCTCAATTTCATTAGAATTTCACTGATTTTAATGTAATAACAAAAACAAACACTCTTTTCTTGCTCTGCTATGAACACTATAATCCTAATTGAAAACCATTTGATTAGAATTTTCAAAATTTTCTGTAAGGGTGGGGAAGTGTAGATGACGGATATAATATCTAAAATCATAAAACAAATACGAGCTTAGATTGAAATTAAATATACATGTGTATGTATATACTAACATAAGTATAATTACCATAGGACCATTCCTTATCTATCAAGTGGGTAGATCAGACCTCTGAGAAGACCTCTGAAGCTCATTTTTGATGTTACTCTCCTAAATGGCTAACAGATGTCCACCTTTCTTAT
The DNA here is from genome assembly GCF_019393635.1 of Dromiciops gliroides. NCBI lineage: Eukaryota > Metazoa > Chordata > Mammalia > Microbiotheria > Microbiotheriidae > Dromiciops > Dromiciops gliroides. Next base: position 351,100,819 of record NC_057861.1, read on the forward strand.
ATACATATCTCTGGAGCTATTTGAAATATATACATATTAAAATAATGTGTTAGAATTTGGTTTCTCTTCTATTCTACAAATTGTTAGCATAGATATTAGCTGAAACTTTAGATTGTAGCCTTAAAACTGAAAGGAACCTTAGAAAGCATAAGATTCAAAATCTTCATTTTACATATAAAGAAAACTGAGGCCCAATAATATTAAGTGACTCCTATGGGGTCACAATCTATGGATGAAGTAGGATTTAAGCCTAAGTTTTCCTGACTCCAAGTTCACTACTCTAGTTACTGTATCATCTAAGGAGAGATTAACTTTGAACATTAGCAGGAATCACTACAAAAGAATCTAAATTGTAAGACTAAAAGATAGTTTTATAGTGAAGTTCACCTAACCTTCCATTTTAACCAATTTGAATATCATAAGAGGAACTCTGATTAAAATCATTTAAGCTCACCCTTCCTTCCAAAGATTCAAAACTCTATATAGCATTAAGGTGGTATGGGTTATGTATCTAGCTTTCATTTCAGTGGAAAAAGAAAATCAAGTTGTATAAGGAAAGAAAAGGGGTCAAGATATTCCTTAAAGTTTTTGCAGAAATGCAATGCTTTATAATAAAAAAGAATAATTTTATATATGTGCTTTCTTTTAGTGGTGTTCAGTTATTATTGTGTGGACAAATTGTGTAGTATCAACAAGAGATATGACAAGTAAAGTATATATATACACAAATGAAAGGAGTATAAAATTATTGAAAAAATTTTAAAAATCACATGGCTAAAATATTTCAAGTAGTATATTTTTTAGTTTCTCTAAGCTAACTGCCACTATTTAAAATTTGTAAAATTTGGAATGCAGAAAAAATTCTACTTGAATAGCCTGTAGGAAATAAGAGTACAGGATTTTGGCAGTGGGTTTCTTTAAATTGTATGTTATTTATGTGAAAATTTTGTTATTCCCGCCCCCCCCCCCGCCCCACAAGAAGCTGCAGAAAACTGATTATAATAGCAGATTGACTATCATTCTAAAAAACTTTTGCATCTAGTGAATTGAACTGGAAGCATTACTTTTCTTTTTTCCTAGTGGGAAAAATAGCATCACTTCTTAAGACAAGAAAATCATTTAGAGGGGAAATAGAAATAAATAGAAATAAAGAACTAACCAGGGATAGTACTTGGTCTTTATGGAGAAGTAATGGGATAGGCTGAGGCTTCTATGAAGAAATCAAAACAAACACCACAAATAGCAAAAACAATGAGGAAGCTGTTCTGCGTTTCATTCATTAAACATAAATCCACATACACACAACACAATCTGATGATGCATCCAAATAACACCTATGATACAAAATGAGCTCTTCATTGGAGAAGCACCCTGGAGGCACTGCACCCAGATGCCATCAGATTCCCAGAGATCATCTGCCTTTTAAAACTTCTCCACAGAGTAGTCCTTAAAAATATGCATAGAGGAGAAACTTTTCTCAATTTAACAGTAATACATGGTAGATCATGGGCTTTTTCTAACCTTAAATTCTTGCCTAGGTGTTTACAGAGTAAGACTTTCCCATCCGAACAGCCTTAAAAGAATCTATGTCATTCAATATAGTTACAGTACAGTTTTGCAAGTTATCAAGGTTGGTTTTCTGCTAAATGTAACTTCTGCATACATTTATCAGTTTGTTTGTGTGTTTTTGTTTTGTTTTGTTTTTGTCAGAATGCCAAGAGTTCTTCAGGTGAAGTGAGTTTTACTGTTGTTTTCACTTTAAAAGAAATCGTTCAAATAGCATTACACAATACAACAGTTGTGTAGCATCTGTTTACATCCAATAATTTGGCTTTTTTCAACCTTCTGGGAAATGTCTGTGGATAGTGCTAAATACTAAAGCACTGAAATGTTTCTTTTACCAAAAAATATTTCTCAGAACCTCTGGGCCAATTGACAGATATTTCTTTGTCTTTGTATGGCAATCCTTGAAGTTAATTGCCTCAGATGTAGGTTGACATGTTGTAACAACAGAAGGTACTCTGAGAACAAGGGCAGTGGCACCAAAGGTAAAGACTAGTTTTCAGTGCCCTTCCCTTAAGTTCCAGGCAGAAAATGATAGCTTAAAATTTAGATAGTATTAACTATTTACAGCATCTGGCTTATAGGAAGCCCAATTTAAACATCATTAATGCTTGTCAGGAGTTGTTTAACATATATCAGATACTTCAGGAGGATGGCAACAGTTGCCTTTCATAACACAACTGTTATGATATTTGTCAGAAAACCAGGCATTGGCAAACAGAGATTTGTAACCAGAAAAGCAGTTCTGTATTGTTCATTTGTTCCCTAGCCAGCCAAGCAAGGAATGGTAAGTCAATTATTATGCACTTAGTTAGTTCATGGTTGGCCTCCTTGAGCATCTCAATGGCCCAGATGTGTGGATCCCTTGTGCAAACAACATGGAGGGGAGTACTTTGGAATGCCATGCACGTCCAAATTTTAGGGGAAAAACTAGTTAACCAGTAACATGTAGAAACTTTCAAATGGAATCTGCACCTCATCTCTCTACCCTCTTCCCCAACTAGCAACAAAAATAATTAATGTGACAAGATAAAAGCTTGAGTTGCCTCAAGGGTTCATGTAATTTTCTTAGCAGAATTAAGCCATCTCATGTTTCCTGGCTTACTCAGGCTAGATTCCATTTCCAATCCAAAAAAAAGATGTTGCTTCCAAACATTCCAGCCAGAACATTTTTTAGATTGGGGAACATCTGGGGTCACTGTGGAACATCTGTACAGTAATTTTTTTCCTTCGACATTTTATCCAGTGTTGTGTAGATCTAAATACTTCAATTTAGAGAGATTCATCATTAATTGCTCATATTTGTCTTCTAGAATATCTTGAAAGGGCATACCTAAAGGAAGCCAATGGTAGTATATTTAATGGAATCTCCAAAGGCAGGTAGCACAATTACAAAAAAAGCTCAAGAAAATAATCCTCAATTTGTTAGAGAAATTTGACTGACCACAATTATAAAACTTCACACACAGCGGCATACAGTATTTCTCATGGCTCATTCAAATATGAACAGGTGCTGACCAAATTTTCATGATGTCACACAGAGTTTTGTTGTGATAGGGCACGTATTTTTGGCAGCAATGGGACACTGATGGTTTGAAGTGTGCTTGAAATGTCTCCAAACTTCATCTCTGAAGCCTCAAACACATGGGCAGTCATGTAGCACAGGCCTTGGGGAACAGGGGAATTATAAGAGACCCAAAATAGAAGAACTATTAGTACTCATCATAATTATTGAGATCTGTAAAATAGGCGTTAGAATAGGTCTTTGCAGTGAGATGTGGATTGAAGTATTTGTTTCTTTCCTCTAGGATCAAGTTGTTTTTGTTAAATGCCTGTAAGAAAGATAAAAAAAATTCACTAAGTTATACTTCTGAAATACATTATAGTAAGGAGTAGCACTTTCTGAGAACTTGTGTTCTTATATCAGCTCATAGGGGAAATATAATAATAAAATATTCCACCACCTTCATCATTTCCAGATCATATGCAACACTGTTGGAAAGAATATCTGGAAAGGGTCTATTTCTCAAAATATCCTTTTGAAGTTTCATTTAAAATCAGTAACTATTAGGAAATGTAAATCAGTTTATTCTGAAGAGAATTAAAGTGATCTACTAGAAAGTTTAGCTCACTCCAATGAGTCCTGAAGAACAGAAATGTGTAACATTGCTTAGTTCTTTACCTGCATAGTGGCCATCACAGTACCATATATGAAAAGGCGTGTGCTAATTTGCTCAGCTTTTCCTATTAAACCTCAGTCTTCGTCTTTCCACTGTTTTTTTTTTCCTCTTTGCCTTTTCTGCATTTGTCCTCTGTCTATAAGATAGTTCTTCCATATTTTACTAGTATAATGTGTCTGTTCCTAGAGGATCATAATTTGCTATTAAGAATAAGTTTCTTGTCCCTGTCAAATCCAATGTACTTTGACAGCTACCAGATGATTCATGAAAGATCAGAAAGAATTCAACATAAATATCTCAAAGAAATGGAATTTGTGATCATCAATTTCAAGGTAGTCAAGTCCTGGTGAAATTTGATGACTGGCTACAACTCGAGTTTTTCTGTGCTCTAATTCTAATCTCTCTGATATGCCCATAATAACATTGATGGTCAACATTAAATGGCATGTTGGACCATAGCTTTAAGTAAAATTCTTAAAAGAATTCTCCCTTATAAAGAATATGATAGAGTAAAAAGAGCACTGGCTTTAGAATCATAGAATATCGGTTCAAATCCTCTCTGTGACACTTATTTTCTATGTAACCATTGTTTAATTCACTTCACCTGCCTGACCTCGGTCTCCTTATCCATAAGATGGTGTTAGATTAGCTTTTAGTCCTTTACAATTTTAGATCTATGACCCAATTACTTATTATTAAAGCATAGCTCAATACTTCCCTCAGGCTTTCTCCAGGGACACACCTCAGAAATAGAGAACCTTGTCACTCACAGTCTTTTTTTCATCTAACTTAGTTGATGTACTTCATTCATTCTGGTTGCTAGTATAATTAGGCAACCCATGTAAAAAGCAAACTGTGGGGGCAGCTAGGTGGCCCAGTGGATAGAGCACTGGCCCTGGATTCAGGAGGACTTGAGTTCAAATCCAACCTCAGCCACTTGATACTTACTAGCTCTGTGATCCTGGACAAGTCACTTAACCCTCATTGCCCTAACAAAAGAAAAGGAAACTATCAAGTCTTAGTCCAAATGAGGTTGGACTGCTGCTAATAGAGAGGAAAAAACATAGATAATTCAGGAAATTGTGACACAAAGATTTAGAGATTCAAGTTCTCAATATTTAGGTGTTCATGGAACAAGTTATGGTGGAGAGGCATTTAGCAATAGAGGGAAAAATAAACTTCTGAGAAATAAGGACAGAAACACAAAGATTGAAAGGGAAATGATGAGCCTATTTGGAATGTCCACGTTTAATTCCCTTCAATAAAATAAATTCTACTCAATTATAGGCTATGATATACTGGGAAAGGGAACTTATCAAAAGCCTCCAGAGCTTTCCTGCTTGTGCATCTCATATGTTGGATGGCAAATAAATTCAATCTCCATTCCCTCAGTTTTAAAGAAGAAATGCTGCTAGTGAGGCTTGATGGGTCATGTGTCCCTTGGAAAAGTTAAAAATTTATCAACTATTTTCCATACCAAGCATCATTCTTCTGATATGCAAAAACATACAGTATTATTTTTTAAGTAATTAGAAAAGAAAAAAACCTGTAGAGTCCCATGAAATATTTATTTTATGATATTCCCAGAATTCTACCTAATTATTCTTTCCTGAAAATAACTCATGAATCTTTTTGTTTCCTTTTTGATTACCTCTATTTATATGACTTTCTTCACTTCTGCATAGCTATTTAATTTGCTCTAATTCTATAACTCACCTCTGAATATACAAGCATTTTTAGGGATATAGAAGAGACAGAATTTAGTGTGACAAGCATAATATTTTTACTAAAGTTTAGTAGTTTCTGATTTTTCACAAAGATTTCAAATATTTACCAAGATTTCATTTGATGCTATCTTGGTATACCTTTATCATATACTCTCATTCTTTCTCCCTCTCCTTCTCTCAGTCTGTCTCTTCTCTTCTCTCTCTTTCCCCAACTCCTCTCTTTCCATCTAATATAATTAAAGATTTAAAGCAAGAATTCTTGAAACCTGAACTCCTTAGATAATTGACTCAATCTTTCATTGTGTGTGTTTGTGTGTGTGTGTGTGTGTGCACATGTGTGTATGTTGCCTTCATACTGTCTCTCCAATTTCTTACCTTGATGGCTTCTACAGAATCATATTTATCCAGTTTGTTGATGTGGTTAGTTATGCTTGTATTAAGAGGAGCTGGTGAGACTGGATGGATGACAGTAGCATCATGAGCCTGCTGCTGGTATCGCTGGCAATATGTGTAGATAAGCAGGGTAAGAAGGCAACCAAGAATAGAGCTGCTTAATCCCACTGCAATCATATGGAACATGTTGAACTCTGAAAAGCATATAGTCAAAGCAATATTATATTTCATACAGACATGTCATGTAAAAGCCCAAAGTCCTCAGATGACAGAAGTCCTGGGGATCTCCCAAAATAAAAGAAATTATTGTCTCTTCCTTTAAGATATCATTCTCCCCAAGACTGTTTACTGAACGACCAAGTATGTTCCAAGCCAATGCTCTTAGAAATTATAATCTGCTTTTTATACAACACCAAATATTTAACATCTTAGCAAAAGTCCCTCCTTTTGTAACCTTCATAAAAGAATATTCCCTTTTTTTTTCTCCTGGTGTATTCAGTGGATACAGTATTCACTCTGTATTTATAGACCTTCTAAGTAATGTGCTTTTTCCTCAAAGTATCATTTATTAAACCTGAATAAGAAAATGCATTTATGACATTGAACAAAGGTATTTACATTTTCATGAAAAGCCTCCTTTTAATTTTGTATTTTAATGTAAATTCACCTAAAATGAAAAGCTGCCCAAACCTACTTATATAGACTAGATTTTCAATAGATTTGTATAAATTCAGTGCCTTATCCCTTCTAACAATATCTGATTTGTTTCTTATGAGCCATATTTATTGGATTATAAATATTAGCCATTTCAGCTATTATTAACTCATTTGTCCTTATCTCTGTATTAGAACTGCTTTATATCATGACTAAATACCAAAGCAAGGTCTCTGAAAGATTTTACTAACAATACCAAAACTATTGAAGGGTCTGATAGATTCAACCTGGTGATGCTTGGATAACTGAATACTACATGTAATAAAATTCTGCATCACACACTACTCCACCCCCACAATGTGTATGGAACAGGAAACTGTTGGCAAGTGATTTCTTGGCTAAATCTTCCCAACTCATAATTCACACACTAAAATCAGATCAATACAATACTGTCCCAGCAAGGGACTGGATTCTGGAGTCAGAAGACTCAAGTCTTGGCAGGATTTTGACCAGTATTTTATAACCCTAAGTAATTATTTTTATAGTGACTTTCTCATCTTTCAAAGGTTGTGTGTGTGTCCAGGAGAGGGGACAGAGATGAGAGTATTGGATACCAGCATTACTGTAGAAGATTGTTTTGGGGAAAGTGCTTTGTAAATGTCCAAATGTTTTATAAAAGGGAGCTATAATGATACTCTTGAAGTTAGGGTTACTCTTTTAAATAGCATGCCATTGCCACCTAAATTGCTGTAAGAAACACCTTCAGATAGCCTCTATAGCCATCAATTTATTGATGAAAACATGGCACTTTCATCTTAGAAGTGCCCTTTCCTTAAAAGGGGTATGGTGGATAAGCTGCTCAATCTTTGTTTTTTAGTCTTGTCTTGTGATTCACTAATTGTAATCCCCATTCCTTTGCCCTCTGGAATATCATATTCCATGCCCTCCAATCCTTTAATGTAGAGCAAAAGACTGCAAGGGTCTCAGGAGTTCAGGAAATAAGCCTTATTTTATTAGGCATCCCAGAACCAGGAAGTAACATTGAGCTTGTTATTAGAAGTGAGGTCTAGGGGGCAGCTAGGTGGCACAGTGGATAAATCACTGGCCCTGGATTCAGGAAGACCTGAGTTCAAATCCGAGCTCAGACACACTTCCTAGCTGTGTGACCCTGGGCAAGTCACTAACCCTCGTTGCTCTACCAAAAAAAAAAAAAGTGAGTTCTAGTCCCAGATATAATGCTTATTTGTGTATAGCTAAGTCTCTCAACTTCTCTGAACCTTACTTTCTTCCTAGACAATAAGGGGGAAAGTATCCTTCTACCTACCTCCCAGGAAAGAAACTTATGCAAACATGAGTCACCCAGACAATTACTAAAGTCTTTCAGATTCAACATTGATATATTCCTTTTTGCATTATTTTCCTTCCCAAAGTGATTCAACACTGGACTCTTAGTAGTCTACAAGCTTTAAAGATATAGGAATAGGATCCCTAATTTTATTCTGGAACCTTAAAGGAGTTACACTGCCATAAGTGACTGGAGAAGCACAACTTTGAAGAATGCAACTCTAGAAACTAGAGAAGATCTTCTTTAAAGACCTGCCAGCAGCTGTAGACTTAAGAAATTGAAAACAATAATCCATGTAACAATTAAAATCTTCATGAATTTAAGAAGTGTATTTGGCAATGTTGTCATAAGAATCCATTTGGACAGCAACATCAGATATCATTTATAGAAGGATTTCGATTAATGCATATTTTTTCTTCCCTCTTTTTTTTTTTAATTTCCAGGTCATTTTATCAGTTTGCAGCAATATAAAAGGTCTTGATAAATCTTTAGCACTCATTAGTTTTCCAAGATAAATTTTCTAGTCACTTCTTGAGCTAGATAGATTCAAAATCTTAATTGGGTTCGATAAGTGATCCAGGAACTATTCTAACAATTCCTTGATAAAATCCACTCTCCTAGTGGAGCTAAAAATGAGATGAGCATGTGTTTGATTTTTTTTTTTGTATGTGTGGAGCAATGAGAGTTAAGTGACCTGCCCAGGGTCACACAGCTAGTAAGTATCAAGTGTCTGAGGTCGGATTTGAACTCAGGTCCTCCTGAATCCAGGGCCAGTTGAGCATGTGTTTTTGAAATTTTTAAAAATTGCTATAGGTACATACACAAGTTGTATAAGCAGATATTGATTTATTAATATTATACCAATAAAGGATAGACCATGTGTCTCCCTAACTTCTCATGTTCTTACGCTGTGGGGTAGAGAAAGCATGGAGAGAGACAGAGACTGTGTGGTTCCAGAGAACCAAGAGAAAAACCCAGAAAACCCAGCAGACCCTGAAGACCTCAAATACGAAGAAGACCCTTGTTGTCCACCAAAGACTCTTCATGGAATCTTCCAAGGTTTTTTAATGCTCTTTTGATAGAAGCAGGCCATTACACATTGATCAAAGGTAATTGGTTAGCATCATTTAATTCTGTTGGTTGACATTATTATTATTTTTTTTTTGCAGGGCTGTTAGGGTTAAGTGACTTTCCCAGGGTCACACAGCTAGTAAGTATCAAGTGTCTGAGTGTGGATTTGAACTTAGATCCTCCTGAGTCCAGGGCTGGTGCTTTATCTACTGTGCCACCTAACTGCCCGGGTTGATGTGATTTGAAGGTAGACTATATAAAAATGAACTCTAGAAGTGACATCAGGGAAAAAAATGCAAAAGACCTTCACTCAAATTGCTTAAAGCAAAGTCCATTATCTAGGTGTAGTTTAATCCCATCAGTCTTTCACTGATCTAGACAAAAGAATTTATTTTCATGCCTTTTGTTCCCTTGGGTTTGTCCCAGGTGAGATTTGATGAAATTTCTAAAGGAGAGCTCCACTTTCTGGAGTGGGTGGGAGCTAGGGGGTGGAGGGAAAGGACTGAGAAAATGATCTCTGGGTCTGCCCCCAAAATCTATTATTAATAATTATTTTCTCACAAGCAAGATTTAATTTCATTTTTGTTTTTGTTTTTTTTTGGTGAGACAATTGGGGTTAAGTGACTTGCCACAGCTAATAAGTATCAAGGGTCTGAGGCTGGATTTGAACTCAGGTCCTCCTGAATCCATGGCCAGTGCTCCATCCACTGTACCACCTAGCTGCCCCAAGATTTAATTTTGAATGTGTTATCATTTAAATATATATGTGTACATATAGATACACTTTGTATATATATATATATACATACATAAATGTAAATATATATATATATATATACATAAACACACATGCACACACACACACACACACACACACACACATATATATAATGTATATATACACACTGTATATTGCTATTAGGAACTGCCCTGGTCAATATTATGGCTGAGTATGTCCAAATGAAAATATCCTCTGATGCCCTGACTTCATTTTATTATTATGAAAATTAGATGTATTAATATAATCCATATTCATATACTTCATTATTTGTCAAATGTATAATCTCTGCAGGTGCATTGGAGAAGGTTAGCACTAGCTGACATCTTTACATCAATTACATAGAATCAAGGTCTGCAAACAACTAAAATAGCCATATAAAAAGGAGAATTTCAATAGCAACACATTTTTTTCTGCCTAATAAAATATGAGTGCCTAGGAAATCCTACCCCCCCTTTTTTTTACTCATTTAGTATTTCTGTTTTTCTCAGAGGATGTTTTATGTTGTTCTAAGGGTGATTTGGATACACATTCAGTAGGTACAATAAGCTGATTGTTCTTGATAATTCCTAAAGATCTCTGGGGGCACAGAAGGAAATGAGAATTTCACTAAAATCCTTTATGATTTTGACCATTCTGGCAAGGTTCTCTGTTTTAAGGTTATCTGGATCATGCAGGTTAAAGGGACATATAAAACGTACTTGAATGAGTTTTAGAAGAGAATCTAACAACCCTCAGAAACGTTCTCTTCTAATCTGTCACCTGACTGTGCATAATCATACAACCAGCTTTATGCATTGTTCACCATTTTCTTTAAGCCTAGTTTGGATGATTCAAACAATTATGAATTGAATGTTAGAAATGATGTAATCCCTGAACAGAGTCCTCCACTTTCTAAGGCAAAAGTCAAGCTGAAGGGATCTCTGTCACCAGGTATAGAGGATATGGACATTCAAGGAGAGTTTATGGATTCTAGTCACTGGTGGCCCTGTTCTGAAATGGCTCTGATTTACCAAATCTTAGGTTCTGAGTTAATTCTACAAGGTGGATAATTCATAGACAGTCAATTTATTCTTGGGTATAATTTATTTTGTGGTGCAATCAATGAATATGATATCCTCAAGAAGGCCATAGGAGGATTCATATGAGGGAACACATGGCTTCTTAGAATCTGACAGCAGAAGGATGATCAGAAAAGTCTGCTCTAGGCCATTAGATAAATATTCTGTTAAATCAGGGTTATGAATCAAGGGGCAGGCATCTGACATTGTTCTTCCGAACACCAAACGCTGATCTAAACCACTTTGCAAGCACAAGGGGAAGCCTCTTTACTTAGTGAATTTCTGGGATGGGTTCTGTGGAGGGTATTGGAGAGCAATAGGAAAAGTGAAAAATTTTGACAGGAGTGGAATGTATAGTCCTGTTGGGCAATGACTATGAAAAGACTTTTATGTAGGATCCTCAACTTGAATATTAAGTCATTTTGCCCAAGGTGCACCATATTGGCCTTGTCAGCTATTTTCCTTTAATACACTCCAGCAATGGTGTGAAATTTAGGTACTCCTCTGAACCAGATTAAAATGTAATTGGGAAATGGTGAACAAAATAAATAAAAATGGAATACAAGATACATAACATTAATTTGTGGATTTTTAATTCTACAAGTAGCCTGACAGCATCTATTTCTATTTGAGTTTGACAGCACTGGAAAGATTTTTCCTGTATAAATAGGAATTTCTGGCTGTCAATCAACACAAGATATACTATTTAGTTGATTTCTAATATGAAGAAAGAAATAGGATTAACAACTTTCCTGGGCCACTATATATTCTATACATGGTGTTGGAATGTATGGTTCCATCTTCATCCAGTCAGGTTTTGAGTTTTGAGACTTTTTCTGACTTGGACTGAGATTACAAATTGAACAAATCACTTAAACTCCACTTTACTCATGGGAAATCTAACTGAAGGCTTCATGTATTTACAAATTATTTCCCATTAGTACAACTGCTGACACAGAGGGAGTCTGGGGCCTCTAGAGTGTCTCTAGTAACTTAGAGTCTGCCTTTCTTAGCCAACAGGAATGAAAGCAAAATGGAAACCATGGGAGGTAAAATAGCATGGTAGAAAATCTAGAAATAAGTGAATCTGACATTAATAAAGAATAAAAACTTACCACCACATCTTTTCTCTTCTACACTACTTGATCTTGCAACAGATATTTCTGAAAGAACAAACAATATATAATATATAAAATATATAAATAATATAAAAAGATATAAAATGTTTTTTCTGTTGTTTTCTTATTGCATATAGGAGGCACTTTAAGCCAAATTCTCACAATTTTGCTTATTATGAAGATAATCCTTAATAGAAAGAATCCTGGAAAATATGCCCAAGCTTTCCTTTATATGAAAATTATGAATTATGCCTGCTTATCTTTTTAAATTTTTTTGCCCTTTGGATATTGTTTTGATTTTCACTGTTCATCCATCAATAATTGATGAGACTACCTTGACTGCAAAAAAAGAATCTACCATAAAGATCAGATACTTGAAGTATCTTTCCTTTGGCTGAATATATTAAATTAACTTCAAAATAATAGCAGAGGTTGTGTTGGTTTTTCTGCTAAACTGTCCATCACCAGCTGTGAAACTGTGAATAGTCATAGCCTGTCAATTGCTTGCCTTAGATCTTCACTTTTATATAAAACCCAAATTGTCTTATTTCCTGCAGTGTGGAATCAATCTACAAAACATCAAAGGAAGACATTACCAGCCAAGTAAAGGAGTTTATCAGAGAAACAATTTCACCTCCTCCTTTATGTAATGTCACATCCAGAACTGCAAGTGGGATATCAGTAGAACTAGAAGCTACCTCACTGTTTTAATGTCCCCAGGGGACAAGGCAATTAAGGGAGCTCTGGAATGTTCTATACTTCTTTTCTTTGTTAGAATTGAAAATCAAAATTTTAATTATATTAAAATGAAGAGCGCTAGTTTTGCATCTACAATGTGCTGTAATGTTGAATATAGTTAAAGATAAAGATCTCTCACAAATAAAATTATCTTAGTCATATACATAAAGAAAAAGCAGGAATTTGATTTAGTAATATAATTCAATTTTGAAATGCCACATTCTTATTCCAAAGGTTTACTTACACATTCCAGAAAAATGTAACATATACACATGTATATGTGCCTGTGTATAAATGCATATGGATACATATGTATATGTGTCTGTATTGTTGTCAACCTAAAAGCATAAAGGAGTTAACCTATTCTCTAATACAATTGCTATGTCTAGAAGGCAGTGTGGTACAGTGGGAAAATAACTAGATTTGGGGTTGGAAGCCCTGGTTTAAGGTTCAAGCAATGCTTTTTATTGTGACTTTGGGTTAATCACTTAAGCACTCTGAACATCATTTTCTTCATCTGTAAAATAAGAAGGTTGGACTAGAAACCCTAAGCTCTAAATTTTTGACTATTAGTGTCATCTAGAAATAGCAGTGGGACTTTCCAGCTTCTCTAATCGAAAATACTTAACTTAATATTAATTTAAATAACTTTGCACTGATAAGTGAATGATTTAATACAGCTTACTTTTTAATCAGGATATATAGATATAGATACTTAATCTTACCTGGAATGAAGTTGGAATCAAAAACACAAGACCGACTTTCTGTGGTATTTCCAGAACATTGGTTGCCCACAGGAAATAAAATGATACACTGACGGACCCGGAATTGAGTTCCAGAAGAGTCACACTCAGACCAGTCTGACCAATCAGACCAGCTATCTGCAAGAGCCAGAAGAAGAAGAAAGGGAAGGTACAGAAAATATTTCACATTAAAATCTAATCCACCAAAAGAAAATGGTATAAAATCAAGCCTTTATTTAATGCAATTTAATGTTAAGGCCCATCAGTCAACAGCCATGGATTCTAAGCCAAGCCTTAAATAAATGTGCCCCACACAAAATACAGGATTTTTTTTTATACTTCAGTGTATCTTTTTTTTTTCATTTTTCTAATTTATTTAGAGTGGTTTTACTTGCATTTGGCCAATAGTATAAAAATATGTTTGCCTCTGTAGTAGTTAATGTGCAAAAACTATCAGTACTGTGGCACAAAATAAGCAACATACCCCACTGCACAGTGTATGTGTATATATGGAAAGAGATCAATCCTTCAGAATGTCTTGCTTAACAATTCCTCCAGAGCTAATCTTCAATATCAAGACAATAATTCTTTGTTACGGAGAAAGCTCTAGGAAGTGAACTGAAGTTTTCAGTTACCACAACAGCCTTTATCTTTAGTTATAAATAATAATGCCACTCACTTAATGTAGGAAAGACTGATCTGTATAGCAACCAAACTGATTTTTTCCCATTTCTACTATTAGGCCATTTATTCTAAAACCCCCAGTCAGTAACTGGAGATCACAAGGAAAGGACCCTGGTCATGGCCAAAATTCAAAGGGGTGTTAAGTTACCTGATCTAATGTATTACATTCACTAGTGTTTCTAATATTGACTATTGGGAAATGAAAGAAATGATGCTAATTTTGCTATCATTTTAAGCTTTAAGAATCAAATCCTGTGAATTAATTCTTATAACCTAAACATCAATTTTTGAGATAGAAGTTCCACAAAAGTAAGACAATAAAAAAGTAACTCTTTTGCCCTTATGAATTCTGCATTGTACAAGGAAAAGAAGAAATCTAACTTTGCCTTTGACACTTAGAAATAAATCAAAATATCAACTCCAAAACTAAAAGGAAATGACAATTCAGTCAACTTCATTTTTTTTTCCAGAAAAAGTTCTATTCGTAAAGTGTTCTGCTATGTGCGAGGTACTAAACTAGATGCTGGATATACTGGGATGAAGAAAACGACAATGCCTCCTCTAAAGGAACTAAAAACCTAGTAGGGAGATAAGGTATACAAAAAATAATATGAGTTTGAATTCAGTATGCACAAAAGGAGAGATGAAACAGGCAGGCATGAAATGGGGGGGGGGGAAGGAAGAAGGACAAAAAGCACCATCTCTAGCTGGCTATATGAAAGAAAACATTTCTAGATTCAGAGTAAAATGCTGGGAAACAATGTGTAATTTTTACGGTGAACCCCCTACACATCCTAGATATTCAAACAAAATCTTTGTTCATAAACTCTTTGATTTAAATTAACTAAAAGTTATAGTAAAAAGTCTTCCAGATCGGATGCTTCCTATACATGATCCTGACATGGCCCATTAAACCCTGACCATGCTTCATCCATGTTGGCAACAAAATCTTACATTTTTATTTCAGATCATATCTCTATATTGTGGAAATTTATTTTGATTTGGGGACCCTACCTTTAGGCTGAGATTAGAAAGCCTTAGGCCCTCAGGGTCTCTCCCCCTCCTCCTCAGCTTCAGCTGAGTGGAAAAAGCCCCGTGGGCTATACAAAACGCCAGGTCAGACAGCTGGGGGGAAAAAAAGCCCCCAGCTCCCTCCAACCTGAGCAGAGCTATCCGAAAGATCCTGGATGGCCTGTGCTGGGGCACGTGAAGGGGGAGAGCACCCCCCCCCCCAGCTGCAGCTCTGGCTGGTGGATTAGCTTGGTCTGTGGGGGCGAAGGAAGCCCCAAGATTTGAGTGGAGAGAAGAAAAGGTGTGTATATATAGACCTGGGAGTTAGACTAGAGAGGGGACGGACTAGGAAAAAGAAGACTCGAGGATGGACTAGATAGAGGGGTGACTGGAGGGGAGCGCGGACAGGACGAAGCAGACAGACTGACCAGGAGGCAGCACAGAAGCAGGTCAGCACAGGGTACAGATTGGAGAAAGTGAAGATTAAGAGGAGTTAGAAGAAAAAAGCTGACCAGGGAAAGTGTATCGTGCCCTGAGGCCGAAGGCAGCTAAGGCCCTTATTGTATTCAAGAAGTTCCAGGCGGGAAAGAGAAGCAGTGGAAAGAGACCACCGGAAAGCAGTCAGGTTGTACACTTTATTTCCCTGTATTCCTAATTTGAAATGGTATCTCGTAAATAAACTCTGCTTTGATTATTTAGTTAAGAGGCTTCTTAATCTTTAGTCTATCAGTTTGGGAGCAGTGTGGTGGAACTTTACAAACGGCCCACATTAAATTAACGAAGTCAGATAGCCAAATAGTCAAAAGTCCCCAGATTAGTCCTCCAGTCAGATTAGCCCCCCAAATTAGGCTAGTCAATTCAAAAATATTTCACATTTGAATGGCGACCACAAAGGGACTTACGGCCCAATTATAATTTTTCTAAATTTATCGTTTTTCATATAATCATAATTTTTCATAAGTACAGTTATATATAATTTTTCTAGGTTAGTTATAGTTATGAATAATTAATTTTTTACAATATAAATTTAATTTTTCTGTCATAAGCTTGTTATGATCCATGTTTTCTTCTCTTCTTATCTAACTGGATATATTGATTTTTGTTTTTGTTCTGGTAAGAATAACTTTATAATGACCAGTTAATATAGTATACAAATATAAGTATGTGATATTGAATTTCTTAATCTTCTATTATTTAATGGGTTGTGGATAGTGTTATCCAGAACTGAAAAAATAAATCAACACCAGTAAGAAGAGAAATAAGTTAAATGTTGACCTGGACATGGTTGTGTGTTGCAGAGGGCCTCTTCAGTATGGAGCCCAAGGCATATGTCTCCTCCATATGCTGGGGCAGGGTTTGTACATGAACGAGTTCTCATATAGTGTCCACCTCCGCAGGTGGCTGAGCACTTTGACCATGGTGACCAACAAGACCAAACACCATCAACTGTAAAGGAGATAGAAAAATATAAGTTGTTATTTTTTCAGTTCAATTAATTTATTTTATTCTGATTCATTCAAACTTTAATTCACTCATTTAGTCTTTTTCATCATTAATTACGCAAATGTTTATTAAACAGCTATACTCAGAACAATATTGTTCTGATTTTTAAGATATAATATACATATGAATACAACTATATGTACATATATACCTATATAATGGTTCTAATGTCCTCAAGAAGCTTAAACTTAAATGGGAGAGATGAGAATTGTATGAGAAAAAAATGGAACCAAAATCTCAATATTCTTTGTTATATGGCTCACGAAAATTAGGGTACACACTACAGTTACAGAAAGGGAAGCTTGATTTGGGTTCACCAAATCATAGATCTACAGGGACATCTGAGGGACATCAAAGGTCCTCTAATTACACTCTAGTTGAAATAGTTTGAGCTAGGATTTGAACATTGGTATTTTGACTCCTGAGCCAATGGTGCATCCACTGGACCATGATCTTCCTTCTCTTCTGACAAGGTGGTTCTGTAAGTTGCTCTAACTAATCCAACTTATTGAGAAGTCAGGGATCCCCAGAGAAACAAAAGCAGGGAAAGCAGATGGCAAGTAATGGACAAGAATTGGAGGAAGTCTTCAGCTGCTGTGATCTCAGATCAGTGATACTTAACTAGTCAGTGTGCCAGTGTTATATAAGCTTCCTCATGCAATTGTAAGCTTCATGAGGAAAGGAAGAGTTCTATTTTTGCCTTTATATCTGAAGCACTTATTACAACACCTGGCTCATAGCAAACACTTATAAAAGCTTACTTTCTGATAGAAAAACAGAAGAATACAATCTGCTAAGGACATGAATTTTTATAAAAAAGGAAGTGGTGAAAATATATTTAGAAAAGCAGAAATATTTCAGATAGCTGTAAAATACTATATAATTTATTATGTTCCAAAAGACAAACAATATAAATGTAAATATTAAAAGTCACATCATTTAAAAAATTTGAAGAGAATTGCAACATATATCTTCCAAAGCCCTAAAGAGGTAGGGAACACATAAGAAAACAGAAATATATGCATATATATATATATATAAATAATATATATATAAAAAACAGAAATATATGCATATATATATATAAATAGGGCAAAACTGACATTTTTTATTTGAAAGTTTTGAAAGTCAGTAATACTGGAAGAAGGAAATATAGATATGTAAAAATTTCAGTACACATTTCTGATAAGTATGATATTTGTTATTTTTTTCAGTTCAACTAATTTATTTTATTCTGATTCATTCATTACATCTCTGACAGGTAGTCAAAGTATATAAGTAGTTTTCAAAAGAATAAATTACAAACTTACAACAACCATCCAGACAAGGGTTCATAACCACAAACAATAAGAGAAAAAAAATGAAAATAACATCTAACTATGCATACATAGATCTATTTCTATACATAGATGTATGTATGTATGTATATGTGGGTATCTAAATGTGCATACATGTAGGTAGAAAGATCTAGGTATATGTATGTGTGTGTGTGTACATATGTATGTGTGTGTTTATTAGATGTATCAACAGAAGTAACTTAGCAAAGATGGGAGAAAATAAATACTATAGGAGTTATGGAAACACAGCCATTCTTGTTTAATGAAGTAAATCTGTGACTTTGTCTAACTAATCCAGGAAATGTTTTGAAATTCTGCAAGTTACACAATTCTTCATATTCTTGAATCTTTTCCACTATTGAATTCGTAATAACAGTAAAGTTAATATTGTTTTGGTAATAAGTTTCTCAGGAGATAGGCTAGTCCTTGGCCTATACACAAGGCATTTCCAGGCTTTTATATCTTTTTTAGGACACACTATACCTTCATTTCACTGACAAAGACTTCATTCAAGAGTTCAGCATCATATATATGCCATGATAACAAATGAGACTAAGATGTTAGTGAAGGATCCCATAACACACATGACTTTAATTATATATGATAGATTAGCTTGATTCAGTAATAATCAAAAAAACAATTTCCTTAGATTTAAATGAGGCAGAGATGTAGAGCTGTGGAAGGTTGACAGCCTCACTGTCTCCTCCAGTCATCAAAATCCAGTGGCAAAACAAAAGTCAAGAAAACTCTTCTAAACTTAAACTACAGCAAAGTCAATGGAAATAATAGATTTTATGAAATGAATTTCTTCCTCAATAAAGTGACCTTTGCCAGAAATTCTAGAAAATAACAGTAGTTCACAAACACTATAACACATTTTAGTGACTAAACATATTCTGGACAGAGTAATGTATTCAGATCTGGGTGGCTCATTTTAGGGAGAACCATGAGCAGAGAAGAACCCAGATTAAGAAAAACAGAATTGTGAAGGGCCTTAAAACCATGACATATGAGTCCTACCTGAACTAAGTATATTGAGACTGTAAAAGGAAAAAGAATGAGGTATTTCTGTGTGCATGTATATGTTTGTATGTATGTACGTATGTATGTGTGTATGTGTTTGCATTAGGCAAAGATGATATGATATAATGCATGACATGATGTAACATATTATATGATGATGCTTATGATTTGATAAAGATTAGAAGTGTACAGGATGCGGTCTGGTTATGTATTCATTTTAATGAATTCTTATGGCCAGTCCTCATATGGAAAAGGGGGTCATATGGAAAGAAACGTCTAGGCAGATTGATGAATCCCCATGTGTGATTGCTGGATAACATGCACAGTGACATAATGTGAGGATCAGACAAAGCCAAATCTTCTTTAAAGGTTGTAATAGTCAGTATAAGTATTTTGCGGTTCTTGCTATTTGTACCCAAAGACATGAATCTGCAGTTATTACAACAGTCATGCAAACAGACTGAACTTTTTTTTTCTTCATATAAAGATTGCCAGTGCAAGAGATCACTCAGCTACTGATCATTAACTCTATAAAGCAAAATCATTAGCATCTGGAAACACTTCCATAACAGAATATTTTTAGTTTATTGACAATGGAACTAAGTAAAGGAGAAGAAAATAACAAGAAGATGTGTACATGGTATATATTATTGCAGGATTAAACTGATTAATAGTCGGGAAGTGGCAGAGATTATTCAAGGTCCCAAAATTAACTGTGAGCCCTTCGAAGGGTATTTTCCCCCATAGTTCATCACAGTGAACATAGTATTCAATTTAATTCGATAAACATCTATCAAGTCCTGTGAAAGGTACTCTGCTAGGTGCTGGGTATGAGTAAGCACTAAATAAACACCTGTTTAATTGAACAGAAATATGTTAATTGAACCTAACCAATAACTGTAAAATTAAATGTCAAGTAACGCCTTTTTTCTCACCCATTTATTTTTACACTCGATCCAGTGGCATAAGAAGACATGAGAGAATAGGAATGTTGCTATGATTAAATCCTACTAATCACCACAAGAGAATTTCAAAGCAAGAAAAGCTTTAGAATGCTGATTGGACACCTCAACATAAGCAAGATTGCTTTAATGACAAAGAGATACAAACAGTCTTGGTGGCATGGGGGCAAATAAAAATAAAACCTGTAGAAATATTAAAAAAGCAAAAATATGGGAACGAGTATAAGAATACCTTGTTTATAAACACCATAGATAAAGAATGATGGAGCAAGAGAGAGAATAGAATCTCAAAGCAAAAATTTCAAATATATAGGGAAGGAAAGGTAGTTAAATATTTTGAAAAACATCAAGGTCAGAGTAGAAATTGAGAAACTATGTTAGGCTACAGTTAGGTTTGGATAACTGGTTTAATAACTTAACTCATATTCCCTACTGATCAAAACCAATAGAAAATATGACAAAGAGAAATTAAGTTTAACAGTTATAACCTTGAACATAAATGAATTGACTCACAATCCAATAACAAGCTGCCCAAAGGGAACACACCTAAGATAGAGACACATCCATAAAAGTGTATACAGCCAGTAATAATAGCACTTACTCTGCTCTATCTGATTAGAGAGAGAGAGAGAGAGAGAGAGAGAGAGAGAGAGAGAGAGAGAGAGAGAGAGAGAGAGAATAGCTATAGTCATGCTATTGGAAAAGCTAAATTAAAATTACAAAGCATTCAAAGAGGTAAGAAAGGGAGTTATATCAAATAGAGGAATACATCAGGCTTGGCGATTAAAAATGTAAGTATTAAAGTCATACACTTTATGGCATAGCAACTAAAATTTTAAAGCAAAAATTAACTGAATCATGAAAGGATTTGGACAGATAAACAATAATGGTTGTCAATTTTACCACCTCACTAAAAAGAATGTAACAAATTCTAATTGTTTTTGAGACAAAATACAACTCCTCAGTGAGTTTAAAAACAAAACAAAACAAACCCGGGCACTCCACGATCTGGCTGCAGTTTTCACAATCTTATTTCACATTACTGCTCTTGAGGTATTCTGTGTTCTCATCAAATTATATTTTGCTGATCAAGACATCTTCCAGTAATGGACTTCATTGCTTCTTCACCTCTACTCTTAAGAATTCTAATTTCTGCAAGGCTCAGTCCAGTACTACTTTCTGCTTAAAGCCTTCTCTTTATCTTTCAGTTTGTAGGTCTCAAATTCCTTTGCACATATTGTAGACCCTCAATAAAACGCGATCTCTTTGATGGCAGGAATAGTGTGGCTTTTGTCTTTAAATTCCTAGTACCAGGTACAGTGTTTTTTCACACATTAGGCACTTATCAAATGTTTGTTGACTGAATTGGAACCAAACAGAAAAGTAAACTAGGAAGAATTTAAGGACTTTAATATAAAAGGGGAGATTTCTAGTGTTTACGGAAATAATGAAACATAGTGCAAAATTCTCTTTTTTTTATTAAAATACATGGCACATTTAAATAAAGTTGAGTGTGCCCGCAATGATTTTAATTTATAAATAAATTCAGAATAGCAGGATCTTTAAAACTTGCTTTTTAAAAAAATTTTTTTTTTTTGCAGGGCAATGAGGGTTAAGTGACTTGCCCAGGGTCACATAGCTAGTAAGTGTCAAGTGTCTTAGGCCAGATCTGAACCCAGGTCCTCTTGAATCCAAGGCTAGTGCTTTATCCACTGTGCCACCTAGCTTCCCCCTAAAACTTGCTTTTTAAAGTTAAAAGGAAATATTATAAAAATGCAACCTTAGATGGAAACAAAAAATGAATTGCTAAATAATACCAAATTATAGAAAAAGGTAAAGAAATTAGAGACATCTTTGGGATAAAGTAAAAACATTTTTCAGAGGCAAATCGTAAACTTCTCTGCTTATATTAATAAGACAAGGAAAAAATTGCCTGAGAACAATGAGTTAAATTTTTGGTTAAAAAAATAAATACGAGAAATTAGAATTCTCAAAACATACTCCAAGAAAGTAATAATCAAAATTAAAGGGAATATTTATGATTTCTAAAATGAATTAACCAATAGGCATGTTAAAAGTCCAATTACATTAATAAATAAATAGTAAATACTGTGTTCCTACTACCTAAAAATTATAAAGTTATAAAGGACTTTAGAAGTAATGTGATGAATCTCATGCCTACCCAAGAATCCTTTCTACAATATTCCCAACCTTTCTTCTTGAAGCTTTCCATTGACAGACACCTTATCAGTCCCAAGGCCATATGTTGTTCTTCTGGGTATCTATGAGGAAGCTTTGTTGTCGTTGTGTGTGTGTGTGTGTGTGTGTGTGTGTGTGTGTGTTAGATTGGAATGAAATTGGATAATTTGCAATTTTTATTTTTATGTTCTAGTTCTGCTTCCTGACAGAAGATTATATTATCCAAAGTCATAAAGTCATTTATAGATTTATTACAATACTAATCAAAATAGTAATGGGATGTTTCAGATAATAATGATTATAATAATTATAATTATTGATGGTAATAATAACAGCTAACATTTCTACAGTATGTACCAGGTGCTATGCCAAGCAATTTACAATTATCTCATTTGATTCTCACAACTCTCCAATGTAGATACTATTTTTATCCCTATTTTATGGATGAGAAAACTAAGGCAAACAGAGGTTAAATGACTTTCCCTGTGTCACACCATCTAGTAAGGGTCTAAGACCATGTTTGAACACAAGTCTTCCTTACTATAAACCTGGTGCTCTAGTCACTGTGCCATCTAGCTGTTGTCTATTTACTTGTTTTTGTTGTTGTTGTTGTTGTTCAGGTTTCAGTTATGTCTCACTCTTTTGGACCCCATTTGGGGTTCTCTTGGCAAAGATAATGGAGTAGTTTGTCACTTACTGCTCCAGCTCATTTTACAGATGAGGAACAGAGACAAACAGATTAAAAAGGCTAGCCAAGGGTCACACATCTAATAAGTATCTAAATCAGATTTGAACTCAGGAAGATGAGTCTTCTTGAGATCAGATTCATCACTCTATCCATTGTGTCACCTAGCTACTCTATACTTACTAGAAACAGATTGTAATATAGGATGTTAATAGAATGGAAGAATCATGATATGGAATAAAATACATATAGTAGACTAATGTTTAAAAACCCGAGATCGCAAATAATTGAAAAAATTATATAAAAATTACTAGAATAATTAGGTGTGATTCATTATAAAGTGGGAGTGGTCATACACACATCTGTATATATGTATAAGCATATGTATATATCACAAAACAAATGATATTCCTCATATTTCAAAAATTCAAATACAAAGGATCATAAGTATTAGAGGAAAATGAACTATTATACACACCTATGGAAAAATAAAATAACTGTTCATGACTTAGAAGTAGATTACAGAAAAGTAAAACCTTTTGCACAAAAAGGGAATGTATACAGAAAAAAGAAGAAAAGAAGAAATTAGGGAAATATCATTTCAGTAAATATTTCTGAGAAAACGTATGAAATCCGAACAATAAATTTGCTTAAATTTCTATGAATAAGAACAAATCTTTTATAGAAAAATGGTCATTTGCCTATAAAAGTATTTCTCAAAGGAAAAAAATACACAATTAATTCTTATTAAAAAAGTATCCTGTATTCTTCACTGTTTAGCCCAGTACTGAACATATAATAGGTTTCAAAGCAATGAGTATCTGGCACTAAGCAGGTGATTAATAAATACTTATTGTACTTAGACTTGATGTACTAATAATTGATGCAGTAACAACCACTGATCCAGCTATTGCTACCCATCCAAATAGACACTTGTCACAGAAGGACCCAAGCCTCTTAGTAAGAAAAAGGAGTTGGGAAAGTGTGTAAAGTTGTCACTCTAAAAAAAGTATTTACATTCTCTAATAATCTAAGTGATAAAATTAAGACATTAAGATATTACTTTATAACCATAGAATTGACAGACAATAAAAGTTGATGAAATCCAATGCTCACATGACTGTGGAAAGAAAGGCAAGCTAATATATCACAAATAGAGGATGAATTGATTCAATGTTTTGAGAAAACTATATAGAAGAATTCAATTGAAAAGAAAAAACAATGTTCATAGCACTCAATACTGATACCACTATGAAAAGTATATTGTGGGTGGTGTGGAGTGGGAGGAAGGACTATATATACACAAAAATGTTAACAACAACATTATTTGTAATAGTTTATTTTGGGAGGGGGGTTGTTTATAGTGATTCTTGGTGAAGAAATTTCCTCTACCAATATAAATAGGTATGTGTCTCACAAACTATAGTCTGAGAGACTTGTGTGGGGCAATGAACAAAGAGTTGACGTTAGTTTATGCAATGACATAAAAATAGCATGTAATGCAACAGGGCTATTGTGAGGATGAAATGAGATTGTATATATGGGTAAAACACTTTTGCAAATCATAAAGCACCATAAAAATTTAGCTATTATTATTAACAAGATATTATGTGTCAGCAGAAGGATTTTAATCCAGGTCTTCTTGACTTATTGTTTACATCTCAAACTACTTTGCCTCCAGCTAGTGATATAACTTAACTAATAATAATAAGGTGAAAAGAAACTGATAGTCTAATTCTTGGGGGATGGATGAACAAAGCATGGCATAGCAATGTAATATACTAATATCACAAGAAATGATAAATATAAAGAATATCAAGACAGGTATGAAGATTAATCAGAAATAATAAAGGGAAAAACAGGAAAAAACAACATAATGATAATATTATGTAAATTAAAATAATAATAGCAACACAAGATGGTTAAATTTTAGATGGGTGAAGAAAACAAATAGAACAGTTTGGATGCTGTCTTATTGTTTTATTATGCCATCATTTCCTTTTTTAAATGACCTGCAAAAATCAGATTCCAATTTGTATAATATTTTTTTCTTGCTTTATTTTCTTATATTCTTTATTTTCTTTTAAAAGATGACTATAGGGGCAGCTAGGTGGCACAGTGGATAAAGCACTGGTCTTGGATTCAGGAGAACCTGAGTTCAAATCCGGCCTCAGACACTTGACACTTACTAGCTGTGTGACCCTGGGCAAGTCACTTAACCCTCATTGTCCCACAAAAAACCAAAACCAAAAACAAAACAAAATAAAACAAAAAAAGATGACTACTTTTCCCTCATCAATGGCAATTAAAACAAAATAAAATTAAAAGGAAAAAAAATAAAGGGAAAAGCAAAATTATTCAGTCCCTATAGGTTGATTTCATAGCAATGATAATTCATTCTATTGGTCAATATTAGCAATGCAATTCTCAAAGATTAAAAAGGGTAAAATTTTAGTTATTAATATGATAACACATTACCCCAAATTTGCATACATTAAATAGATTAAGAGGCTTTGATGAATTTGCTTATAACCAAAGAAGAGATTCAAATTGGTTATGCAGTAGCTAGTGTGAAATAAAATGTAGAATATTGATAATCTCTATATTATCCTGCAGTTTGACTTTCTTTTCCCTCCCTTAAAATGGAATGAAAGTTTCAATTCCCTTTATGGAACTTTTTTTGGGGGGAGGGGGAACCATGAAGAACAAGATTAGCAGCGGTTGAGAAGGCATGAAAGTTCTGTGTTATACATAGCCAGAGGAGATAATGCACCAATGAAATCATTAATAACTTCTACTTATAAAGGAAGAAATCAGTCTAGAAGAGGTAGCTGTTAAGTAAGACTTGAGACATAATCTTTCTCCTAGTGGCTTTATTTGTGAGTGCCTTGAAAAAAATTGTGTTTTTGTACATGGTTTCAAAATGTTGCATATACATGTGCATAATATACACATTAATTAACACAATGTTTCCTATTATTGCTAGAGAATGAGATGTTTGAGATATGTAAATTATCTAAGCCAATGGAGCTTATCTCTTTAAACCACTGATATTTGGGACTAAGAATGTGGTTCATTCATTCATGAATTAATTCGACAATCATTTATTAAGCACTTACTTGGTTCTAGGACACAGAGTAAGGGAGAAATCTAATCCTGTATTCTTTGTTTTTTTCATCATTAATCCCATAAAAAATTAACCAGTAGCTGACACATACATTCTCTCCTGAGGTATTGAAACAATTCTTCAGACCAATTGTCATCATGGTTAAACTTTATTCATACACTTTTTCTCCATATATACTTCTATATTTATACTAGAATTCTACATAGAAAATCATGTTTCAGGCATGTAGAGGAAATGGATGAATTCTGAAGTCAGAATGAATGTAATATGAGTAGATGTAAGGCAGTCCTCCTCAAAGTCTATGTATATACCTGCAGCCATGATCCATTTGCTATTTTTTTCCATTTGCAAAGGTCAAAATAAATACTATATACCATGATGAGTATTTCCTTTTCCAATTTAGATATCCTCAGAGCTATATATATATATATATATATTCAATAGAATGAAAGAAATCTGTGTTGTTGCCTCCTTTTCTCTTGCTTGATATAAATAAAGCAAAGCAAAACAACTACAACAAAACTGTGTGTTGTTTTCTTAGTCTTCTACATTTCTAATGGGATCCCTGAAGCCTGGAATAGCACTGATTTCTACCTCCCATATGCTAACCTCACCTTGATAAAGCAGAATTCTATGCTGATAAGATTATTGTTCATGTAGAAATTACCTATACCAAAAGGATCTCTCTCTCTCTCTCTCTCTCTCTCTCTCACACAAACACACACACACACACACACACACACACCTGTTTCTTAATAGATAAGGCTCAGTTAGTTACTTGAGGTTAAGAGAAATTAAATAATTTTCCCAATGGTCATGCAGCTAGTAAGAATTAGACCTAGTGTTTGAAATCACTTCTCTGTAAAGCAAGGTGCATTATTCTATCTGCTTTGCCACCATATTGCCTTATCTTACTTTATTCAAAAACTTCTTTAGTTCACCCAGATTAAGTGGAAGAGGCAGTGTCACTTGCTTTAATTTCTTTGATAAACAACTTCCTTATGTTATATGGGATTTTTTTTTTAAGATAAAGACTCTAGTCTTTATATAGTCTAGTCATAGTCTTCTTTATGTTCAAATTATTCCTTCCTAGAACATTTAGTCTTTCAGAAGTTTTTCCCTCCACTTACTCCATTATTACCATAGGTCAAACAATAATTTCCTAATGGCCTGAAAGAGTGATTACATTTTCCCAATTTACTAGTTATTAGAGGAGACTCATCATTAGCTATAAAAATGATAGCGCATTACATTTTACAATACCATGTCTCTTTTAAAGAGCTCAATGCAATTTCTCATAAGCTGTCAATTTGTTCCTATTTCCATAATACTTTCTGGGAAGATAGTAGGGACAAGTATTCTTATTTTCTTAGTAGAGAATATATGGGGTCACAGATGAAGGGACTTGCCTAACATTATCTTGTGAAACAGAAAATGTTCAGGGATTAGAATAACACAACTTCTGGGATACCAAATTAGTGCTCCAATGTTCCAGTGATAGGGGCTTGTGCATAGGGGGAATACTGGAAGATTCTCATTGTGGGAACTATACAGGGTGTCCCAAAAGTTGGAGTGTAATGTGAAACTTTTGAGGCATCAATAAAAGCCTTTTGGTACATTCTTTGTTGCTGTTGTTTTATCCCTTTAGAATGTCACTGGATTAATGAGTCTTTCTGAAGAAAAAACAAAGATTTAAAGAGTCCTGAAGACTTAAAATTGACATTAGATTTGAGTCTGAAACCAATAACAAAAACAGCAACAAAATAACAAAAATGTACTTAAAATATTAAGTAAATCAAAAGTAAGCAAATCATGTTGTTATCATAGAATATGCTTCTTCAGTATCTATGCGACATGAATGCATGATGTATAACCTATGCAGAGACTCTTTCACTATAGCAAACATTTGAGTATTTGGTGCTGATTTTTTCCTTTATTAGAATTTCTAATGTAACATAGTTTCTGCCACACAAATTACTTCTTCAACATTTCAGTAATCTGTAATTTCATCCATATTTGTACTCACTCCACCTATACAAGTCTCAAACCCTATATGATTTATCAGATGATCTTTGAAAGTTTCTGTGGCCAAAAAAATGAATCATTCTATAATTAACCAAGAAATGAACCTGAGAACTTAACTAGGCTGCCTGGAACAATGGAAACCCAATCAATCAATCAATGAGTCAAACAATAAGCATTTATTAAAAATTTACTATGTGCTAGTCTTTGTGGGATGTAGGATGCACAAGTCCATCACAGAAACTGCAATCAAAGCCTTTTTTTTTTTTTTTGCTTGTTTGGACCTGAAGAACTTTAGAACAAATAGGCTTTCCCTTCAAGAACTCAGAGCCATCTACATGCCATGATGAGTTTTCAGGGAGACTATACAATTTAACTTTGAATTATAGTTGTCGAATACTGTCCTCCATTTTTTTTCCTTCCATGAGTCTCAGCTTCCAAAACAGACTGTAAGGTTTCCTAG
Source organism: Dromiciops gliroides (assembly GCF_019393635.1). Lineage (NCBI taxonomy): Eukaryota > Metazoa > Chordata > Mammalia > Microbiotheria > Microbiotheriidae > Dromiciops > Dromiciops gliroides. The sequence continues at coordinate 351,129,206 of NC_057861.1, forward strand.
TAAAAAGACCTTATCTTTGACTTTTCTTATATTCACAATTTGTTGCTTTTAATAAGACTCATTCTCCTACTCCTACAATGTTAATCAGACAAGCATCTCAAAATGAACAAATAAATATCCAAGAAATTTAAAAGGTATAATTTAAAATGGGTTGTTATTTGGCATATAGACTGACACTCTGATACTTGCTGGTTTACACCTGACTGTCTTGAGTTTATACACTTGCCTAGTCAAATCTTGATGAAAAGCTTGAAAGTCCATCTTCCACAAATATCCTATACAACATATAATTTTCTCCTAGCACTGTTCTTCACAGCAATGAAAGCCAATTACAGTTAAATTTGATCAAAGGAGTTTGTGCTTGATGCATTAGGTTTTGGAGGGAATAACTAAAAAACTCTTTGGTGGCTTTCATCTTTTTTGAATGTTGCTTAGCAACAGAGGACCATCTGTTTTTTCTTCCTTTGTTGTGTAGGAACTGAAGTGCTTAATGCTGAATCAGCCTTGTACTTTGAGGAAACAGAAAGATCTATGGAGAAAGACTAAGATATATTTTAATTTTTATGAAATCTTATTGTACATGTAGAAACATTATTTTGATGAACACTAGAAGAAAAATGCTCTTATTATGGAAAGAAAAAACCTTTTTAAAAACTTTGAGACAAATATCATTATTATGGTTTATGATGGTAATTCAGAACCAAGGTCCAGAAATTTCTGATGAGTCATCTTAAGGAGTTTAGAATTATTTATAATATGTATCATTCGAGGATAGAGTATTAGTAATTATTATAAAATTATTACTATTATAAACTAATGACTATTATCATTATTAAAATCATTCTCATCTTGTTTGATGGAGTTCAAATAGAAATAATCCAAAGATAATTTTCTATAATTCTTTTATATTTAATGATTTGCAAACTGCTGCACAGGTGGATAAAATATCTGCTTTTTCTAATGGAATAAACTCTAGAACAACTCCAGTAACAGGCAGAACAATACAGATAGCCCTATATATCATGCTATTCCCACATGATTTTTACATCTTTTGCTAGGTCTTTATGCTTTGAAAAGTTGTCATTCTATGCAGTGTGGATTTGGGGTACCTGATATGGTTTTATCTGTTAAGAACACTCATCTTAAACTTGTGTGGATTGAAAATTGTGGACAACATTTCTTTCCATAACAATGATCTTGTTCCAGTATGTATTGAATTTTTTTGTTGTTGTTGTGTTTTTTTTTGTGGGGCAATGGGGGTTAAGTGACTTTTCCAGGGTCACACAGCTAGTAAGTGTCAAGTGTCTGAGGCTGGATTTGAACTCGGGTCCTCCTGAATCCAGGGCCGGTGCTTTATCCACCACACCACCTAGCTGCTCCCCTGTATTGAATTTTTAAGGATATTTAGAGGATTTGATTTGTTTTTATGAAAGATTTTGATCTTCAAGTATATCATTCTGGATACCAGGACCTTTTTTGTTAGCTTCAAAATTCTACACTTTGAAATAGAAAGTGTACACATTTTCTTTGCCATGTATAAACTGTACCTATCACCAAGCCCAGGCTTCAGGAAAAATAATCTATAATTTCTGGTGATGACCTTCTCCTGAATTTACATCATAAGCACCCAATTCCAAAAAAACCGTTTATTTTTTATACTTTTTTGTTGGCATATTTTGGCTGAATTGATGTAAATGTTTCATTCCATTCTTGGAATGTTAGCTATTACATAGGCTCCATTTTGTGGTAAACCACATTTGGTGACATTTGATAAAACTAGAGTACACCTATTCTTTACTACTGTTTGGTGAAGGGATGTCTGTTCCAAACATATTTCTATAGGTTTTTGGCCTATTTATCATATACTAACTATGTAACTATCCATTAATCTTCTTCCTTCATTTTTGGTGTGGTATTGTCAACCTTTTAAGAATTAAATTAAGGGTGGAAAGATACTTCTCCAAATGTTTTATTCTCTATTTTATGGTTAAAAGTACTTTATGGTTAGAAAACTAATATTACATAGGAATTAATTATTTCAAATATGCAGCTTTGATTTCAGAATAACTGTAGGACATTAATCATATTCAGTGACATTCTTCTTTTTAATAATATTTATCCTTCATGAGTCTTGCTTAGAGGAGACCAAGGAATATATAGATATCAGTTAACATCACTTGCTTCAGTGTGGCCTCCAGATTTAAGCCTGAAGTCTTAGATCTCTATTTTTTCTTGGTGCACACTAACAATTTTATTTTCAACAAATTCAAGTGACATTTTGCTATACTTGGAGACAATTTTCATATGAATGAATTATTTAATTTGATTTTCAGTGAAGTTATATAGTTTGATATATATCAAGTAATTAATATATTTTCATTTGGATTCTATAATTTGGAATCTATCCTTAGTTTTATTTAGGAAAGATGACAAATAATTTAAGGCTAATCATAACTATAATCAGTCTAAACTGACTCACTGAAAAATATATTTTTGAAAAATATATTTTAATTAATTCTTCTTGATATTATTGTCTTGGGGCCACATTTTGAATAAAGAATTCCATGTGGATATTAAATACTCTAATATTTTCTTTATGCTTGGAGCTTTTTTATGTTTTTGTAGTTCATGAATCATCCATGAGTGAAACTGAGTCAACGAATTTGTGATAATCAACAAATGCAGTATAGCTATTATAGCATTTTGGGAAAGGTTTTTTCAAAAATTGCTAAATCAATAATACAACTTGACACCCATGAAACTTATTCACATCCTGTTTTTGTTTGTTAGTCAATACATTGTTGTTTTCTTGGAAACTTTTAGAAATTCTGTTAGTTACACAAGCTCTGAATGCATTTTATAAGATAAATAAAAATTCAACCAGCCTACATTGGCGGGGGTGGGGCAGCTTGCTAGTATTTTTTGTAACACTTGGGTGATGCTTTCTGTTAGGAAGGATGAATGACATGAATAACTGTGAAGATTTTTAGTCAATAATCATGAAAATAATATGGCCTTATTGCTTTCTAGTTTGACAAAAAACCTATAGTTTAAGTGTGATAGCACAGAACTTTATTAATGGTGTGCAAGCTATCTTTTTCTTGGTTGATCTAACTTGAATATGGGTTGAATTGGAATTCTTGAAACCCCAAAAATGAAGAGATATTTTCCTCATAGTTCTTATCCAGGGCTTCACTCACACCTCTAATTTTTTGATTTCTCAAACCTCTGTAGTAGTTTTTTTTAAATTGATCTTTAATTTGTGATTGCTGTTTTTCTTTGCACTGCACTGACTTTAGATATCACTGTAGTCTTTTGACTTTTGATTTCAATTGCTGATTAAGAGTATCTTGAATTATTGATATAGTTGTGTTTTCTGCATTATTTCACACATAGTTCTCTTTTGTTATCTTTAAGGAATATGATCAAAGTTTCCATTGAATGTACCAATGAGAAAGCAAGTAATATGATATTAATTGTACAGATGAAAACATACAAAACATTTCCGTTATAGCCATTTTTTAAATGCAATAAAATAAAGAAAAGAAGGAAATTATACTTCAATTTAGCCTCAGAGTTCATCAGTTCTCCCTCTGGAGGTGGATAGCATTTTTTTCATAATGAGCTCTTTGGATTAGTTTTGGATTATTATGCTGAGCAGAGTAGCCAAGTCTTTTCATAGTTGATCACCATTACAACACTGTTGTTATCATGCACAGTGATCTCCTGGTTCTTCACACTTCACTTTGCATCAGTTCATATAATTCTTGCCATGTTTTTTTCTGAAACCACCCCCCCCATCATTTTTATAACATAATAGTGATAATAGCACAATAGGATTATGAATAATAATAATAATTATAGCAGCACAATACTCCACCACAATTATATGCCACTACTTGTTCAGCCTTTCCATAATTGATAACCATACCCTAGATTTCTAGTTATTTGCCACTACAAAAAGAGCCACTATAAATATTTTTGTACATATAGGTACTTATTCTTTTATTTAAGATACAGAACTAGTAGTGGTATCATTTGATCAAAGGGTATATATAGTTTTATAGAACTTTTGGCATAATTCTGAATTGTTCTCCAGAATGGTTGAGCCAGGTTATTACTCCACTAGCAGGTCATTAGTGTACCTCTTCTTCCCTCATTTGCTCTGGCATTCGTCATTTCCAATTTATGTGAGGTGGTACCACATAAATGTTTTAATTTATCTTTGTCTAATCAATAGTGATTTAGAGCATTTTTTTCACATTAGTATAGATAGCATTGGTTAGATTCTGAAATGTTTTTATACTTCATGCCAAATATGGGAGAATGCATTCATTTACAAGTTATTGAAAACATAAACTTTTTTGAATTACTTTTTTAATAAAATTGGTTATAGCTTGATCAATGTCATCAAGCCCAAAGAGGAGATTTTTGGAATTTCAGTCTAAGCACATTCATTTTCTTTTTTTAATAAATTGATCTATTGGTGTTGGTTTTGCTACTTAATTGTTACTAGGTATAATTTCTGCAGTCTGAATTGGATGAAGATTTATAATAATCTCATGGTCATCAATCTTTTCTTTTTCAGGTTTTAATAGCTCCTTAAATTCATTTATCATTTGGCTTAATCTAGACTTAGAAATTGTTTTTTAAAAAGATTAAATTTTACCAATATTGGATGGCAACATGTTACTGTATGACTTTAAACCAATGCTTCTAATGACAAAAATTGATATGAATCGTTGTTAATAACTGGTCTAATATTTCCAGTTTTGTTATGACCCGTCACTAAAGTACTGATGTCTTCTGTCCGTTTAACATATATTTATAGGTTGTCTCCTTTATTGTCTTGTACTGTGTGGACTGAAACATTTCTAGCTGTTGGGGTCTTGCCTTCTTGTGGTAATAGAACATGAAGAAGTACCACGTGCTCCACTTTCTTCCATGTCAAGCCAATTATCACAATAGTTCATGCTAGGGCCATCCAGCTACCCTATGCCATACAACTATTTCTTAGATTCATAGGAAAACTTTCTCCACATTGGTAATGGTGTTAACCCAATTAATAGGTAAGCTAAACTCAGCAGCTCAATTTGTCAGCATCTCATTTCTTGCCAGGCATTCACAGTTACAGTTACAGTCTCAAGGCATGTAGTTTGTTCATTGTATATTACCCTGGCTGCATTCCCTTATTTTCGATTCTCTCTTCCTAACCCCTACGATATGGATGATGTGTTGGCCATTGGATGATATTCATTATTATTATTGTTACTCTTGTCATTGTTTTAGGTAATGAATGGGTCAAGATTTGAGCCTTTTAAAGGCTATCACAACCATCTAATTTTCTTTAGAAGTTATGCATTATATGAACCTAGGTACAATAATCAAAATTAGTGGTCAATTTTAACAAACTATATTTGTTGGAAAACATGCTGTACCAAAAAGCTGGATAAATTGGAGGACAGACAGAGAGGAAGAGGTTCCAAATGGCACAAGAATAGTCTAGAGAAATAGTGTCCATACCTTTGGAGAGTTTTGAAATACTCTTAGTGAAATTTGTTCTGTTAGGTATTTTGGAATAATTTAAGAGGTGGATAAAGAGCTAAATATTTGTGCCATTCAAAACTTTGTGGACATAGGTTTGTAGATTGATGTGTTACTGAAGAATTGATGATAAGACTAGAACTTACTTAGTTTTTTTTTAAAAGAAAAACCTGAAAAATCACTTAAGAGTCAATGGATGTCCCCTTTCACAAAATAAACGTACGTGATGGACATATCAACTAAAAATATTTGAGTCAAGAGTTCCCCTCATTTATTTCTGTCATTTTAATGAAGTGTCTTTGAGATGGTTAGGGACTATCAATGGCATCCAAAGAGCTGAGGGGAAAGTGAAAATTTTAACAGGGGAAATGATGAATCCCTGTATGGTAATTTGGGAGGGGAGATTGGTTCAGGAGATTCCAATAGTCTTTTGCTTCCACTCTCATCTTTGTTTATAATATAGACTCCAAGCCACTTCTTTCACCCTACCAGTTCTCTTTTCACCAATGATACAAACATAGATACACTTTCTTTGTCAGTGTCTATGGGAAAAGACAAAAAAATTTTGATCTTCCTTGGCCCTATCTGTATCAGTTGGCACAGAAGGAAGGATGAAACAGAATGACACTGTTGGAGGAATGACAGGCTGACAAAAGGAAAAGAGAACTATATCAGGAAGGAGCTAGAATTTTTGTTTCTAAAATATCCCTGTTCATTGCTAAAGCAAAATTATAGGAGAGGAAAAAAATGAGGGAAATAGAGGAGAAAAAGAAGAAACAAGTTTGGAAAGGTTGGTTGGATTATGATCATGGAGAGCTTGGGTAAGTTACTTGAGACAGTGAGAAAGAAGCAGAGGACAACTGGAAATAACACTGAACTAAGGAGTCATAAAATCTAATTTTAGATCCTCCATCAGATGCTTACTGTCTGTATGATTTTGGTCAAATCACTTAACCTACTGGTCTCAGTTTCCTCATGCATAAACTGAATAAGTTGGAATAGATGACCTTTGAAGTTCCTTCCAACTCTTTCTATGGTCTTATGAATACCAAACTGAAGAGTTTCTCCGTTAGTAGAAAATTTGGAGGAACTGAATGTTTTGAGCAGGGCATTAATATTATTAGGATTATGTTTGACTAAGCTTCATCTGCAAGTGATATATAGGATGATTGCCATGAATAGTCAGATACATTTTACAATACTATTGTAATAATATAGGCTAGAGGTAATAAATCCTGATCTAGAGTGGTGATAGAAGGAACAGAAGGAAGGCGAAAGTTGGAAGAGATATCTAGAAGATATAATTAAACAAACATCAATTGTTTATATATAAGACACCATACTAGCAACTGATAATATAAAAATTAAAATGACAAGAAAGCGGGATGAGAGCTACAAATGATTATACTATGGTTTTGAGTTTAAGAATGTACGAATGAGAGTACAGTAATAAAAATAGGGAAATGAGAAAAGGCAGATAATTTAAGAAAAGATGCTGAACCCAGATATATTTCAAGTGCCAGTCCTATCAGGGAGAGATAGAAATGTGGTAATAAATCTCTGAATAATGGTCATGATCAAGTTTCTATATTTGAGAATCACGTAATTAGCTCCCTTGACTCATTTATCAGAATCAAGAATACAGCTAGGTGGTGCAGTGGATAGAGCACCAGCCCTGGATTCAGGAGGACCTGAGTTCAAATCCAGCCTCAGACCATTGACAGTTAATAGCTGTGTGACCCTGGGCAAGTCACTTGACCCCAATTGCCTCACCAAAAAAAATACAGAGTTGCATATATATATATATATATATATACACACACACATATATATGCATATATGTATATATACACACACACACATATATGCATATATGTATATATATATATATATATGTATACACACACATATATACCTCACATTAATGTGTTGCTTGCTGTTAGATACCCATGTATAATCATATGCCAGATACATCTCATTTAATGGGATTACTAACTTTATATTATACTTACTTCATATTCCAGTTTTGAAAATTTCTAAATAAATATACATTAGTCATTTATGTCTTATTTCTAATATTCTGAATGCTTAACTGAAACACCTTAATTATAATTTCCAAGGTCCTGAAAAGCTGAGAATATGTTAGTGTTTTTATATATATGTGTGTGTGTGTGTGTGTGTGTGTGTGTGTGTGTGTGTGTGTGTGTATTGATCACCCATAATCCTAAGGATGTTTGAGATCATTAAGAGAACATTTGTGGATCACATAAGATTCTTGATGGGCAATTAGTTTCTAAAATATGCATGCTTAAAATGATTACTGTCTTCTTTCACGGTGAGGCATACACTCTCACTGATTAAAATTTTTCATTTTTAAAATAAGTCTTAAAAACAGATCATTTTCACATTCTAAGAAAAAGTTTATGATAGCACAGTATAAATTTTAGGGATATATCACATATCCTAGTTAAGAGCCTTCAGCCTGAAGCAACAGACTATGTGCCAATTCAATTACTTAATGAAATGGAACAATTGCAATTTGCATCAAATTTATTTGAAATCATTTACTCTAGAATTATTAAGAATAAATTGAAAAATTTAATGTCATTTAATTTTCTTTTCGTAAAACCTGTAACACAGGGAAAAAGAAAACAAAACAACAATGCAATTATATACTTTTAGTCAGAAGTTTCCTCGAGTTTCTCAAGTTACTGAAGAGCAGCTCTCTCATTTTATAAGACATCTCAAGCCCAGACAGACTGAATGACTTCCCAAAAGACATTCTAATTGCTAGTGGGAGAATTAGGACTTGAACTCAGACTGCCTGACTCTTAATCCTTTGTGGAATAGTTTATTTGCAACTCCTAGAACGGGGCCAGAGAGGAACAACTATTTGCAAATTTAGTTCTAATTAAAAACTATGGACTTTTCCCTCCTCCCACCACCAAAGAATACATAGAGGTACTGATCCATTTTTTATTTGAATGGCTGTACCCCAAAGATCAGAAGGGTTAAATGATGCACCTGAGCACAATATTTATTCCTTAAGGTTCTGGAGATTTCAGGGCTTTGTCATGAGGTTTGACCACCAGCATAGTGACAAATGAGGGGTGGGGATCTCTCATCTCTGGCAATAAAACAATTAATGTTTTTAAAAGGCAAATCAGATGACATTGTCATGTGAAAAATATTACTTCCAACATCCTACTTCTTAAAGCAATCTCTTTCCTTCTCTCCTACTATTCCTTTAGATTTGCCTTCTTCCTTAAAAAATAGAAAGTGCTCCTTAAAGCAGTATTACAAGAAGTAGGAATAACTTCCTCTGCTAAATATGCTTTTTGAGTTTTATTGATGTTTTGTGACAGATTGAATGAAGCCTATATCATTTTTCCGTGACAACACCCCCATCAGTATGACCTTAAGGGAATGACTGACTGATTGCCACACATGAAGACAGGTAAAGTGGTGCTGGCTCTGCAATTATCTCCTAGTGTTTGTGGTATGCTTTCCTGCTTGTACCTTGTTATAGATCTCTCCAGTCACATTGGTAGTTATCACAGCATCTTCCCTAAAAATGACAAGTACTTTATGCATATTCCATAATAAGATTGTATCTGTAAGCACATGAACAGTAATACTTGGGTGGGGGAGATGAATTTCTCTTTTAACATGCTAGGAAATGCATGACTTTATCTTTTAATGAGAGTCAATATTGAGTGATGCAATAGTTTACAAACTGGGGTAGGAAAATGACATACCACCCTCTCTAGAAAATCAAGTCATGGAGCTTGTCTGCAAAACAATTGTGTCTACCCTTCACCCATTATATTCTAACATTTCCCCACTCCACCCCTTTTTGTCTCTGTTCTCCCATCTCCCAACCCCCCACTTTCTGCATCAGCACTGATCCCTCAGGACAGTTATAATCTTCACAAGTACCACTGGGAATATTCCACTGCCAGCCCAGTCTAAGATACCTACCAGGGGGTAGTTTTCTGAGAACTACCAGATTTCTTAGGGCCTGTGCAGGCACCCTTCAGAAGTGGATCTCTGGGCCAGTTTCTAGTAAAAACCCTGCATCCTCTTCCATTTTTATTATAGGTGGAATAAAGAATTTTACACAATAAACATACAAGGATGGTTTGTGATTTCCATTGGAGATCTAATTATATTTCTTTCACCTACTCTCAAACCCAGTCTTATTCTGGAAGATATTGATCTATCAAGCGCACTACCATTCCAGTAATCTGAGTCTGATCATTTTTTTCCCCTTAATTCTCATTTTCACTCAACTCATATATCCATGTTGGGTAGTGGATATAGCACTGGTCCTGGAGTCAGGAGGACTTCAGTTTAAATCTCACCTCAGATACTTACAAGCTGTGTGACCCTGGGCAAGTCACTTAACCCCAATTGCCTTAAAAAAAAAAACAGCAGGTGGGGCAGCTAGGTGGCACAGTGGCTAAAGCACCGGCCCTGCTTTCAGGAGGACCTGAGTTCAAATCTGACCTCAGACACTTGACATTTACTAGCTGTGTGACCCTGGGAAAGTCACTTAACCATCATTGCCCTCTCAAAACAAAACAAAAAACATCAGGGACAACTCCAGTCATCTTGATATATATCTTACAACTGGACCCAGATGGCTCTGGAGGAGAGAGTGATGTTGGTGACCTTGCACAGCCATCCCTCCCTTAAATCCAATTCAGTGAAAGTCATACTATCACCCCAATGCCATCATCCTTTTTGGGAACAAAGGACAAATGACAACAATATATTCATGAAGTTGCATAGTCACACATATACATGTATGTATATATATATATTGTATATATATTTACATGCATATAGATAGATATTTATAAATATGCATGTCGATGTGTCTATTATCTATACCCATCTACATAATACACATGTACATATGCACACATGTGCATATATTTTATAGGCATATGTGCAATGTTTACACATGTGTATATGTATTTATATGTATATATACATATGTGTATGTACATGCATACATACATTATATGTGAAGAAAAAGGAGGGAAGGAGAGAGGTGAGAAGAGAGGAGAGACCCAGACACAGAGAGAGAATCCTCTTATCCTCCAAAATGTTTTTGATAGCTACATGTGATCAAAATCATTTGGAGACCCCTGGTAAAATGGCTGAAAAGCTAGACTCAGAAGCAAGGAGACTTGTATCCCAGTTCCACTTCTAACACACTGCAGCTGTATGACAATCCTTGGAACATCATTTATCCTCTCAATGCTTTAGTCAACTCCCTAAGACTATCAGCTGTAGAACATTCTCCAGTTGGTGTTGGTAGATTGAATTTCCCAACAATGGCATCACAGGCCTGAAGAAATTGAAGCTTAAGTTTGAACTAATGACACAATCAATCAATTTTGTTAATGAAGCCATTTTCCATGAGGTGAAATAAAAACAGAGGAGGAGGTTTCAAAATAATAGTGGATAGGATCATAAAGTTGGAGCTGGAAGGGACCAAAGAGGCTGTGAAGTCCAACTCCCTCCTTTTACACATGAGGAAATTGAGGCTCAGGGAGTTTAAATGAATTGCCCAAAGTCACACAGATAAGAAGTGACTTTCCTTTTTTAATTTCCACTTTCTTCATGTTTTGCTTTCATCAAACTCTGTGACATTTTACAAGCCAATCTTAGCACTTAATTTAGAGGCAAAATATGGCAATATGAAACTATAATATGAAGGGTGATAGGCACACTATCTATCTATAGGTACAAACTGTAACAGAAATGGTAAGATGATAATATGGGGTTTCATGAATCTATACTGTTACCAGGAATTCACAATAAATACTCTGACTGATTAGGATGTATTACAAAGAGCTCATGTGTATTATACTTCATCAGTTCTGTTATTAAACATCAGGTAGGTAGTACTACTTATAATTGTCCTAAAAATGCTTGTGGATTTCTTTATAGGACAGACAAGGGAACAGATTTTTTCCTTTGTTCATTCTGTATTCTCCAAGGAAACCAAACTCTTTCAGGAGATGAGAAAAATCTTCTCCTAAGCATTTATTTGCAGTAAGTAGAAATGATTCTAGTGGTGAAGAAGAGAGGAAGAGAGCTGCTGGGAACTGTGGACAAGTAACACTTCATTTATCACAGCATGTGGTGATATGCAGAAAGGACCTTAGAGGTTGTCTAGTCAGAGCATCTCATTGAAAGTTTAAGTGACAAGATCACACATTCAGGGAGTAGATTAGCATGTTGGTTTTCTGACTATTAGACCTGCATCTGTTTCATGGAAGCACTTTGCATGACTGAATCAATATAGACTATTTCTCCTTTGGGTGCACTATTTGAACTCACCTAGTGTTCTGGGCCTTTGACACTCTGGTTAAGCCTATGGACAGACCCTTCTCAGAATAATTTGGTTAAATACATAAAATAAAATGTGAAATTACAAAAGAAACAAATTATATTGAAATACTCTTATTTATAGATGTATATATATATGCACATATGTATATATATTTATATTAAAAAACATGTTCAATGACTACAGTTTAAGGATTCATGGGATCATGTTAAACTTTGGCAAAAGTTCATTTGAAGAAAAAGGTAATTCTGTACTAATTTCATTAACATTTTTACAGAAATATTCCACAATTATCTATCTATATCTGTATGTAAATATGTGTACATAAGTTCCTGTACCACAGTTAAAAACTCCTGACCTAACCCATACAAAATATTTAGTGTGAATTGTTACAAGTTGGTTCTTCTGCTTAATGGAAAGAAGAATAAGCACTTAACAGCTTACCTACAGATGTTTTTGGTGGGTACGACATGTTCAATGACAAATAAAAAAAAATAATTGCTTGGAGGAAGGTGACATGTTCCTTTATCCACAATGAACAAGTTAATATCTGAGAAATTTTACACACACACAGAGTGCACCCTGACACACACACACACACACACACACACACCCCTACCACAAATGTCAAGTACAGAATAAATTAGGTAAACACAGTCTGACCATATAGTAGAATACTTTACAATTTACATTACACACACTTACCTGGACAGGGCAAGATGTTACATTCCTGGTATTCCAGTGATGGACCTAGACAAGGAAGTCCTCCGTATTTGGGTTCAGGGTTGTTACAGACCCGTTTACGGTTTCGAATGCCTCGGCTACAGTCTCGACTGCATTGGGACCAAGGAGTCCATGCTGACCAAGCACCATTGATGGTATGGGCAGAATATCTTCCTGATCGCAAGAAATCTCCAGAGAGCCCTTCAGGTGAAAAAGTGAAAAGATCACTGTACCAATCAAACAGCAAACAAAAGCTGACAGTCTCAAGCCCCAAACCCACTTAATATCATGAGTTTACTTTGACTGCCTTCTCCAACTCATTATTTTGGCACTTCAAAAAACAAAACAGATGTTTTAGAATTAAAAAAAAAAACTTGCATGATAACCTCCTATAATTTAAATATTTTATATATCTATTAAATTAGATTATAATTAAATAATTTATATATGTGGCAAAGTTTGCCTAAGCAGCCAGATGGGCACTAGATAGATTATTGGATTTGGAGTTTCTGATACAGGAAGACATTTCAAATCTTGTTTCAGACATTTAATAAGTGTGTTATTCTAAGGAAGACATTTAGCCTATCTTTGCCTCAGTTCCCTTATCTGTAAAATTGATGATAATAATAGCTCCTATCTCACAGGGTTGTTATGAGGTTCAAATGATATATATATACATATATATATATACACACACACATATATATGTATATATGTATGAGTGTGTGCTTTTTAAATTTTAGTGTTCTATAAATGATTTCTATAATTATCATTGTTATATATATATATATATATATACATAAAACAACAATACTATATATATACTAGTTTCAGATATTTTCATATGATGTCATTTTTCTTAGAAAGGAAATATAATTTTCTCTCTTTCCTTTAGAAAGGTGCTGAGAAACCCTGTAGCCTGCAGGCATTCTCTGACACAGCATGGGAATTTAATAGCTCTTAGAATGGAATATATCACACTTCTGTTAAAGCCATCAAGCTAGAAAAATAGAAATGATTCTGACTTTTGCTAAACCTGTACCTTCACCTATTCACCTTTTGAAAGTGAATTAAATACTAGTGAAAGGTGGCAGATTAACTGCCATGGAATTGGTGGCTGCTGAGGCTGAAGCTTTCCATGGAACTAGGGAAGTTATTTTTGACAAACTTAAATTGCTGGGTTTATGAAGAATTCACTGTGCTGGAGGACATAGAGAGATGAATGATGAGCCAGTTGGCTAATAGGTATAAAGAAAGAACAAAAAAACCCAACAAACTGAAACATAAAATATCTATTAATACAATTATGCATCCTCATGAATAAATGACACAGGGGCAAAATTCATCTTTGTTTCATTTGTATCTATTCACCAATGAAAAAAAATACCTTAATAATTTTCACGCAAAAAAGTTAGAGTTGGAGGACTTGAGTTAAAAACAAACAAACAAATGCAAAATGCTGTAAGTCTAAGTATTGGGTTGTAACCTTATAATGAAAATAGAATTATCCCTAGTGTCAGATCAAATGCTAATGGAAGGATACCTAAGATATTAAAAAAGTAGAATTATCCCTAGTGGAAGATCAAATGTCTAGCTCTATTCATTTTTCTCATTATCAATCAATAAGCATTTATTTGGCTCCCACTATATGCCAGACACCATACAAGGAACTGAGAATACAAGTATGAAGAATAAAACAATCTCTACTTGAAAGGAGCTTTTTTTCAGGCATATCTTTCATAACACTGCTCTAACCAATGCTGTGTGGCCTAGTGGAAAAGATGTGCCTCAATATTTACATGTAGAGTCAGATGTTGTTCAATCATTCGGTCATGTCCTACTACTCTCCATGACTCCAGGGACCATATCACACTGTAACCGCTAAAATTAGCCTCTGGCACCCTGAATGGAGCCACCCCTCCCCGTCCATTTCAGCTGCAGGGGCCTCAGAGCCCGGCTAAGTGGCACAGACAAAAACCCAGCCTTGGCGCAGCACAGCTAGTGCGGAGGCCCCAGCCGTGCAGTGGGGGGCACGCCCCCTCGAACTCGGGGCATGCCTGGCACAGGGGGTTCATGCCCCAGCTGGCCTTGGGCACTGCCAACAAATTAGCTTCGGGGCGTAATACAGAGAAAGGAGACACAGGGAGATGCTAAGAAAGTTGCAGGCACAGCTGACAGTGAAAGGGGCGGCTGACCTTAAGGAGGAGAAGAGAAAGCACAAGCAGTGAGGGGGGTGGGGTGGCAGCAGCAGCGGCCAGCCAGCCACACCCACACAGAGGGATTTCAGGTGGCAGGAGAGAAAGTTAAAAAAGAGAGTGAGTCAGGTGTACCTAAGTTCACAGGTCATATTTTACTTTTGTTGTCTTTATCCTAAGTTTATTCACCTAAATAAACCTTTTGTAATTAAATTGAAAAAGAGGCTTCCTAATCTTTTTCTTATCAATTTGGGAGAAGCATTGGGGAGTTTTTAAAAGGCCCTTGCAGACTGGCTTAGGCAGCTAATAGCCAGCTATAGCTTTACCAGCTAAAAGCAGTCAGATAGCCAGCCAGGAGTTCACAGATTAAAACCCAGTTAAAATATTTTTTACATTGAATGGCGACCCAGATTGGATTTACGACCCAGTTTATAGATATAATTTTTTAGAAAGTAGTTATAATTTTTCAGTTAGGAGAAGTTAATTTTTTTTTACATCACTAATACTATCAATAGAGTTTTACTGTCAAAGATACAAAAATGGCTTGCCATTTTCTCGTCCAGTGGACAAAGGCAAACAGAGATTAAGTGACTTACTCAGGATCACACATTTAATAAATATCTGAGACTTAATTTGAACTCAAGTCTTCCTAACTTCAGGCCCAGCTCTCTCACTACTGAGCCACCTAGCTGTTGCAATGACAGAAGACATGGGCTCAAATCTTAGCCCTGTTAATTAGATAGATAGATAGACAGACAGACAGACAGAAAGATAATGTTGTGAATCATTTCTTGGAGCCTCAGTTTCTTCAAGTGTCAAAATGAGGGAGTTATACTATCAGACTTATTAGATCCTTTTTAACTCAATAGGAAGTGATACTGTTAATTCCATTAACACATTATAGATCAATTCCTCTATCATTTGACTGATGTCAATGAGATGCAAAATGGAAAGGTAGCCCTGTTAACTGCTCTAGCCACAGTCAATTCATCCTCATCTGATTGAAATCTAAGTGAAGTAATTGGAAGTGGAGTCAGAAAAACCTAAATTCAAATTCATCTCAGACACTTATTGGCTGTTTTATTTTAGAGAAATCACTTGACTTTTCTTGGCCTCAGTTTCCTTATCTATACAAAGGAGGAAATCATAGCACCAACTGCATAGGTACATTGAGAAGATATAATGAGAACACTGTACAATTCTGGGAAAACTTTGAAGTATTATTTGAATGCTAGCTATCATCATCATCATTTCCATCATATTTCTTTTTATTTTTTTTGTAATAAACATTTTTATTTATAGTTTTGGGTTCCAATTTTTATTCCTCTTTCCCTCCCTCCCCTCCCAGAGGCGGCAATCAGCTATGGGTTATGCATGTACAGTTATGTAAAACGTTACCATATTTGTCATTTTGTACTGTGTGAACATCAGCATTGTCCCTCTGAATCCAATATCACACGACTGAAATGTTATGACTAAATTTGACACATTTTAAAGCTTTTATTATGTGAGGCACTGGGGGAAAAGTTAAAAAAATAAAATGAGATAACCCTTTTGCTCAAGATTACATT